>NC_089584.1:18248849-18567937 GCF_019320115.1 Miscanthus floridulus | reverse complement strand
GAATATTCAGTGTGCAGTAACAAGTTGCGGTGGAAAAAATGGGGTGATATGGGCTACAATTGCGTGGAAGCCTAGATAATGGCCCAACACTCTGCTTCGGGGAATTCGAAAAGGCGCAAATCGTGGTGCGGTTTCCCAAAAACCCTAGAATGCAAAAAGTGGGTATGGTTTCTTTATAACTGCGGCGCCGCGCTCTACGCTCCCACCTTTGCCACTTTGCCACTTCATCTTCCTCCTCAGCCTTTGCGCTCCCCATCCGCATTCACACGCGCTTCCGCCGCCAATCCCAATCCAGATCTGAGAGATGGCGTCGAAGAGGGAAGGTGGTAACCCAAAGAAGGCAGCTGTCGGGATGAGCCGTGACAAAGAGTGGGCACTGTCCCTAATGAGGGAGACAGAGCTCAACGAGATGGTGGCGGCGGGCGTTCTCCCTGAGAGAGTTCTCCCTGAGAGAGTCACCATCGGATGGCGTCCGGCCGATGGTGAGCCCTATCCAATGCCGCACACCGACGAAGTCATAGTATTTGAAGATTATTTCTGTCGCCGATTAGGAATTCCTGTTCATCCTTTCTTGCGCGATCTACTAGAGTATTGGGGAGTGAGCCTATGCAATCTGCATCCCAACACCATCTTGCACATCTCTATTTTTATCCATTTCTACAAGGCGTATCTCGGCATTCTTCCCCACTTTAACCTCTTTCGACACCTATTTTGGCTAAAGAAGAAGGGCAGAGGCGGTTCTAGAGTGGTTGGCGGAGTGTATCTGCAGCTCTACGACGGGATGGCAGGCGAGTACATTACGGTGCTACTGAATACATCACTGAAGGGGTGGAATGCCAGGTGGTTCTACATGAAGCAGAGTCACCCAGCCGTCAGATGCGACATCGACCAGGTTCTAGAGACCTAAAGGAGCTGGTCGAAGAAATCGACCAGCGGTGATATGGATTAGGTGAAGGAGCTCCTCGATCTGATGAGAGGTATACAAATGAACGGAGTAGCGGTGGTGGTGAGCTTCATAGTGCGCCACACCTAGCCCTACAAGGAGAGGGCCCACATAGGCTTTGACTTTAAGGGGGACACCGACGACACCCGGGAGAGGATGGAGAGGCTGACGAAGGAGGCCATGCTTCACCGGGCCACTAAGTTGTTCGCTCCCAACACGCCATACAACGTGCCAGGACAGCCAAAACCCTTCAACTGCATGAACCCACCTCCTTGGGTAAAAATCTCGACTGTTGGCCCTGGTTCTTTTTGTGTGCTG
The DNA here is from genome assembly GCF_019320115.1 of Miscanthus floridulus. Classification (NCBI taxonomy): domain Eukaryota; kingdom Viridiplantae; phylum Streptophyta; class Magnoliopsida; order Poales; family Poaceae; genus Miscanthus; species Miscanthus floridulus. Next base: position 18,566,676 of record NC_089584.1, on the reverse strand, counting down.
GTGCCGAGCAGTAAACTAATTCACTTGTGGAAAGATCCATTTATAGGAATGAGCTGCGTACTTCTCAGGCATGTCGAGGAGTGATTGCCGAAGGTAGTGGACACCCGACCAACCACTTAGCTAGAGGAATGTGCTGTCATCACCTCGTCGGAGTCTGAAGGTGCAGGCATTGGTCGAATGGAGAGTCCCCCCAATGTCGGAGAGAGTCTGAGGGAAAAGGGCGGCGATAGATGAGTTAGCCCACAAGAAGATAAAGACGGTGGGTGTAGCTCCCTGTAAGCCGAGAGACATCTCGCTTGGCGGCGATCATACCACTCGGACGTAGAGTGCGGTGATGTCCGAGTGGTCAGACGATGATGGGGATCTAGAGGCTCCTCATCCGAGCCCTAAGGCGTCGCTGCACGACATGTGCATGGAGGGGCAGTGGGCAGTCAAAAGGACGGGAGCTAGTCCATGAGCAATAGGCGAAGGGAGTCCTCGAGCGACAGGTGGAGGAGAGGCCGACGGTAGGGGCTACAAGACCTCCAACCTAAGGCGCGTGGGTTGACCCTAGAGCCATGCCTGGGTGCTTGGGGAGGCAGCGTCGGTTTAGAACCATGTACCTAGAGGCTAATGTGTAAGTATCCTTGCCTTGGATTCATTTTGCTATCGGATCCTTATAGTTGCAGCGATTGACAAGCTAATCTGATGTAGAGCAAGGCATATGAAGGATCTGAATCCAACTATCTAGACTGGCGAGTAGCCGGGGGCTGGCCCCGATGCAGAGGCAATGCCGACAGACCTTGTCCCGGAGTCCCCAGGTGCTCGGTGGCCTACGAAGGAGTCAACCGCCGTTGCTGATGGAGTTGGCGATAGAGAATGGTTGACGACGATGGTGGTCGATGCGGGGATGCCACCAAATCTTTGGAGGTAGAGGCTAGAGCTGCCAATGTCACACCAGAGTCTAGGGCATGGTCGAACACGCTGTGCAGCCATCGAGCCCCTTGGTGGCACCACCAGATGTGGAGGAAGAGGATGAGGTGGAGGAGATTGAGCGTGAGGAATCACGACCTCAAGCCATCCGGATCCTCTATAAGCTGGGTGATGAAGTGGTGGTCATGGAAGAGGAGGACAGTACCAGGGAGGTCAGGAGGCTAGAGTCCACCCTTTCCACAGCCATGAAGCAGATCAAGGTTAGTATTGCTTCGGTAATGTCCATCTTTGATATTTAGAGATCAGAGTTCTTCATGATCTTGGTGCTTTTGCAGGGTATAGCATGAACTACCATACACCGGCAGCAGCTAATCAAGAGGATGGAGCCCCTTGCTGAGGAGAATGCGAAGCTAAAGGAGGTAGTGAAGCTGATGGAGAAGAACATCCAGAGGGCCCAGCATGAGCGGGATCTTGCTGAGTCCAATGCCAAGGATCTAGAGTACCAGAAGGGCATCCTATTCGAGCAGCTGGCCACCGTCTTCGAGCAGCTAATGAGTGTTTCCGATCAGTTGGAGCGTAAATCCAAGTAGCTAAGAAACGTCTCCGAACAGAGAAAAGGTATGGTGGATCAGCAAATTTGCTTTGCATTGCCAAACAGTCTTATTGTTGCTGGTGACTATTATGTTTGTAGAGCAAGACATGGAGCTCAATCAGTTGCATCAAGTTGTCGGTCAACTTCAAGAGGAGGAGAAGAAGGTGCCTAGGCGAGTGGAGAAACTGATGGAGGTGCTAAAAGGTGAGTAGTTCATGGCCGAAGTTGTTGCTGAGGTGACTTCTTCGCTTGACGGGTCTTCTCGGTGCTTGTAGAATACCACCAAAGGACCAGGGCATAGTTCGATGTGCTGGAGCTGGAGGCCAAAACCTAGAGGGGGAAGTTGATGCCTTGGTTGCCGGGGTCAAGCCTGTGCTTGACTGCATCGACATGGAGGTAGCTCCTTAGCCCAACGACAGGCAACCACGTCCGGACACCATCATTGACAGATGCAAGGCAGTGTGGGAGAACTTCAAGAGCTTCAATTGAGACACCACTGTCTCCACCATGACCCATGCCCTGGTGGTAGTCCAGTCTCATTACCCTGCCATCAATCTTCAAGTGATAGGGGCTGGATTTGCTATAGGGACGGGTGCGACAAAGCAGCAGTAGCAGCTAGAGGATGAGGTGGAGGACGTGGTGAAGAAGCTGGCCGACGACGTTGATCTGTTCGGTGAGGTGGACGGAGAGGGCCAAACGCTATGACGTGCTCGGAAAGTATCCTGTATAAAACATCAGGAGAGGATAGTTAAATGTGCTAGGGCATAGACAAACATTTATGTATGTGTATAAATGTTGTAAAGTGACATGTGCTCGTTTATGCAGTTTGCTAGCACTTTCGGTGAAAAATCGATTTAGTGTTAACCCTAATGCAATTATACGTGGTATAAGTAACGTCCGAGTAGTTAATTCGTTACTGGGCTCTTGGCCTTGGCTAGCCCGTAACCCATAATGCAGAGCGTGGAGCCCGTAGCACGTGTAGGGAGAGATTGGAGACTAGGTTTTCTCCAAAGAACACAAAGCGGAACATGTGCTGCTCGATGGTTGGCAAAATATCTTAGAGATATTTTAATATGGAGAAACAGGGCAGAGTATTTATGGAGATCATGCATTAGAGTTTAAACCGGAGTTTGTTAGGGAGTAGCTTAGAGTTGGCGACCGCAAATGGAGATTAAACCGTAGTGGAGAAATGATGGAGACAAATTATGGCGATAAAAACTTTATTCATTATGGAGTGGAGAGTACATATCTAGAGTGTTTCAAGGATAGAAACATATAAGGTGCTCGATGTGGCACGAATTGGGGATATCGATTCCATGCAGGTTGGATAGCTAGGGGGAGGAGAGCTTGTGCATCCCTTCTATTTTCTATTTTCTATGGAGAATGAGGTCACCGACAGCAAATGAACAACCCTTTATGTTGCGATTGTAGTACCTTCGCAAGCCTTCTAGGTATTTGACTATGCGGATGCAAGTGATCAGGCATTTTTCTTTGGCCCTATCGATGTCCTCTGTCCGAACAGCTGCAGCTTGCTCTTCGTTATAATGTTCCACCCTAGGTGCTCAGAAGGCAATGTCTGCTAGAAGTATGGCTTCTGAGCTGTAGACCAAAAAGTATGGAGACATGCCGGTGCTGCGACTAGCTTAAGTGCGCAGTCCCTAGACCATAGTTGGAAGCTCTTTGAGCCATCTACACAGATGCTTTTCCTCTTTCTGATATAACCTCTTTTTGAGGGCATCGAGGATCATGCTATTCGCCCGTTTGACCTAGCCATTGGCTCTAGGATAGGCAATAGAGACATATTTGATGGAAATGCATCGGTCTTCACAGAAGTCCCAAAAATGATGCCCAATGAATGTAGTTCCGAGGTCGGTGATAATGCTGTTCGGGAGTCCAAATCTGTGGATGACATCTTCGAAGAGCTCAACTGCCTTCTTTGCAGTAGCCGAAATAAGTGGTTTGTATTCGATCCACTTGGAGAACTTGTCAATGGTGATGTACACATACCGAAAACCACCTGGCACTAGCCTAAAAGGCCCAATCATGTCTAGTCCCCAGCATGCGAAAGGCAAAGAAGCAAGGATGGTCTACAATTCCTATGCTGGCACATGTATTTGCTTGGCAAAAAATTGACATCCTTCACAACATCGAATGAGGTCTTCTGCGTTGGCGATGGCCGTGGGCCAGTAAAAACCAGCTCGAAAAGCTTTACCGATCAGGTCTCTTGAGGCCGCGTGATTGCCATAGGAACCAAAGTGAATTTTGAGAAGTAGTTTCACTCCTTCTTGGGTGATGCATTTCACGGTATCCCTTCCTTGGCACTTTTCCTCATCAAGTTCCCGTCTACTAGTGCGTAATGCTTGCTACGATGAATTAGGCATTCAATTTCAGTCTTGTCGGTGGGTACATCGGCGCTGGTGAGGTACTTGATGAACTGTTCCCTCCAATCGGTGGCCGACGAAGGTACTGCAAGTACCAGCTGCTCGGCGGGGGGATTTCTTGAACTTCCTTCTCCTCCTTAATGGATGGCATAAAGAGGTCTTGAATGAAAACCCCTAGTGGAATCACGGTGCAAGAAGATCCTATCTTAGATAGGTGGTCGGTGAGCTAATTTTGATCTCATACCATGTGGTGGTATTCGATACCGTAGAACTTCCCCTCGAGTTTCCTGATTTCGGTGCAATATGCATCTATCTTCTCACTAGAACATGATCAGTCTTTGTTGAGCTAGTTGCTGACTAGTGCGGAGTCTTCGTATACCATGAGGCATTTGACACCGAGCTCGATGGCTATACGGAGTCCATGTAGACATGCTTCATATTCAGCGATGTTGTTGGAGGCTAGAAAATGAATTCGGAGAATGTATTGGAGCTTGTCCTTGCTCAGCGTAATGAATAAAATGCTAGCACCAGTATCGTTGATGTTGAGGGCGCCGTCAAAGTAAATCACCCAGTGCTCAGGGCAAGTAGCGGGGATGGGCTGTTGGATCTCAGTCCACTCAACGATGAAGTCAGCCAGCGCCTGTGACTTAATGGTAGGCCTGCTTCTGAATTTGATTGAGTAAGTGCCGAGCTCAACAGCCCACTTGATGATGTGGCCATTGGCCTCTTTATTGTGGAGGATGTCCCCTAGAGGGAACTCAGTGACCATGGTGATCTTGTAGTACTCGAAGTAATGGCGAAGCTTGCACGACGTGATCAGAATGGCGTACAACAGCTTCTGAACCTGAGGGTAATGAGTTTTAGACTCATTAAGAACCTTGTTGATGAAGTAGACTGGACGTTGCACCTTATAGGCGTGTTCGGCTTCCTCACGCTCGATGACGATAGCTATGCTAACGACGCGAGAAGTGGTGGAGATGTAGATCAATAGGGTTTTGTTTGGTCAAGGTGCCATCATGATCGGAGGCTTTGTTAGAAACAACTTGAGCTACTCCAAAGCTATATCTGCCTCCTCTGACCACGAGAAGCGCTTGGAGGCCTTGAGGAGTATGAAGAACGGTAGTCCCTTTTTGCCGAGGCGCGATATAAAGCGGCTGAGAGCAGCCATGTAGCCTATAAGCTTCTATATGTCCTTTATGTAGGTTGGCCATTTAATGATGGTGATGGCGGAGACCTTGTCGGGGTTGGGTTTGATGCCACAAGCACTGACGATGTAGCCTAGGAGTATGCCAGATGGAACTCCAAAGATGCACTTTGAAGGGTTCAACTTCCATCTGTATCTTCTCAAGTTGGAAAATGTTTCTTCGAGGTCAGCGATGAGATTGTTAGCGGTTTTGGATTTGACGACCACATCATCGATGTAAGCTTCGACATTGCGGTCTATCTATTGATCAAGGCACATCTAGATGGCCCTTTGGTAGATCGCCCCAGCGTTCTTGAGTCCGAAGGACATGGTGGTATAGAAATATGCACCAAAAGGCGTGATGAACGATGTCTTGATCCGGTCGTCTTCTTTGAGGGATATCTGGTGATAGCCGGAGTAACAATCGAGGAAGGAGAGCAGTTTGCAGCCGGCAATGGAGTCTACAACCTCGTCTATCCGAGGTAGGCCAAAGGGGTCTTTAGGGCAGTGTTTGTTGAGATCAGTGTAATCAATGCACATTCTCCATTCTTTATTCTTTTTTGAACAAGAATAGGGTTTGCTAACCACTCAGGATGATACACTTCTTTAATAAATCCGATAGCTAAAAGCCATTTTATTTCTACCCTAATAGCCTCCTTCTTGTCTCGCGTGAATCATCAAAGTTTTTGCTTGATCAGTTTGGCGGTCGGTGAGACATTCAAGGAGTGCTCGATCTTCTCCCATGGTACCCCTGGCATGTCTATAGGTTTCAAACAAACACGTTGGCATTATCACATAGGAAGGAGACGAGCGCACTTTCCTATTTGGGGTTGAGGTGAGACCCAATCTTGATGGTCTTAAAGGGGTCATCAAGGCCGAGGCTGACCTCCTTTGTTTCCTTGGACTTGGTGGAGGCACATGAAGGCTCTAGTGCTGGGATCTCTAGGTCATCGGTGGGCACCATCTTGGCATTAGTGACCATGCTAGCCATCTAGATGGAGAGGTCGATGGCTTCGGTGAGGGCGAGACTCTCTATCTCATAGGCGTAGGCGATAGAGAGGTTGGCCCACAGGGCCAGAACTCTGGCAGGCAAAGGCATCTTCAACACCAGATAGGCGTAGTAGCGGTATGGCCATGAACATGGCCAGAGCTGGCCGGCCAAGTATGGCGTGGTAGGCGTTGTTAAAGTCGGCGACGTAGAAGTTGATGTGCTCGACGTGGTAGTTGCTAGCTGTGTCGAATTGTACTAGAAGGGTGATCTCTACTAGCAGTTTGGATGCCCTGCTAAGTACCACACCCTAGAAGGAGGAGTTAGAGGGTGTGAGGTCCCCTATTCCAAGGCCCAGCTCCTTTATTGCTCTAGCGAAGAGGAGGTTTAGAGCACTTCTGTCGTCAATGAGTACTTTCCTAAAAAGCACTTTCCTAACAGTTGCATCAAGAACGAGGGGGAAACACCCTGTGTAAGGGATGTTCGCCCACCTATCGGCCCTACTGAAGGTGATGGGGACCTTAGACCAGGGGTGATAGCTGGGGTTGGCGATAGCATCTTCTATGTTGACGGCGAGCACCCAGCGGGCGATGAGCTTCTGATCTCTTCTACTCTCGGCGGCGGTGAGGCCCCCAAAGATAGTGGAGACCACTTTATCATGATCCTGGAAGGCGTTGTTGTTGTCCCCAGGTGGTCGGCGACCTCTAGCTCTGTCGTTGTTGTCGTCGTCTGGCTTTTTTGCCTGGAACTCCTTGGCTAAGCCGAGGTAGTCCTTCATCTTGTGCTTGCTATTCTTATGGAGGGGGCATGGGCCTTCGAGGATCTTCTTGTGCTGCTCATCATAATTGCGCTTGGTGTGAGGTTCATCAATGGCAGCGACGATATGATCTGGTCGATGACGACGATATTGACCAGATTTGGACCCTTTTGGCTGATCATAGCCACTATCCCGATGGTGACTGTGGTCGTCATAGCGGTGGTTGTTGTGGCATCAGTCGTCAGGTTGCTCATCGCTGTGGCAAGTTGGGCAATGAGTGCTCGCATCCTCGTTGAAGTGCACTTCGGGCTCTTCGGTGTTGATGTACTGATCGGTGGTCGTAATCATCTCGCCAATCCCCTTTAGCAGCTTGCGATTGAACTTAGAGCAAAGGTTGCGGTGATAGAGTCCTCGGACAAAGGCGGTGATGACCTCAGCTTCTGTGATGTTGGGAATAAAATTCCTCATCTCAGAAAAGCGTCTGATGTAGCTACGGAGGAGCTTAGATGGTTTTTGATAGATGCGATTCAAATCATGCTTGGTGCCCAGCCGAGTACACGTAGCCATGAGTTGTCGGTGAAGACATTCTTCAGCTCTTCCTAGGATCCGATGGAGTCGAGGGCGAGGCTTGTGAACTGGTTCATCGCAGTTGGCGTGAGCATGATGGGAAGATAGATCGCCATGACCCTGGTATCTCCTCCGGTGGCATGCACAACAGTGGTATAAGCTTGTAGCCACTGTGTGGGGTTCATCCATCCCTCGTAGGGCTCGACCCCAGTGATTTTGAAACTACGGGGCCACTTGAGTGTTCGGAGTGCCCTCGTAAATGCTCGAGGCCCTTCAGGATCGTCCCTGTCGTGATCTGCGGTGTTGCCAGCGTTGAGTGGCTGGAGGGCTAAGTCTAGATTACCGAACTCTTACTCATATTCTTGATGCTGGCGTACTTCTTCTTCATGGCGAGAGAAACAACACCCGTCAATATGACGTTGCACATCCTGGAGGTTGTTGATGTGCGCTCGAACGTCTTGGTCGACTTCCTGGTCATATTGGCGAGGGTAGTCGATGCAGTTGCCCCAAGCTCCCCCTAGAGGTTGTCCATCATCACGGTGCTGGTCGGTGAAACGACTTTGGCTGGGGCGGTGATTAGATCTTTGTGCGGTGGATCAGTGAATTGAGCTCATCGAGTAGGAAGGTCTCTGATCCTGGCGAATCTCATTGACCTGGCAGTGTGCAGCTTTGAGCATTGTAGTGACCTTGGTGACTTCTGGCATTTGTTCAAGCCAGGCGAGCACATTGATAGCCACGACCAAGTTGGTGCTTGGGGTCCTGTAGACGTCGTGGCCATCAACATGGACAAATTCGTCGTTGAGGTTGCGTTGGAGTGGGCATGGCCTCACTTGTGAGTCAAGCTGTTCGTTGCGAGCAGCCTCAGCTAGCACAATGGTAGCTTCGTTTGCTCTGCATTGTGCATGATTGGTGTTCCTGTTGACATGAGCAGCGTGGTCCTTGTCAATTTCTCCATCCTATGGAGGGCTATTGATGCTGATGTTAAAAATCCCACCTCCTCGGAAGGGTGGGAAATGAGGTTGAACGGCAGCGGTTTCGTCGATAGTCTCCGTAGAGCCCTGGGACTTGGAGCCTAGGTTTTCCTCTAGGATGGTTTAGAGGGATGCTTTGGGGCATCGGTCGATGTGTAGCATGTTGATAGTCAACAGGAGCTGGTCGGTGATCTGGTCGGCGAGAGGATAGACGTCTCCCGTTTGGTCGACAAATTTGCCCCTTAGGGCATCTTGATAGGTGACAATGATGCTGGTGAGCCCAAAGGGTAGGGCCATAACCCCTGGTGTTTCCTGAACAGCCCACGACAGATCTGAATTGGAGGGTGGTCAGCACTAAACCAGAGTGGTCAAAGCCAATTCTACGATGGAGAGGCAATCGATGGGCTTTTGGCCAACCTGATCGATGGATGCGATTAGATGTCATTGTTGATCTATCTCCTCAGGTAGCGGGGTAGTGGGCATTGAATTGTTGGTGAAGACGACCTCGGAGGTGGTTCCAAGATTGGATCTAGTCACAGGCGTTAGGGTGATCGGTGCAGAATCGATCTGCACCGACTTGATGAGCTCTCCGTCTCCATCAGTGTTGATGACCCAAGAGATCGATCTGACTATGAAGTTCTAGCCAGGCTGTGGGAGGGACAAAGAGCTTGCAAAATGTACCATCTTGTTCGACATGGAAACAACACGCACACCCCTACCTGGCCCACCAACTATCGATAGAATATCGCCGACAGTCCTCTGAGGGGTATCCCACAAAGGTAGATTGATCGGTAGAGGTGCGCGTAATCAAGAACAAGAAGGCAACAGAGACACAAGAGTTAGACAGGTTCAGGACATTAGCGTGATGTAATACCCTACTCTTGTGGCCTGTTGGATTGTATTGGCTTCATATGATATTACGTGTGTTTGGAGGGGGTCCTTGCCCACCTTATATAGTTTGGGGGGTAGGGTAATAAGTCGGTTAGATCTAGGAGATAACCAGAAAGTAATAATAGATTATAGAAATCATGGGATCGAACGTATCCTAACAGATCTTGTAGTATCTTCAGGATATCTTTCTGGTGTCTTACGGGGCACGCCGAGTAGCGTTGTGCTCTACAAAGCTTTGTCTTGTGGGCTGGATCACCCGGGAGCGCAGCCCATGTAGTCTACCATGGGTATCCGGGGTCATACCCCCACATGCACATCCTTCATTAAACGTAAGCAATGGGGGAACCGCCCCGCTAGTGTACATCCTTATATCTAAGACACATTAGTCAATACAAGTCTCTAACTGGTCATGTGCCTTGCGACTTGCTACTTGCTAGCTATCAAGGTCGATCGATCATATGACCATCTAGTGGCACCGCCTCGCTAAGTCGGTTGCCATCCTTTCTCCCTTACACTCTGGCTGGCTTGTCATGTTTAGGTGGCTCTTGATCGTATTTCTACCTAGCCATTATGTGTGCAGAATGTGCTATGCCCCTCACATATGCCACATGGAAGCACACCCTAGAGGGTGCGGTGTGGTGTAGTACTAGCGAGCCATAATCTTTCTTCCATAATTTAGGTGTACAATATAAGGATGCTTATTAATTAGCAAAGGTTTAGGGTGCCAAGTACTGTGGGTGCATGCCGGTTCATCAGTTCTAATTAGGTGTACAATAGTAGTTGAGAATTATTTAGTGTACATATTTTAGAGCCTAACTACTCTTCACGTTCCCCTAGCTTATGCTCATTGTTGAGTGGTGCTTGGATAGGTCCCAGTAGCCATCCAGAACAAGCAACTTGTAGTGTGCAGTCTCAAACTAGATATTGACATTTCTTAACATCACTTTTACTAAGTTGTCATCCCTAGCAATGATGCCAGAAATGTTTGTTGGTAATTATTAACGACACTTGTACATTCAGGAATGATTATATATATGTTGAAGTAATCCGCAAGCGCACAGATAATATATCATTGTAGCATTTCATCCGGGAGTATACTAGGTATCATTATTTATATTTTACTATAGGGAGGAGTGGTGCCTAGAGATATTGATAAACATGAATACTTATGATAAGATCATTAACTACACATATGCTCTAATAGGGGTAAGCCAAATGATAAATAAATGACAAGTGTAAGGCATCGATAATAATCCAGAGATAGAAATAGATAATCATAAATGTAGTATGGCTAGATAGGAGATTAGTTAAGAGAATAAAGTCCTAAGTCATTTCTTATTTACTAAGTCTTTTGTATACCCGAGTATATATACTTTCATCTATAATATAACTAACTCTGCATCTAGGCATAAGGAACATTACTAAGTAAAATCAAGAACAGAGATTCTCTTCGCAACTAGGTCCTACTTGTCCTACAATCGGGGAGTGGACTACAAAGGACTCAACGAAAGTGTCACATTCGCGATCTACCACATGGCCCAGAATGTAGGGTGCATCCATAGGTAAATAACATATAAGCACCATGCTTACATAATGTCAACCACTTAACTCACTCGAGTACTGAGCTAAGTGCTTTGCGAACTTATGCATAAATTCATTATCTATGATGACTATATCAAGTATACTACTAAAGCAAACTACGAACATAATAAATAGAAACATAGTATTGAATAAGCACAAAGCCTTGAAATATAGAGGATACAATGGCTATACTAGCCTCCAGATGATGAATCCAGAATCCTGAGCAGTAGCCCAACTCTACTTGAATCTTGCTAGCTAGCCTACACTAGAACTTTGAGTTATTGGAGATCTATTCTATTCTCTCTGGAAACCCTAACTTTTGATCTGATGATATATGCCTCTAGGGGTAGGGGCTGATATATATAGGGGGTAGCATCAATCGTGGACCCTCAGATCAAACCAACTTAGAAGAATGGCGTAGATGCAATCCTTATGGCGGTAGAGAACCGATGTAGCGAGGGGGGCTGCTAGGTGGCCCCCCTATGCTGGCCGGCCTGTAGGTGGGGCTAACCCTGATAAAAACATAGATTCAACAAAACTCATGGAATTTGTTAGTTTAAACCCTTAGACCTATGTTGGTGATCATTTTCGTGCATTTCTACAGGTTTTATTGATAGTTTATGATGGTTGGTAACTACCATCAACAAGCTCCATAGTGAGATAACCATGCGGTTCCAGTCATCAGCTGCTCCATAGTGAGGCAATCACTATGTAAAGAAGCAAGGTAGTATAATAATGTTTGCTCGTAACTGAAAGTCCCAGTTTGGTTTTGTTGAGTGACAATATTAGGTGGACTATTGTTTTTCATGTGTGAGATGAATAGGTGACATAGTCCACATGCTTGTCTTGAGCATCATGAGGCCATGGAGGACGTAGCTAGAATCATGAACAATGACTCAAGATGAGAGGAGATGATGGATATGGAAGCAAAAGCCCAAAGGTGAAGGTATATGTATATGGTTTTGGTTTCACCGATGTAAGGTGTATAGAGAATTTAATCATCGGGTTTAAGATAGATTGCCGTACTATAAACAGATGGATTCTTTGACTAATATAGTTATATAACAATGCATGTATATGGATCGACTGGCGTAGTGAGGAAGCATGTGAAAACCTTTGCAAAAAATGTTTTGAAAATGCTAACTTAGTGCTAAAGGTGTTCGTTCTGCTATAGGACACCTCTAAGGAGTTGGCCATTTGAAAAAGGTTTGAGAGAGACACTCGGTGGAGCCAGTGGTCACCAGAGTGATGCTACTAGAGAGTGGGAATAGTGCCAAAATCTAGATCGGTCTGATCATCCTATACTCACTAGATCTCTCTAGTTCATTAAAGTTGTGCATCAGATAGTTAGTCTATTGTGTTTATAATCAAGGATTAGTTTCTCTGTAAGCAACCACTCCCACAAAAGGAAGGAGAGGAGTGGGCTAGGGCTTCTGGTCGTGCGGAATGAATGGGGAGCAACAACAACAAGCAAAGTGGGAGAGGGAGAGGTATAAATAGACCAAACTTCAAAACTAGCCCTTCGGCATCTGTCGGGAAAACCTGGCTTGGCCGGCTTTCCAAATGAACTAGCTACTAGGGGCAAAGCCAACCTAGCCAGTTTCCTACACATACTAGGGTTTTGGTTTTCTTCTCTCACTCTCAAGTTTCCTCACATGGGTTTACTTGAGCACTATTGCTTGTCTAAAACTCAGTGATACATCCCTCTTGATAGTGTGGCATACAGATACTCAAGAATTAAATATAAAAATAAAGTATCCTACACTAGAGCATTCATCCATCCATTTCTTGCCACATTGACCATGCATAATTGAGGGTCTTCATCACTTTCACATTCATGAGCACAGACTTGAGCGGAAGGTTTCAAGTCACTTTCATCATTTGATTTGATCTCCATATCAACATAAGTTTCCATAGCTTGATTAGTACCTAGACTAAATGGAAGTACTTTTTTCTTCACCTTAGCCGAGTTTCTCAGCCACCAAGAAAATAATAATATGAATGTTGACAATAAATAGCTAACTCTAGTTTTAGATCTAGATCTAGATCAAACCAATCCCTCCCTAAAAACTAATAAATAGACCACTAAAATTGAAACATGGCCACTAAGTAAAGGTAAAATATAATTTCCCTACTAAATTTACCCTAGTATCTTCAAATATTTGATATAATTGCATCCATAAATGCCTAAAACACCATGGAAGAGAGATAAAATCAAAACCCTAATTACACACTAATCTACCTCTAAAACTTTTAAAAGAGGGTTGGGATAGCATTCACTTACCTTTTAAAGCCTCCTCCACCAAAGGAATCAAAATCTTTCCCCTTAGATTTTTAATTTTTTGATGTGGTCGAAGCCCTGCTTCCTTCCTCCTCGATAAACTATAAATTTTTTGAGGAGGAAGAAGGGGGCCTGCTACATATACCCTAGAGCATTTGTAGAGGTGGCCTGTTGTCGACATAGAATTTTTGTCCCTTGCTGAGGACACACGCAGCAAGCCGGAAGGGTCTGCTCGATGGAGCTGTAGATATACCTAGCTTCAGCGCAGGGATGGTCGATCCTATGCACTCCTCCCAAGACATGCCAGTTAATTTGACCCTGTAATTGACAAGGAGAGAAAGCTTATCAGTAATTAAGGGCGGAACTTGCCGGTGTTACTAGACAGTCCCGAATGTGCAGTTTTGAGAGCCGATATGAAAGGAGATTGACTAAACAGTTGATTCCAGCATATTCATGAGAAGAAATCGGTTGAAGCTCATTGGATTGTATAAGAAGAATCGGTTATCATTCAAGATAAATGTCGTTATTTGAGCAGATATTAATCAATGGCAGTAAGATGCCAACAATGATTGGTTTATGTTGAGCCAATGATTACAAGCAACCAAACCACTTTTATATAAAGAAAACAATTCAACACCATTTAACCATTTAATAAAGATAAATCTAATAAACATGTTAGATCTCATCTATCGCTATGACCAGTGGGGCATGAGGCAGAATCATGCAGGCCATAGAAATAACAATAGACTCAACGACCCTAACTCATTACTAATATCAGTGGGCCATGAGGCAGAATCATGCAGGCCATAATACAATAATAAGATCTTGGGGCTAACATATCTTTCAACCTATCTTTACTTCAACGGTCTCATGATGCGAACTACTCATGAAAGCACTCGATATCGGCTAAAACAGCCAATTCAGGCATAGCGCATAGTTAAAGTCATGCCTTATTAGGAATAGATCTACCGAATAACGATCCCCACTTCATGGTGCTAATAGTGGGGTGTGAAGTAGAATCACACAGGCCATGATGATGGGCCATGGAACGGTTTTTGCTAGCCAATAAATCTACTCAAGACGCAACATGCTTTAACCACATGCTATGCACGATCAAGATTGATGTAAAACAACCGATGAAACATAACTCATCGTTTAATGTACAGATTAGATCAGTTTTAGATTAACAAACGATGGGCTAAATAGGATATTAGGCTGATCTAGATCAATCCCAATCGGGCAGCTATAATTTAGATGAATAATGAAAGCAATAAGAAATATCGGTAACTTAATGAATCTACCAAAGACTGCCATTCTAAGGTAGAGCTGATAACTTGACCTTGATCTAGTTCATGCAGTGGGGGTCGACCGGATCGATGCATCCATACTTGAACTAGGCAAGAATCGATAACTAACTTATACCAGAGTCGTAGTGGAGGTCGACCGGATCGATGCAACCGTACGAATAGAAGTATAAGCCATGATAGTACTTACAACAAGCAGTGGAGGTCGACCGGATTGATAGCCATACTTGCTAAAGAACTCGCCGAGATCTACTCTACTCCTACTCCTAAGGGATGGCTAGAGCCAAAAAAGTAAATGACTTGTATATTGGATTGATTGTTGTCCTTTACAATAACTGGGGTTTGGTATTTATACCCGGAGTCTAAACATGAATCCTACTCGAGGATAATTCATTACAATTTTCCAGCATAAAAGAAAACATTCCTAATTTAAGATAACTTGGACCCTAATCTTTTCCCTTTTGTAGAGTCCATCATGTTTCGTCCTGGCGCTGATCATAGCCTTTGTCATTATCTGCCAGCGCTACCTGAAGAAAGCCGATTTTGGTGGTGCATTCGAATCAGCTAATTTTGATCAGCACGCAATTGCTTCCTTGATGACATGATCTTAGGAGCTTTTAAGTCTCTACGAGACTCCTTCCAAATTTTGGTGTAAACACATGCCCCCCATTTTTGGGATAAAAGTAATTTTATTCCAAAATTATCATGTCTGTATCCCTGATTCATCCGCAGTCATGGGCAGAGAATCTTGATATGGGGTCTACTGTTTGTTATCGTTCGCAACTCATGAGCCTATGCCTCAAAACTTTTACAAGAGCGTCACTGCTTCATGGGCACTTGGATTCATCTTTCTGGGCTGGCTATAAAATGTTTATCTGACCCTGGTGAGAGCAACTCAACAATCCAGCCATGTTTTTCTTCCATTTGCTCCCTCGAGTGCTTCTAGCTTCGCCAGACCCTCCATGGTCCATTCTTTTACTATGAAGATCTTGAGTGGTTAGAAGAATCCTTGTGCATAGGGTGATTGTGTCGCTCATTCTATCGCCTTGTCGAGCAAGAGGATTAGCTACTGCGGCTAAAAGAAGTCTTGTGATATCACATGTGTTTTCTCACCATGCTCGCAGAGCTGTTCTAGTGTTTGCAAGGGCTAAAATATGTGGACACCTTCCCCTTGTTTGTTCCACCAAATGCCCAGCCATAGGCTTCTTTCCCACAATTTCCCAGCCATCAAGAATCACCTAGGCATCTATTGGGTGGCCTTTCCCCCTTTCCTGGCACAATTCTATCAACTGGCCGACGTGACTCGGTTCATGATGACCTTCGGCCTTGTGGGGATCCGGACTCCCTTCAATCCAAAGAAGTCTTGGTGGGTCGGTCTCTGGTCAATGTAAATTCTTTGTATCCATCCCACGATATTTTTGTAATTCAGGGAATTAATAAGTCCGAATTTATTATTTCTTCGTTATCTGTCCCCTAAATTTCTGGAGTGTCAATCTATTTCCGTTGCTGATTTCAGTTTTACACCCCTAGCAAAGTCTATCTTCTTGCCTTCCTAGGCTATATATATGGGCCATGGCTCTGGATCGAAAAACCACCCATTTCGTCTCAAACCTCCTGCATCCTTAGTATAGTTTTTGCTTTTTCTGTAGGCTTGAGATCATGGAGAACAACAATAGATCTGCTGAGGAGGCTCTTGATGGATCTGCATCATCGCGCCCGCGCATCCATCATCAAGAGGGTGCACCTCGTGATGCTCCTGTCATTTCAGAACAAGGGGCTGACTCTGCTCAGCCTTTGGGGTCATCCTCAACACCAATTTGTTGCCAGCTTCCCCGCTATCTGAGGAGGCCAAGAGATAACGATGACTTGATCATTTCCATTGACCGGATCGATGAGAAACTTGCCGACTACCTCGCTATTGTGGAGTTGGCTCTGGCCATAGTTCCGAGCCAATCACCCCAGAGGCTAACCCGGTGCGAGAGAGGCTGGCCAAGGTTGAAGCCAGAATCGCTGGTAAGACATTTACCATAATTTTCTATTTCTTCTTAACTTTTGCCTCCAATACCCTGATCACCTCTTCCTTAAATCCTTTAGATCTATTAGCTCAGCTAGAAAGCCTCCATTTAGCTATGGACCATGCGGCACGATTCATCAATGCTAGGGGTGTCGTTCTGGTAGTTCGCTGGTATGACATCCCAAACCACGTTAGAGAAGTTGCTCTTCATGGCATTCGTCATGGAGCTGCCATGGTGCTGGCTGCTGCACAAGTTCACTCTAGCCACGATCTTTGGCTTCTTCCCCATGGAGCTCCAACCACCGGATACCCTAGAGATTATGAGCGCCTAGTCAAGGATTTCTCTGATGCCGCCAACTCTGTTGTCCTGACCTCCTAGGCCGATGATATAGTGAACAAAGTGTTTTCTGGTCTATAGCTTGTAATAAGTGACATCAAGCAAACAATTCCATCGTCTCCAATGATTTTCCTTTTACTTCATGCACCACTTTGTTCGTGTTTGCCTCGCTCCTACGGGCGACATGTATCGTATCGGCTTTTACCCTTCTGGGTTTATCTTCGCACTAGAAGTGAAACCTTTCTAGTATTGGTTATTAGAACTGTCAGCTGAGCAAATTGGCTATCAAGTATTACTCCAAACATTAGGGTAATATTCCTTTAAATGATCCCCATTCGATTGCTCTGCCGAATTCCTCTTCTCCTCTCAGTGTTTTCAAAAATGTAAATATTACCAGGCGTACAACGTTTGATCCGATAAGGTTTCTCACGATTAGGCAACCATACCGGCTATCTCGCTTTTGGCCATCAAGGGTAATCCATCCCTAGCTTTCTCTAGAGTCTCATTGCCATTGACCGTCATAAGTACATCTTTGAGAGCATCCCTAGATCAGCCAAAGAAGTCAAATAGATCGCGGGAGCTGATGCTATTCGGCTTAGAAATTTTGAGAGCGACCCATGACGTTCCAGGCTTGAAATCTACATGTCAACTCGTACCTTGTGTAGAATCAATCATACTCTCTGTTATTTAATTACGCTTCTTTCTTTGGCTAAAGAACCAATTTGATACAGCCGATCCCAGACTTCTAATCCAATCAAGTATGAAAACATGGCTTTTATTAAGAGAACCCTTCGATTTCCTGCCTTTAGTTGCTCAACGCCGTATTCCCATCGACATTAGTGAAGTGGTGCTTCACCTTCCATTAATTGTGGTTGCCTTTTGCGTGTCTCAGGGCGTCCGCCTCTTCGCTTCAGGTCTTCAAATACCAGCCAGTGGCTTTGGCCTCGAACACATCTCCACTCGCAACTGATCCTTTGCTCTTCTCCGCCTACCAAAATGCTATAGCAGTTTTCCTTCTCCCTTTCGTAGATCCAATCATCCCTCATGGTAGGTGAAGACAACTGAGGCAAGTGCGTGGCGGAGGAAATCCTGGAGGAGAACATGCCGATGAACTAGCGTCTCCGACGCATGAGGTGAGATTGACATTTTTTGTTTATGATGATGAACAGTTCTAACTCGCCTATAGGTTTGTTGTGAATGACAGCCTCCATCCTCTTCCCAGGGCCAGCGGGCCTTCTGATGCCGCATCTTCTATGCCGGCCTCGTCGTCGGATTCTTCCGACTCCTACAATGGCGATGATGCCCGACGCAACCTTCATGAGTGGAGGATGGCTCAGAATCGTTATTCCGAGGTGACTTGGGAGAACAACCAACTAGAGATTCACCTCGAGGTCTCTCAGGCCGCCCTTCACATGGCTGAGGAGGAGGCTAGCGTCGTTCGAGCATGGCTAGCTGAGTTTGACACCATGGTGGCGGGTAAGATAAATTCCAAGAATGCCTCATTCTGATTTCCATTATCTTTATCTTGATAATCTTTTGTTCTTGTGACTGTCAGCCCTGATGGTGCAGTTAGAGTCTCTCAAAGTGGCGGCGAACGCGGCCACGGACACCGTCAATGCGCGGGGTTCCCTTATCGATGCTTGTCTCCAAGACGTCCCAGTCCATGTTTAGGAGATTGCCCTCCACGGCATTCATCATGGTGCGGCGGTGGCGTTGACCATGGCACAAGTCCAAACTGGGTACGAGCTCCATGCCATGGAGACTGGTTTCCCAATGGGCAATGGCCCTAAGGAGCATGAGGACCTACTCAAAGAATTCATCATGGCAGTGGAGGCCATAGTAGACATCACATCTGCTCAGGATGAGGTGAACAAGGTCTTTGATTAGTCTGTACTTAGGGTAATCTAATGAACAAAGACTCCTATTCTTTCATGTATACGCCTTAGTGCAATGCACTTGTGTATGACTATTTTTTGCTTTTTGTTTTTGCTCTATAGGTGATACATATCGTATCGGCTTTCATTGTCTTTAAAGATTTTCATTTTTTGAACTAGAGGCGATACCCTCCTGGTACCGGCTATTAGAGCCGAGAACGAATCGACTATCAAGTGTTGATCAAATATTAGGATAACACCCTGTAGAAATTTTCATATCAAAGGTCAAACGATTAATCAACCCAGGTCAAGCGTCCTATTAAGCAAAACAAAACTTCTTTAAGAAATCCATTAACTCTGAATCGCGCTTGCACTTTGACTCAGCATTCATATATGTCGGCCTAAATCCATCTCCAAGACTCAATGTTTATTTTTGCTTTAATCCAACGGCCAACGTGAAGCCATTACTTTTCTACTAAAACAAACTCTCAGAGCCGATCGCTTGCATCGGCTGTTGGCTTTCATTGCTGATCTTAATGAAGCCTTCTTCCCATGACTTGCCAGAAAAACATTCGAAGTCTCCTAGTTCCTAAAAGACTGGATCGGTTGTTGCGATGCTCATGGACTCATCAGGATGAACCAGTTCAACATCATCTCCATGCCATTGAATCAAACACTGATGCATGGTCGATGGTATACAGTAGTTCGCATGAATCCAATCACGACCGAGGAGCAAACTGTACGACCCTTTTCCATTGATGACAAAGAATGTTGTGAGCAGAGTCTTGCTTTCGATTGTTAGTTCGACGTTTATTGCCCCCCTGGGTCTTAGACATATTACCTTTGAAGTCTATAAGCATCAGGTCAGCCTCCATCAGATCTTTTGGTCCTTTGCCAAGTTTACGAAAAGTAGTATAAGACATAAGATTGATAGAAGCACCTTCGTCCACCAACATCTTGTTCATCGACTTCCCATCAACAAAACCTTTCATATATAAAGCTTTTAAGTGCCGATATTTGACTGGTTTGTCAAATATTGCTTGCTGTACAACCGTTAACTTAGCAACTATTTCTTTATACTCCGATTCATCGAAATCCGAATAAATTTCTTGATCTGCTGGAGCTCTGAATTCTGATGGCAACAGAAAAGCCATTTGGATATTAGCCAATAGTTGCTTTCTATCGGCTATCTGCTTGGTACGCCATACTTGAGGTTTACCGGATGCTTGAGCCTGTTCCATCTCTTTATTCCTTAGGCGCTGCACCCTTCTCTTCTGGCTCCTTGTTAAACCTCCTGGACACCATTGGCCTTCCTGCCAAACATACTTTCTTTCGTTGCCTTCTTCTTCATAATTAGCCTAGTCTTAGTCAACAACTCTTTTCCCAAGCTGATCATGAACACTTTTATTTTTTAAGCGCCGATCCATGTTATTATGATGATATGCATCATGAGCATGGATAGACCGGCGGCTGGTTTGAGACTGCCTATACTTCCAATATTGATTGCTACATTCTAGATAGTCATGTATGGTAGGCAACTTCAAACCTTTGTTCCAGCAATGTCTGAAGAAAGGATAATTCTAATGTAATTCGGCTTGTTTCCTTTCATGCCTCTCTTCTTTCAGTTGATGCTGGTACGCTTGATCCCTTAACCAATGCTGATAATCCTTTTCTTTCTACCGCTGCCACTTATTCAACAGAATCCAAGATGTAACCCGTGGCTTTGTCGTCTCTGCTTTTGACGTCTCTCCCTGCTCGTATTGGCTCTTTTGCTCGGCACGGCATCTTCTAATCTTTCTATACTCGTCAGCCAATATTTGCATCTTGGGATCGACTATTCTAGCTTCTTTTGATTTGGTTGATGTTAGGACCTTAGTTTTTCCTTTAAATAGCCTAGCATCAACCATGTTTAGATTTCCTGGGAAAGGATTGTCGTCAACTTTTATTTTTCGAGGCGTATCAAATTTGAGCCTCCCCTGCTGAATAGCCCTCTATATATGCTGCCGGAAAATTCTGCATTCGTTGGTGGAATAAGAAGTAGCATTATGGAACTTGCAGAATTTTTTATTCTTTAATTGATCAAGGGGCAACATGACATGACCATTGGGCAACTTGATCTGCCCTTTTCTCAAGTAAGAAATTAAAGAGCTTATCTGATTTGGTGACATCAAAGTCATAGCTCTCCTCAACTCCTCTTCCCTAAGGATTTGGCATCATTACTGTTTTCTTGCCCCAATTCCATTCAGCTACAACAACCTCTTCTTCTTCATCTTCATAGCCGTCATCGACTGAGTATGGATCATAAGCTTTGACTACTGTGGTACTCTTCTAGAACCGGATATCTCCGCGCATACTCTGGAATTGGCTATTGAGCGCTGCTACTCGTTGAGCCAATTGACCCAAGTTGTCAAATTCTTGTCCCATCAGCTTTTCTTTTCACATCGGCAGCATTTCTTGAACAGTTAAAGCAGCTAGTTGATCATCGGCCAAGTTTAAGGAGAAGCACAAGTTCCTGGTTTCTCGGAACCTCTGAAGAAATTCAGTGTCCGATTCATTAGTCTTGTGTCTTATAGTTGTCAGATCGGTAATCTTCTTTTCTCTAGTCCCAGTGTAAAAATATGTATAAAACTTCTTCTCCAGGCTGACTGGCAATGATGAAAACCAAGTGAAGGCTAGTCCTGATAAGGACAGAGAGAAGAAATGAACTCGATGGGCATCCTCAACTGATGCTTCGCCCAATTGTGTAAGATACCGACTGATATGTTCTATCATGCTTGTACTGTCTTGGCTAGTGAACTTAGCGAATTCTGGGAGCCTATAATTTGTTGGAAGAGCGACCAAATCATACCATTTTGGATATGGGTGTTTGTACGAAAATGTCACCCCTTTTGGCTTCAGACCAAACTGATTCTTCATCATCTCGGTCACCCTCAGTAGTAATTCATCAGCTTGTGGATTTGGATTTCTTTGCACCTGCTAACCCATCTGTGGATTGAAATCCCGTGTGCCTTAGTATCCTAGGTTTGGCATCATGTGAAGGGTGTTATAATCCGTGCCATAGTGATACCCTTGTGGAATCTTAATCTACTAGGCCTTTTGCTGGCTTGCTGCTTGAAGTCTCTGATTGTAGACATAAGGATCTATATCCCTACGGATCCTTTGAATTGACGGTGCTATTTTTTGAGCCGACGATGGTTTATGGCCTGATGTGCCAAAATTAATCACCTGGTTCTGACTTTGCCCCGCCGGTTGTTGCACATACTATACTAACGGTCCAGGATTATACTGTATCTGATTCATAGTAGTTCCTTGAGCCTGTTCAGATGAACCCTGAACTGTCTGGACATCACCATTACTAGCTGGTGCTGCTTCTTGATGGCTGGTACCGACTTGATTAGTCCCTTGGGTCGATGGATCTGGGATGTTGTAATAAGCCGGTCCGCCTTGACCAACTGGAAATCCATGAATCGCCTCTCTCATGGCATTGTGCAATATGTCCACGAAAGCTTTGTTATGGCTTGATATGGCATCACAAACATATTTGTCTACAACTTCCTTAAAGAAACGCCTGTCTTCATCTTCAGTTGTATCTGTCTGCCCGTATAATAGAACTCTTGGTAGTGGAAATTTCTGAACAATTATGTTGTCACGTGTTTTGGTGTAGGACAACAAACATTTGTTCTGAAACTCTTCTGTAGCTTTGCTGATGATACCCTTATCCCCATTAGGTAGATCTTCATAATGCAGCATAAGGATGTCATTGTTGTTGTGAACCGCCATGACGATTGTGGGGTCCCACCGGACGTGCCAGAAATGTGTGTCAACACAGATTTTTTGTCCCATGCCGAGGACACACGCAGCAAGCCGGAAGGGTCTGCCTGATGGACCTGTAGATCCACCTAACTTCAGCGTAGAGATGGTCGATCCTGCGCACTCCTCCCGAAACATGCTAGTAAATTTGACCCTGTAATTGACAAGGAGAGAAAGCTTATCAGTAATTAAGGGTAGAACTTGCCGGTGTTGCCAGACAGTCCTAAATGTGCGGTTCTGAGAGCCGATATGAAAGGAGATCGACTAAACAGTCGATTACAGCATATTTATGAGAATAAATCGGTTAAAGCTTATTGGGTTGTAAAAGAAGAATCGGTTATTATTCAAGATAAATGTCGTTATTTGAGCAGATATTAATCAATGGCAATAAGATGTCAACAATGATTGGTTTATGCTGAGCCAATGATTACAAGCAACCGAACCCGTTTTATATAAAGAAAACAATTCAACACCATTTAACCGTTTAATAAAGATAAATCTAATAAACATATTAGATCTCATCTATCGCTATGACGAGTGGGGCATGAGACAGAATTATGCAGGCCGTAGAAATAATAATAGACTCAATAACCCTAACTCATTACTAATGTCAGTGGGTCATGAGGCAGAATCATGCAGGCTGTAATATAATAATAAAATCATGGGGCTAACACATCTTTCAATCTATCTTTACTTCAACGGTCTCATGATGCGAACTGCTCGTAAAAGCACTCGATATCGGCTAAAACAGCCGATTCAGGCATAGCGCACAGTTAAAGTCATGTCTTATCAGGAATAGATCTACCGAATAACGATCCCCACTTCACGGTGCTAACAGTGGGGTGTGAGGCAGAATCACACATGCCGTGATAATGGGCCATGGAACGGTTTTCGCTAGCCAATAAATTTACTCAAGACGCAACATGCTTTAACCGCATGCTATGCACGATCAAGATTGATGTAAAACAACCGATGAAACGTAACTCATCGTTTAATGTACAGATTAGATCAGTTTTAGATTAATAAACGATGGGCTAAATAGGATATAAGGCCGATCTAGATCAATTCCAATCGGACAGAGTGATATTGCTGTAATTTAAATGAATAAGAAAAGCAATAAGCAATATCGGTAACTTAATGAATCTATCAAAGACTGTCATTCTAAGGTAGAGCCGATAACTTGACCTTGATCTAGTTCATGCAGTGGGGGTCGACCGGATCGATGCAGCCATACTTGAACTAGGCAAGAATCGATAACTAACTTATACCAGAGTCGCAGTGGAGGTCGACTGGATCGATGCAGCCGTACGGACAGAAGTATAAGCCATGACAGTACTTACAACAAGCAGTGGAGGTCGACCGGATCGATGCAGCCGTACTTGCTGAAGAACTCGCCGAGATCTACTCTACTCCTACTCCTAAGGGGTGGCGGGAGCCGAAAAAGTAAATGACTTGTATATTGGATTGATTGTTGTCCTTTACAATAGCCGGGGTTTGGTATTTTTACCCGGAGTCTAAACATGAATCCTACTCGAGCACGATTCGTTATAATTTTCTGGCATAAAATAAAACATTACTAATTTAAGATAACTTGGACCCTAATCTTTTCCTTTTTGTAGAGTCCATCATGTTTCGTCCTGGCGCCGATCGTAGCCTTTGTCATTATCTGCCAGCGCTGCTTGAAGAAAGCCGATTCCGGTGCTGCATTCGAATCAGCTAATTCCGATTTGCACGCAATTGCTTCCTTGATGACATGATCTTAGGAGCTTTTAAGTCTCTGCGAGACTCCTTTCAAATTTTGATGTAAACACCTATATCCTGCTGCCTCTACAAATGGATCTTTAGACCAGCCGTCTCTACAAATCCCACCATTCTCAGAGGTGGTTGGCCGACTGCTAATTCTAGCCGGCTCTAAAGGTACATTTATAGAGGTGGTTAATTGGCTTTGGAGCTGCCTACACAAATTCATCTTCAGAGACGGCTTGGTTTACCGGCCACTGTATATTGAGCCACGTCTACCTAAAAATAGTCTTGTTGCTAAAAATCATTTCTATAGTAGTGAGAATTAAATTGAGAATTACCCATACTCACGATATTGTTCATTGGCGTATAGAGGTGTTGACGTATGAAAGTAAATCGATTTATGTTGTAAGTTACTAATATAATGAGAATTTGAAGTATATTTATAACTACCAGCCAGTCGAACAACATTAGCATAGAGATTTATTGTATCTACATAATTAGACTGAGCATACATGCATAAATGACTTTGTAGATTGCGAACCCTTGATGGCAGTTTCTTTGCG
Source organism: Miscanthus floridulus (assembly GCF_019320115.1). Taxonomy (NCBI): domain Eukaryota; kingdom Viridiplantae; phylum Streptophyta; class Magnoliopsida; order Poales; family Poaceae; genus Miscanthus; species Miscanthus floridulus. The sequence continues at coordinate 18,541,927 of NC_089584.1, read as the reverse complement.
GCAACAAAAATCCAATCAACAGTCGAATCATTATTTCCAGCGAGTCGTCAAAAAAATATATTAACGCTGAAACATGCTGTGACATCGAGCATGCCTACTGCACCGTCAAGGCGTCAAAGGGGCTCCTTGCAGCGCTCCTCCGAGAACTGGTCAGCAGGACGGCGAACTAAGCGTCCAAACTCCATCTAACACATAGCCAGCTTTTCTAGAAAATTTAGAATCGACCACTTTCGTGCAAACGAGTTCACTAAGGCTTGCGTCCGCCATGCACGTCTGCTACTTTGCTAGGCATATGCAGCTGGCTGTTTGATTCGAGCATGAAAGTTGGATTTCTCCAACATGGTGACGTTAATTTGTGGAAAGCTCTGCGCGACTTTATTTCGATTTTTCGTTGTCACTCCACAGAAACATATTGTCGTCGTCGTCCACATGCACAGGCCACGCCACAGGTACGGTGCAACTTGTTTCTGCTGCGCTGAGCAAATGGCTGGCCGTCGCCACTCGCCAGTACAATCACACGGTACATCGGCACATATGCATGCACACCTAAAACGCCAGGAAGATTAACGTCTTGCTCAGGGACGCTTTATTGCACATAGACGTAACCTGTGAAGGCCCTCCGCACTAAATTCAGAATTGGACTTCACTCACTCTTGTTCAGCAAAATCAGTATAACTTCTCTGCCTGCTGACGGGAGTACGGTCCCACACCTAAAATGTTACTGCACACGGATAGTAAACTATTTATGTGATGCCATCCTGCAGAAACCGGACTAGTTGGTTCCAGGAATCGGTCTAGCCGATTTTTCTAAATTTTGCTTAGACTCAATAACTATCACGCTTGCATGCTGAAGAACAGCTAGGTTTATAAGTAACAAAGAATGTCTATTGTGCCTATACATGATAGCAAACGATTAGTTTTCAGGCAAATTAGCATAGGTACCATCGAAACTCTCGTCCAGGAGAGACCCGTCGACAGCGGCGGATCCAGGAAATATTTTATAGGGGATTGAACAACACTGCTGCTCGATCTTAAGTCTCAGCTTCCCCTACACTATAGAACTTTGCCTAAAAATTCATAGAGGCTCTACAATAATTTGCACTGCTTTGGTTTGGGTAGGGGGGCTTGAGCCCCCCGCCCCACTGCTGGATCCGCCCCTGCCCATCGAGGCCCAAACATCGTAGGATTGCCCTAGATTAGCTGGCAAACCTAGGATGTCACCTCTGGTAGTCAGATCAAAAGATAAACAACAATTAATAATGGTTAGAAAAGAAGAGCAAAGGACAAGATATGATAAAAAATAAATTGTAGAATGATTTATGCGATTATATTCAATTCCAATCGGTAGTGTCCCTTTCTATATACAAGGTAGGGTGGAACTTATCCTACGAGGGGCCAAAAACCCTTACAAATCTTGTCAAAATACAACTCTCTAAACTTGCTAGCTGGTTTTGGAAGCTGGCTTTCACAGGGATGATAATCTTCCCGAGGTCGTAACTTTCTTATATAGACTCCAAATTTGGCGATCTATAGTATTTCTGGTAGTGAATCTTAAAGCATACTAAATCTAATGTTGTTGTTAACCTATATATTTTTTTTAAAAACCTAATGTTCAAAGTTAGTAACATTTGACTTAGGACAAATTTAATATGACATGAAAACACCGGAGGGAATACTGTGATCCTTTTCAGTGAGACAACACCATCCTGTTCGTAGCATAGCAAGAATAATAAGGTGTGACAATGAACTGCACGCTTATATATCGTCTAATTTCTCAAACTAAAGCAAACACGCATAAAAGTGGACGGAGGATGAGATGCCCCAGCAAGTGGACCATGTTTGCGGTCCTGTCGTCGATGGAGCCAAGAAATTAATAAAACCATGGGCGGCCTAGCTTAGCTAGCTATGAGCTGAATGTGACTCTGTGAGCATGTGACGTGCCGGCCACATGGCCCTGTTTGGTTCCTACATTGTGTCCTAAAATTTTTATCACATCGAATATTTGAACATATACATAGAGTATTAAATATAGACTAATTATAAAACTAATTGCACAACTTACGACTAATTTACGAGACGAATCTTTTAAGCATAATTAGTCCATGATTTGACAATGTGGAGCTACAGTAAACATGTGCTAATGATAGATTAATTAGGCTTAAAAAATCGTCTCGTAAATTAGCCTTCATCTATGTAATTGGTTTTGTAATTAATCTATATTTAATGCTCTTTATTATCTAAATATTTGACGTCACATCAATTTTAGGAGGGACTGCGCGCTCACTGTACGGAGCGTCTCAAAAGCTACTCCGCAGCGCACCACCGCCAAGACCAAGAGGGGGCGTGCAGTAAGATGCATGCACCGTGCCCTTACGTGCTCCCCCGCGCGGAGCAATGCTCATTGGCCGGCTTGCTGCAAAGCAATTAGGTTTAGGTGTGGCCGACAGCCCTGATCTGTACGTTCCGCTAGCCATTTGACATCTGTGCGGCTGGGGGTGGCTGTCGTTGAGATCGAGGCGGACGTCGAGAGAAACGCCGCCACCACGTCCGTCCATTTGGTTTGTCTCGATCGGTCGCCTACTATACAGTCACAGGTTCTCCCCCGGTTCTTGCAATCTTGCTTGCTTTGCTCTTTCCGGTTACACATCATATCGTTTGATGGGGTACGGTGCGTATTTCCTACTATTATTATTATATTATCCTATAGCAGTAACATTTACTAGTACAAGAGCAAAAGCAAGTGGACTGGGGTATTTGTCCTACGTGTACTCTGGCAACTGTGTGGCGACCACACCCCCGGCCCCTGCCCACATATGCCGTAGTACTGGCCTGGCGCCTTGTTTAGATGCCACTAAAATTCCAAGTTTTTTCACTCTTTCTCCATCACATCAATTTTTAGCCGCTTGCATGAAGTATTAAATATAGGTAAAAAAAATAACTAATTACACAGTTTAGTTGGAAATCACGATATGAATCTTTTGAGCCTGGTTGATCCACGATTGGACAATATTTATCAAATAAGACAAAAGTGGTACTATTCATCGGGTTGAAATTTTTTCAGCATCTAAACGAGGCCTGGGAATAATATTCTTGTCTCCAGCTCCAAGAATATGTAATTTCTCAAAAAAGTTTACTTTGTTTCAAGTGACGTCCGATTGCATGTAAACTCATTTCTTAGGGCATTTAGCCATGGCTCCAGCTCCAAGAATTTCTGTAGTTGATCATCGCTAGCTCATGTAGAATCATGGAGCTGGAGTAGTTGTGGGTACACTAAAAGTGCTTGGTTGAGAAATTTTGATATTATTTCGATCGAACACATATGTTTAGGCCACTTTATTTTATCATACAAACTCCAAATTTTGTAAGCCCTTAATATCAAATTGAAAGACTGATAGGGAGCTGCATCAAGGGTCCAACCCGTATGAGTAATAAGGTAGAAAGTTCCACCAGTAAACTTAATGTCTCCAAGGCTCTTAGACACACCAACATCCCTAACTTCATAATGCGTGCTTAGCTAGCTTGATAGTGAAAAATGTAAGGAAATTAAAATTTTGAAACAAGCAACAATATCTCTGCATCCTGAAAAGGATTTTGAGGTTCCTATGCCAACGTATCCTAAATCTAGCCAAGTTTATATAGATGAGTAATAACATCGTCTACCACATTAGAAAGGTAAATTGTGAAGATATATTTCATAGTGTATCTAGTGATGATAATTTGACATCGTAAATATTATAATGTCTATTAAACATAGATAGGATAGGATAGGATAGGCTGGTTGACTTAGGATAATCTTAGAATCTCTTATATTTAGGGCAAGGGAGTAGAAGAATATACAACAACAAAATTGTATCAAAATAATATTTTTTATGTATGAATTGTATTTTATGAGTAAATTTTTGTGTTGTATGTATTTTTTGTCTATCTAAGCAAGGAAGAAAACTATCTCTGACGTAAGATATAAGGAACTCTAAATCAAGCTTTTCTAAGTTTAACCAAATTTATAAAAAAACAATAATATCAACAATATCAATGATCATCATTTCTCTTCACGTATAGCCTCTTTTCCATCTCATCTACACATCCCATTTTTGTCTAGATAATGGATCCTATTACTCTGAATTCACCTCTCCAAACCATGTATTATATATTTGCCACTCTAAACCATATTAAACGAAAAGGTTGTCAACTATAAAATCATAGATCTCTTTGAGCGCTACGAACTTTGTTATAAATCATGTATCCATTTGAAGTTGTTAAAAATTGTAAAGATTGATATTCAAATCTGATTAATATAAGAAATACTTGGGGTAAAAAATGATCTTAAATGAAAAGCTGTCAGTTATAAAGCTTTAAATCACGTGGTGCCCTACAATAATTTTGATATAAAATTTATCTTCATACAACTTCATATGAAAAATATTAATCTTTATATGTGTGGCAACTATTTCTAGAAATGGCCACTTAATAAGAGGACCAATTTTGAAAACTGGTCTCTAGAACGTCTTTTCTAGATATAGTTTGTCTTAGATGGATTGTCTCTGGAAATTTGATTTCTAGGGTTAGGACGAGATAGTGGTGCCACTGGTATATAGCACAAGCGGAGGCCCTTATAGGCTATATCTAAAATAAAATATTGTGTCTCTAAAAAGTAGTTTTTATAATAATGAATGTTAATATTTTTCTTTATAAATTTAATCAAATTTATAATAGTTTCACTTCAAACAAACTTAAAATGTATAAAAATAACAAGGACTAAGGGAGCATGAAAGATCCTGAATCTAAAATTGCAGCGCTTACCTATTGTGGTATCGGAGGCATCGAGATACCTGCTCCATCCACAAAAAATGCGACTATATATAGGATTTGTGCAGATCAAACTAGCTTAGATTTTACCAAATTTATAGTGAGAATACTATTATCATTAATGTCTTCAGCTAGGTTTAAAAATAAATATATTTTGACCCATGCTACTGACTAAACAAACTCATGATAACACATTAGGTAGTCTCAGTAAGAGTTTCCTAAGAGTTTTATGGCTATTAAATAAGCTGGCATGACATACAGTATAGACGAAGAGAGAGATGATAAGACAAAATATGTTTTATAGGATGAAATTTGTCTACACTATTTTTAACACATGAGAGTCTTGAAAGCTAGAACATAAAACTCACATCGAAACTGGCCTTACTACACAGGGTACAGAGGCGGAAGTGATGGCTTTAATTAGCATAAAATAACAATCCATACAGCAAGTAAAATGGAATCACAGGCCCCAACAAAAAATAAACGCAATCAAACAAAAAAAAAACAGTTATAAAATAGAAACACCAAGCTCCTCATCAATATATACATGCACACGCACAACAACCAACGACGTCATACATACAGAAGAGCTAGCTAGCTACCAAAATAATAGTACCAGCATCATCAGAGTATGACCTTCTCGTGGAACTCCGCTGCAACGTTGAACGCGACGACGACGACGGATTCCAGCACCGAGGTGGAGTTCGCAGTCTCAAACTCGTGCTAAGGATCAGGTGCCGACGAGCTGATGGCGGCGCTGCACCTGATGCTGTCGCGCCAGTCGTCGAGGTTCAAGGGCGTCGTGCCACAGCCGAACGGGCGCTGGGGCGTGCAGATCTACGACCGTCACGCGCGCGTGTGGCTCGGCACGTTTCCGGACGAGGAGATCGCCGCGCGCGCCTACGACGTGGCTGCCGTCCGCTTCCGCGGTCGCGGGGCTATCACCAACTTCCCAGAGGAGCGGGCGTCCGCGGGTGAGCTCGCCTTCTTGTCGGCGCACTCCAAGTCGGAGATTGTGGACATGCTCCGGAAGCACACCTACGCCGCCGAGCTGCGCCAGGGCCTGCGCCGCGGCCGCGGCATGGGCGCGCGCGCGCAGCCGACGCCGTCGTGGGCTCGGAAGCTGCTCTTCGAGAAGGTCGTGACGCCGAGTGACGTTGGCAAGCTCAACCGTCTCGTCGTGCCCAAGCAGCAAGCGGAGAAGCACTTCCCGCTGAAGCACGGACCAGAGACGATCACCGGCAAGGGTGTGCTCCTCAACTTTGAGGACGGCGAGGGCAAGGTGTGGCGGTTCCGGTATTCGTACTGGAACAGCAGCCAGAGCTACGTGCTTACCAAGGGCTGGAGCCGCTTCGTGCGGGCGAAGGGCCTCCGAGCCGGCGACACTGTTGCTTTCTCCAAATCAGTGTGTGGGCAGGACAATCAGCTACTCATCGGCTGTAGGAAGACGCCAAAGAAGCAAGACGAAGGCACGGCCGAAGCGATTGCAAATACCGTGGAGGCCCGTGTCATCAAGCTGTTCGGCGTTGACATTGCCGGTGGAGGGCATGGCGAGAGTTCTTCATATAACACATGCAAATGATTGCCTGCTTCTCTATCTGCCCTAGCTAGCTAGCTATGTGTGCTAGTATTAGATATGGTATCTTCTCCAACTTTTCCAGTTTCATATCCTCCATCTATTTGGATGTCAACTTCAGTTCTCTAGGTATCATCAACATTAGGGGAGTTATAGTATATTCTTATCAGTTGTGTGCAATTAATATTTCGGCATCTTGATGCTATCCTGTTAACATCAATACCATCTTTCTGGCTGGATAATTAGCGTGCTTGTTATCATGAAAACTAGATTGTCAAGGTTGGTTCTGTCGCAAAGGACTGCTTGATGTTCTTAGTATATGTATAGTTCCTATACCTCTTAATGCTTGTTCTAAGCTCGATCTTACACTTAGGAAAGCAACAACAGATGAAGTGGATGTACTCCCTCCGTCCCAAACCATCATAGCCTATTTTAGCCTTTTTCTTAAATCAAACTTCTTCTCTAACTATGACTAGGTTTATAAAAAAAAATACACCAACATCTATAACAGGTTGATGAGGAAAAGTAGGATGTTGAGAAGCAAGGTGCTATGGTTCAAGAAGAGGTTAGTTATTCCCAAACTGAACCCACGAAGAAAATATTGGATGAGGCATATTTTTTCTTAATACGCAAAAGATTTGCGTATCTTTGTATTAAGAAGAAGAGTTTGAACTTATAAACGACGCGCTTCTGTCGAGCGCCAAAGGAGATCAACCTAAAACAACCGTAGCTGGACCATCCTAACAAAAGAACTCACGTTTCGATATTGCATAAATGAAAAACAACCAATACCTACACAGCGGTGCAACCTAGGAGGTGGCCTTGCGTCTTCGCGGCTACCTGGACGAACCATCCGTGATGAGCGTGTCCAGTGCCTTGGTGTTGGACGCAGTCATGTTGCCATTGAAGATCCTATCATAGGCCTCTGGTTCCGACGCGGATGGCGCTGATGGACCCTTGGTGTAGCCCATACGCTGTATGATCAGGACCTCACCTCACTAGTAAAAAAAGGGCTTCTATTCCCGGCTGCCAACCCCCTTTATTCCCGGTTACGCAGCCGGGAATAGGAGTTCGGGAATAAAGGGTTAGTAGCCGGGAATAGAAGTGGACCTTTAGTCCCGGTTGGTGATACCAACTGGGACTAAAAAGGTAGCCACGCCAGCGCCTGGGCTGGCCCCTTTATTCCCGGTTGGTATTACCAACCGAGACTAAAGGGTCTTGTCTTTTTCTTTTCCTGCTTATTTCAATTGATGATTCTTTTTTGTTTTAATTTGGTTTTTGAATACGCATTATTCGCTGCAAAGTAATATACGTATACGTGCGCGTACTGTAAAGTTTTCGCTCGATCAATGCATGCAAGCAACACAAGTAAAAGTAAACTAAAACATAATATTACATTTCATCGTCACATGTAAAGTTTGCATTAATTGTACATTTCATCATCACATGTTCTTTGGATCAATATGAAATTTGGCTTTCATCATCACATATTTGGGTCATAGTAAAACTCGCCGCCGGGAGTTAAGACCTGATCATTCAGAAATCCACCTATTGTCTCTTGGATTGCTTTGAGATGGTGTGTGTCCAGGGTTTTTTCCTTCAACCAACGAGTCTTCAATTTGAGATATGAGATAAAGAAAAAGTATATATATATATATCAAGAATAATCATAAATAAATTGTATCTATCACGAATATATATATATATATATATATATATATATATATATATATATATATATATATAAATATGTATGAAGAATATATATATGTGTACACTTACCCTTTTTTCCTCTAGACTAGTTCTTTTTTAGCACACTCTCATGAACTCGCAAACATAGTATCCACAGAGATTGGTCCCCTAGGGCTGCAGCAGACCCCACTTTACGAAAAAAAGATTCGTCATCATCCGAGCATAGGAAAATTGAACTAAGGTAGGTATATGGTACTTACTTTGTATAGCACTACTTTCAGTGGCACTTTGCGTTTCATATGGTGTTCCTGACAGACCTTTTCCCAACAACTACCAAATAACATAAAAAATATTTGGACCATTAATTTGCATGCAGAGAGACTGGAATAGTTTTGCTAGTGAGACTGCAATTACCTCTAAATAATATCTATCATCTCTTGGAACTCTTTTTGCTCTTTTCTCATCGAGTCCCAGATGCCTAGAAGACCTTTCTCCAGATCGAGTTCCATCAATATCCAGTGTTCACTGCCATGTCCATTAACACTCATTAATTAGCTCACAGGTACAGTGAACATATATATATGGATACACGATCGTCGACATTATGAACACTTACCTGAAGTTGTAGGGGAAGAGTATACATTTCTTGTCACGTTGCTTCTCTAAGAACATCTTGATATTGGCCTCCGTTTCTGCTTTCCATGTTGGTTGGGGTTTAGGGTTTTTGAATACGATATATGGATCAATGAAACCAATATCAGTACACCCTCTCTTTTTGCACTCTCCCATCTCAAACCTGCAACATATATATAGAGTGAGGATAATAAACACAGACATGTACATACGTAGCGACTTATTATTAATTAGTAGAAAGAATCACTTACAGACAATAGCAGCTGATGAGAGTCTTGTCGAGAGAGTTCCGGTGGACTAGTTGGTGTAATTCAGCTAACTCAATGTACATAACGTCATCGCCATGGAACCAATGGTCGTCTTTGATTCTGACAGAAATATAGAACTCTTTCCGGTGACACGCGTCGAGGTACAAGGTGTTTAGCTTGAACAATTGTGTACCCAGTTCATTGATGGTCTTAGGATTCCATAGACTCCTACCATGCTCATATTTCTGCCATTCATCCGCTATCGGCGCACTTTCGAAGAGGAAATCACCAAGGTCGATACCTCTCATAGCATAAAAGTTAGCAAGTTCCGCCATATCCACTTCTTTATCAGCAGGTATTTCCATCATATCTAGCATATCTATGTTTGAACCATATTCATTAGCAATAACTAGAGGAGGGACTGATTGCAATTCTTGTTCCCCAAGTTGTGCAACAGTTTTCCCTGTTTTAGCAGCTTTCTTGATTATCTTGCTAAGAATGCGGTCAAAGTCTGATGGTGGCGAGGGCTTACGAGCTTGCCGCCTCTTTTTCTGCTCAGCTTCCACCATCTGCCTTAGTTTAGCTGGAGGTAGGTGGAAGTGCTTCTGCTCCTGCTGCTTCCTCTTCCCTGTGCCTGAGAAGAATGCTTTGACGTTTTTTAACCGCATCATCTAACTCCTCTTTACTCATTTCACCAGGCAATTTATGTGGAATTGGCCTTGGTTTCACGAGGGCCTTCTTGGTCGTCTTCGCCGCCGGGGTAGATGGCTTATTTGTTTACAGCTATCTTCCCTGGTTAATGGGAGGAGGTGGAGGAACAGGCGTTGGAGACCTTCGAGGCAGTGTTGGGGAACGCCTTGGAGGCGGTGGCGGCGGCGGTGGGGATGCAGCCGTGTCTTCTACCCCATCGTAACCACCGCCTGGAGCACTATGCTGGTCTGGTGATTGTACTATTGGACTTAGGTTGGGGGAGGCCCTACTGTGTGTGTACAGAAGGCAATGAGTCAATTGTTATTTAAGAGGCAATATAAAATTAATAAAAAAATTGTTTCGTTCACTTTCATCCATACCTATTGTGCGGCAATGGCTTCTCGAGAATATTGATGTAGCGCTTGCGCCATACAATGAATGACTTCTCTGCTTCTCCCATGGTCTTCTCCCCATCACCTCCATGAATGTCAAGAGGCACATCGCCAAAACCTTCAATAGCTTTATCCACCGAGATGGTAGCATATCTAGCTGGTACTACTGCCCTATGGATTCTTGGTGTCTTGGTACGGTCGATAGGGTTTACAACACCAATAGCCACCTTCACTGTGCCATTATCTTTTGGAATGTGCAGCTCACATGATGTAAAAGGTTCAGTGACGTCATCCACGGGGAAGCGCAGCTCTGCATCTTTTATGGCATCAGGTAGCTCCGTAGAAGCACAATTGCTTCTCAACTGATCAGAGCTAATGTTGATTCCTGGAGCTATTGTAATCCCATGGGCACTCAATTGTATTTGCACTTGCCTTACGACTTCCTCTTGCATTTTTGCTTGCATTTCTTTTTCTCGCCTTTGTGATTCAAGCACCGCTTCCCGTGACTCAATAACATATTGCTGCAAGATGCGGATCCTCTCTGCCTCCTCATCCTTCCGTCTCTAGCGGCTTCTGTATGAATTGATCCATTCAGGGAAACCTTGCACCCACGGAACGGCCCCTTTGCCTCTAGTTTGTCCACAATGCTCAGCAGTCCTGATGGAATATGTTAGTTCATCTTTCTCTCTGTTGGGCCAGAATAGTCCACTATCTCTAGCTTTTAGAATTTGAATCAACCTTTCTTTTGCTCTTTCGAGTTTTGTGCCATGGACGAGCTTCCCGGTGACTGGGTCCAATCCTCCCCCATGACCTAAAAACCAACGCTTTGTGCGTTCAGGCCACGGTGCTAATTCAGGTACGCCCCCCTTGGCAATAAGGTCTGCTTCTATTTTTTGCCACTTGGGAACGGAAGTCGCGTAGCCACCTGATCCCATGTTATGGTGGCATTGCTTTTGTCTGGAATTCTCTTGGTTCCTTCTCGCCCATTCCGCACCCTCTTCTGATGTCTTGTACTGTACAAATTCCTCCCAGTTAGGCCTTGCCTTCGTGATTGGGCCCTTATCGTTCCAATTTGGAGTCTTGTTCTTCTTGACGTATGATTTTGCTTCTTCCAAGATTGGAATTGGGTGGTCATCTTCTTCATTGTCCAGTGCCTAACTCGCTCCATCAACCTTTCGTGGGTGATGTCTTCATGATAATCATCTGTTTGGAGCGTGAAACGTGCAAGAACATCTTGCCAAATCAGCTCCATGTCCTTATCAGAGACATAAATAATATGAGGAGCATTGTTATTTTTTTCCATTCACGGGCATTGATCAGGAGCTTGTCCCTTACAAGGTACCCACAGTGGTACATGAATTTATGTGCATATTGTCCTAGTGGTTCGCCTGTAGCCACGTTGAATTCTGAGATGATGTAGCGGCCTTCCAATGACTTTTTGGCCCCTCGAACATTCTTTGTGTTCCCCGTCGTCGTCGTTGATCCAGACGGCTATGTACACATAGAAACACAAAAAATATTATAAAACAAAGGTCGATCCAGTGGGCTACATGTATGCATAATAAATAAATGAGAGCTAGATATTGAGAAATATATACCTCGCTGGAATTATCTTCATGAACAACTTCCTCAACAATATGATCGAGATTCAAGTATTGACTCCCGTCGTCTTCCTACTGGTCATTATCAACATCGGCACAATGTTCAGTGCTGGCATTGATAATATCCATCATTTCCGCCTCCAGGTCATCGTCTCTTGGGTCGGCCATAGAGAGCCTAAACAATTATAAAACAATAATTATGTAATTAGGGTTTCATAGACATTTCATACACATTTCATAGATATATAATTTTTTTCATACTCCACAATAGATTTTTTCCTAAGTAAAAATTATACATGTCATATATATAATTTTAATGGATTACATATATATAGGGTGGTTTAGGGTTTAGCCATATAATTTCATACACATTTCATAGATATAAATATAAATTTATACATTTCATATATATATAACCCATTATTATAATTTCATACATATAAAATGAAATTTAATTAGTATTATACTTGTAAATTTATACATTTCATACATATAATTTCATACATATAAAATGAAATTTAGTATTATATATAACATTATATATAACATAAATTTATACATTTCATACATATAATTTCATATACTTCCATATACATTTCATATATATAAAAAATAAAATTTATAAATAATTATATACTTATTGATGGCCGGGGGCGGTGGTGCCTATGCGGGGCAGCCGGCCAGCGTCGGTGGCCGGGGAGGCAAGCGCGGGCGTCGCGTGGAGTGTGCCCGCGGGGGGGCACTGTCGGTGGGGAGACCAGTGGCGCGTGGAGGCCGGCGTGGGCCACGGCAAGAGGCAGCGCGCATGGGGCGTCATGTAGATGCTGGCGAGAGACGGCGCGTGGGCGTCGTGGAGTGCCCGCGGGGGGCTTCGTCGGTGGGGAGGCGCACGCCGGCGTCGTGGAGTGCCTGCGGGGGGCGCCGTCGGTGGGGAGGCCGGTGGCGCGTGTAGGTCGGCGTGGGGGCCGCGGCAAGATGTGGTGCGCGTGGGGTGTTGTCTCGAGGGCTCCTTCGGTGACGGGCGCGGTGTCGGGGGCTCCTCCGGCGAGGAGGGCGGCGTCGGGGTGGCCGGGATCCACGATCTGGTGACGGGGAGCCAAATCGGCGGCGGTTGGCGACGGTGCGGCTCGCTGATGACGATGAAGTTGAAGACGCGAAGTGAGAGGAGGAAGAGAAGGGAGCTGATGTATATAGGAGAGGGACCTTTAGTCCCGGCTCCTAACACTGCCCGAGACTAAAGGTCACCTTTAGTCTTGGCTCCAACCACCAGCCGGGACTAAAGGTCCACCTCACTACTAGGGATGTGTACATCAATGATGCTCTTCTTTCGTCACTGAAGACTCCAAAATCGTCACATATATTATTTTATGACGAATTTGTGACGATATGGTATTCGTCATTGAATGCGCGTCATATTTTACCTACCGTGACGAAACATCTATTTTCGTCATAGATGTGCATTTGTTCTATGACGAAATGGCCGTCATCATAGAAGTGTATTCTTTCTACAACGATATATTTTCGTCATTGATATAGCCCTTTTTCGTCATGACTTGCCGTCTGTTAGGCGGCCAGACGACGTCTGCCACGCTGGCAGCTGACGTGTCTTGTCCACATGGCGCGTCCACATTGCAGATGACATGTCCGACCACATGGCAGCTGACGTGGCCAGTGATGTGGATGGTCCACGTGTCCACTTTTTATTGGGCCACAAGGCTTGCTGTGATAGGTTCTCATTTTTGTCACTAAAGTAAATAGAAATTCATCACAGAATCAATTACCAAATCATCACAGAAAGGTCAGATAATTCATCACAAGTGCACATGCTGATTTCATTACAGAATGCAAATAATACTGGAAAGACCAAAAGCTTCCATAAATTAACAAATCCAGTATTCCAATGACCAACAACTTAATCAACAATTCTAAACTCGGTTCACATAACTCACTAGACATCACATTTGAACTACTAGTTTCATCTCAGTTCACATTAACATCACAGGAAATAATAAAAAGTTACCAACCACCAGCAACATAAGTTACTACATAAACAAAATCACTAGCAGGCCCCTTGCTTAATGAACCAGCAGCTATGAGCAGCGCTCATGTCGAAGTAGCATTGTTGATGGCCAAGATACGCTTGAGCAGCGCATTGTTCTCCTCCATTGCCTTGTTGTTTATCTCTGTCAGCTTCTTGTACTCCTCCATCTCCTTTTGTGTCCTCGCCAGCTTTTCTGGGATGGCACTGGTTTGATGCCAACACTCTTTAGGAAAAGGTTTGAGCTGTTCTGGGAGAGCACCTGGGACACAACCTGCACACTGGACACTGCTGTCTCACCTTCAGCAACAGGTTCTGTCCTCAAAGCTTCCATATTTGACTGAAACAGCAATGACCCATCATTAGTTGATACTTATTGCATTAATTTGAGGAGGAAATATCACACAAGATGTATTTTAAAAAATAAAAACCTATGCTGCATTGATAGAAACTGATGCCAAAGTGATTTGCAATCATGAGTCATTTATTTGTTGTCAGGTAACTGAATACAAGTAGAAGTCAACAACATAGGATTATTATTTAGCAAGTATGTCTAGCAATATGTATTAATTAAATGACGAATGTCACATAGATGTTTTCAGCAATCTCATCACAGCTCATACATATCAGCCAAGCCATCATCCACATACATTCCAGAGCAAAAGATAGAAGACACAATTGCTTATAGGCTCAAACATCACACTAGTTCTAGGTTTCATCACACAAGTTCAAACATACAAACATTTGCTGCTTGGTTTGCTTCAAGTGAGGCCTGTTGAGCAAGAATCTATGCTTCCACCTATTCCTACTTCAGATAAAGGAAAATGTGAATCCTATTAGATGTGGACATAGTTGTTACTCAACCAAATTTAAAATCACTAAGTATTATAGAACAACAAACTGAATCATCTATTACTTATGAATTGGTGGAAAACAATTTCATTGTCCAAATTTAAAATGGCTAAGTATTATAGAGCAACAAACCCAATCATCTATTACTTATCATGTATAGGTTCAGTTAGAGAATAGTTAATAGCAGTCAATGCACATAAGCACTTAACTTAGATAACCCAGAGTTCAGAGAAATAAGCAAGTCCAGGTTTAATGCAGTAAGGATATGTTTCATAAAAAAGCTTGTACTGTAATCATAAAGCTGCAACAGGGAAGGGGATAGGATTCATAGTCTATCTTCTTTACTTCATAGGCTTGATTTTAATGATGCCCCCAAAGAAACTTTCCTAACAACTTATTAGTCATTCTGCTCAATGATCAAAGAGATATGACAAGTATGAGGACTTATTGTAAGTACTAAACTGATAAGAAAGTTTACTACATAAGAACTTTATAAGTTTACTGACAAGAAAATTAGGACCATTTTTAGGTAGCAAATTAAGTTGTTTCATTCTCTAGTCAAGCAGGCAAGACTCTTGCTGCTGTGTTGACAAGTATAACTCAAACAGCATGTTATTACTAATAATCAGTCATCACACATCTTCTAGTTTTTCTCAAATAATGACTAATTTCTGTTGAGTATACAAGTTAAAGCAACCAATAGTTGTTGACCATTAGCACTAAATGTTATATGCTGAAAGCATAGTACTAAATATATCATAGGAATAAATGAGTGGCTAAGGTCCAGCCTGTAGGCAGCAAACAGGGAAACCACCAAAAATGTCTAGGACTAGTAGAAAGGCGCGCGCATTCGCGCGCTCGTGCAGAGAAAAATGAGTGCTATAATGTGTTAAGAAGCACTTAGATAATGTGATATGCAACCTCTAAAGTTAGGACAATCCCTCTCCTTTATCGAGTAGCCCAAGAACTAAACCTTACAATGACATAAGAAATAATCAAGGCCAGTGCATACACTATGTTTAACAATGCATGCTTATTCAGCAAAGGTTAACTGAGAAACAAGACTATATTATTACAGAAACACAACACCAGTGGTGGTACAATAGAGCATGTCATTTGTGTCTAAGCAATGAAGACATATTAAATGAACGAAAAAATAAATCCATTCCTACATTTTATCATGTTTGCCAAGAAGAATTACACAATTGAAGTGGTTGGGTTAAACAAGAACTCATCATACTGTCCTAGCTGGCTGTCCTTGCTGCCACCATCTCTCCATCTGCTTGCCTAGCAACAATCAGAACTCATAGGTCCGAAAAGAAAAGCGAGTTACATGCAAATACCTAGAACATGTACTGTCGGCGTCCAATAGACAATAATAAGAGAAAAAAAACTTTTGTAAAAATTGTTGGCAAGAAGCATAGCAAGGGGCAGCAATAAATTCTCATCATGTGTTTATTACTGCATGGCCATCCATAGTGCGAGGGAATATACATGTACAAATCTCACACTTGCAGGGACCTACAAAGTGCTTTGTCTAGAAATTTAAGTTGAACTATTAGTGCACAAAAGAGGGAGTCACTAATTGCCTGCTTTTTTTTGTTTAGCCTGCCCCTATAAACCTGGTAGATGACGACGTGCACTCTACAGGGAAAAATGGGGATCCAACAAAAAAACAAGGAGCCACACATTATAGGAAATCTATCTATAAATAAAAGTAAACCACACCGAAAGGCCCAAATGTAAGCCTATCTTTACCTGCCAGCAGCCGATGGCCTCAGCCGCTATTGAGTATGCAGTCCCCCATATATGAACGACCTGCATATTTATCAGAATCGAGAACGAGAAGAATCGATCAAAAATTGACTCACAGGTTAACTATCGATATGTCATAGATTGAACATCAGCCTCTTGGAAACATCTCCTGCCAAGGGAATGGATTGGACTCCATATACTATACATCGATTCACCCAAAATTTTAAAAAGAAATGCCAAAGAAATCCCTAGAACAAGGGCATCCCAAAAGGCCAGCCCCCGCACGTGGCTACTGCTGCCTACTGTCGTGAGCTTCGGAGCCACCGCTGAAGAGGTAGGTAGGGTTTCTTACCAGTGGGAGGAGGCAGCACTAGGGAAGCCCACGAGCACGGCCTCGGTGAGATACAGTCGTGAGGCTCGCCGCAACCACTGGAGGAGGCACCTAGGGTTTTGTGGAGTGGCTACAAATTGCCCGGAGGAGGCAGCGCACGGGGATCCGCCGTCGCGGCCACCGGCGAGGCCGACCCACGCCACTCCGTGACCAGGGACGGCCACTAGTGGGCCTCACGGGGCTGGCCGCTCCACCGCATGCCGCGAGTGCTGATGCTCCGCCCGCGTCGGGAGAGGAGGGAGACAGGAGTGAGAGAGAGGAAGCGGTGAGGCAGCCTGTACGGGAGGAGGCGAGATTTTTTTGAGAAGGGTCGGGAAGGAGAATCAGGAGTTGGGTATTTATTTTGTTTTCCTAGATTCTCATTAGGAGGCCAGCAAGATAAATAGAAGTAGATGAAAAGCTACAGGTGGCAAGTAAAAGCTGAAGAAGCTGATCCCTGTAAAATCTGATTCAACAAACCTCATCCATCGAGCGCGCGATCGGATGACTGAGGCTATTTTGGGCGACGTGGAGGGTGGTCCTGCCGGAGGAGCTGGCCATCTTTTTGGCTTTGAATTTTGGCAGTGAGCATGAAGATCCAATAAACTTTGAGTTAAAGTTCAGCCAGTTTTTTTCTAAGTTTTCTTTGCAATTACAACAAGATCATCAAAAGTTGTTCATATGCAAAAGTGATGAATACAAAAGTTGTTCAAATCATCAAGATCTACAACTTTTATTTTGGTCATCTTGTCATTTGACAAAATTTGAACCTTTCAAATTTTAAATTTTAAAAAATGACAAGTTCGAACCAAAATTTGAGACCCAAAATGATTTCAACATAAAAAGTGATGAATACCAAAGTTGTTCAAATCATTAATATCTACAACTTTTATTTTGGTCATCTTGTTATTTGACAAAATTTGAACCTTTCAAATTGGAATTTTTGAAAAACAACAAGTTCGAACCAAAATTTGAGACCCAAAATGATTTCAACATAAAAAGTGATGAATACCAAAGTTGTTCAACTCATTAATATCTACAACTTTTATTTTAGTCATATTGTCATTTGACAAAATTTGAACCTTTCAAATTTGAAATTTTGAAAAATGACAAGTTCGAACCAAAATTTGAGACCCAAATTGATTTCAACACAAAAAGCGATGAATACCAAAGTTGTTCAACTCATGAATATCTACAACTTTTATTTTGGTCATTTCTTCATTTGATAAATTCTTAGCACATATTGTTCACTAATCTTACACATGTCTCATATAGTTTATAAAACCTTATAAGAGATCTGTCACATTTGTGAACAATGTCGTTACCACTTTGTCATATGAAGAAATGACCAATACAAAAGTTGTAGATCTTGATGAGTTATTCAACTTTGGTATTTATCACTTTTTCAGCTGAAATCATTTGGGGTACCAAAATCTTGTCTGAAGTTGCATTTTTTTTAAATTCAAAATTTAAATTGCTCAAACTTTTCATAGGTATATATTGACAAAACCAACAAAATAAATTGATAGAGAATGATTTTATAAAATTTTAGCGAAAAATCATCAGATTTGGAGTTAGTATGAGGAAGAAAAACTAGTTACAAAGTTGACCCATAAATTAAAAAAAGAAATAACACTGTTCACTACGATCATGTAAGGATCATCTAGAACAGTGTGATTTCTCTTTTTAATCTATGGGCAAACTTTGTAACTAGTTGTTCTCCCTCATACTAACTCCAAATGTGATGGTTTTTTTCCTAAAAATTTCTAAAATCATGCTTCAGCATGTAGGTTTGATCAAACTTGGATGTGACAATGTTTTACACATTTTAAAATTTGAAATTTGACAAGTTTAAACCAAATGTTTAAACCCTAAATGATTTCATATGCAAAAGTGATGAATACAAAAGTTGTTCAAATCATCAAGATCTACAACTTTTATTTTGGTCATCTTGTCATTTGACAAAATTTGAACCTTTCAAATTTAAAATTTTAAAAAATGACAAGTTCGAACCAAAATGTGAGACCCAAAATGATTTCAACATAAAAAGTGATGAATACCAAAGTTGTTCAACTCATTAATATCTACAGCTTTTATTTTGGTCATCTTGTTATTTGACAAAATTTGAACCTTTCAAATTGGAATTTTTGAAAAACAAGTTCGAACCAAAATTTGAGACCCAAAATGATTTCAACATAAAAAGTGATGAGTACCAAAGTTGTTCAACTCATTAATATCTACAACTTTTATTTTAGTCATATTATCATTTGACAAAATTTGGACCTTTCAAATTTGAAATTTTGAAAAACGACAAGTTCAAACCAAAATTTGAGACCCAAATTGATTTCAACATAAAAAGCGATGAATACCAAAGTTGTTCAACTCATGAATATCTACAACTTTTATTTTGGTCATTTCTTCATTTGATAAATTCTTAGCACACAATGTTCACTAATCTTACACATGTCTCATATAGTTTATAAAACCTTATGAGAGATGTGTCACATTTGTGAACAATGTCGTTACCACTTTGTCATATGAAGAAATAACCAATACAAAAGTTATAGATCTTGATGAGTTATTCAACTTTGGTATTTATCACTTTTTCAGCTGAAATCATTTGGGGTACCAAAATCTTGTCTGAAGTTGCATTTTTTTGAAATTCAAAATTTAAATTGCTCAAATTTTTCATATGTATATATTGACAAAACCAACAAAATAAATTGATAGAGAATGATTTTATAAAATTTTAGGAAAAAAATCATCAATTATCATGTTATACGTTTACAAATATAAAAACATGTATGCCTTTATCACAAAACGGCGAGTGCTCTAGTAGTAACGCACCAACATGTCTTGCAGCAGGTCGCGGGTTTGAATCTCCCTGCGTGCGCTATTTTTTGGCAAAAAAAGGGAGGCGGAAGGATGTAGGTCCACCTGGACCGTGTGGGCCACGCTGCCCCACTTGTTCACCGCCACGTCCTCAGGCTAAGACCCGCTAGTGGGACTGCATCGCCACGTCTTCGAGGTTGGGACCCAATGGTGGGACCACATCGCCATGTCCTTGAGGTGGGACCTGCTGGTGGGACCACGGCGCCATGTCCTTAAGGTGGTACATGAGCCAAACGATCTATGACGATTTAGTTTTGTTGTTTTATGACGATTCTTTTGTTTTCGTCATTATTCTTCGTGTCAAAGCTCCGTCACTTGTTACTTATGACGAAGCTGGAAATTTCGTCATAGAAAGCGCTTATTCTGTGATGAAATTTGTAAGCGTCACGACTGAATCATCATTGATGAACACATTTCTAGTAGTGCCTTTAGTCGCGGCTCCAATAACTAGTCGAGACTAAAGGTCCTTTAGTCCTGGCTCCAACCACCAGTCAGGACTAAAGGTAATTTTTGGCGGGCCGCCAAATGCAGCCCACCTTTCGTCCCGGGCCATGATCGAAGCCGGGACTAAAGGGGGCTGGAAAATTCACTTCGCGCCAGTTTTTTGGTTGATTAGTGTATTATATATATTTCTTTTTATTTAAATGTTAAATTCTTATTATTTGCTTAGTAAATTAAATACTAGGCATAATATTTCTTTTAAAAAAGGTAATAAAATTTATTTTGATAAACTGCACACAAGAAAAATATGTGACCTAAACTATTGTCTTTTTAATTATAAATATTGAACATAATGCAACTAATAATAACTATTTTTGTTAATGCAAAAATATAGACTTTAATTAAAATCATTAAATCTATTGGTTTTCGATAGAAAATTTGTTTTCACATCATTTTAATGTAAATCTTTAAGTTCTTCATCAATAATAGTATAATTAATCGGTGAATTCGCGCAAAAATTCAATTAAAGTGCAAAAAGCACCAAACCAGCTCAGAAAAATCTCAAACTTGGCGATGTCCTCACATAGGGCATTTGCAATCTTGAGAAAAAGTTTGAGACCAATCCGGCACTAGAAAGCACATGAACCTCAGAATCCCAGAGAACCTAGGTGTATAGATAGGGTTCGACGAAAGGTTCTGTATACCTCTGTGAAGCACGTCGACTCCACCTATGTCGAAATGGCTTGAAATTTTTTGACAGTCATTTACCCCCAAAATATGGGCCCACACAAGATCTTAGGTTTTTCTAATAATTATTTTTATAATTACATTTTTCTTTGTGCCGCGTGAGACGAAATACGGTGAATTATAGATTGAAAACACTAGAATTTTGCGTCGACCTCCACAGAGATTTGTCACCTAGGGCATAAGAGACCATTTGGCAAAGTTTGGCACCATTCTGGATCTTTTTAGGGGTGGACTCAGTTCAACATATAATTAATCGGTGAATTCGCACGGAAATTCAATTAAAGTGCAAAAAGCACCAAACTAGCTCAGAAAAATCTCAAACTTGGCGGTGGCCCCACACAGGGCATTTTCATTCTTGAGAAAAAGTTTGAGACCAATCCGGCACTAGAAAGCACATGAACCTCAGAATCTCATAGAACCTAGGTGTAATAGGGTTCGACGAAAGGTTCTATATACCTTTGTGAAGCACGTTGACTCCGCCTATGTTGAAATGGCTTAAAATTTTTTTGGCAGTCATTTACCCCTAAAATATGGGCCCACACAAGATCTTAGATTTTTCTAAAAACTATTTTTATTATTACACTTTTCTTCGTGCCGCGTGAGACGAAATACGGTGAATTATAGATTGAAAACACTAGAATTTTACGTCGACCTCCACAAAGATTTGTCACCTAGGGCACAAGAGACCATTTGGCAAAGTTTGGTAGCATTCCAGATCTTTTCGGGGGTGGACTTAGTTCAACGTATAATTAATCGGTGAATTCGCACGAAAATTCAATTAAAGTGCAAAAAGCACCAAACCAGCTCAGAAAAATCTCAAACTTGGCGGTGGCCTCACACAAGGCATTTGTAGTCTTGAGAAAATGTTTGAGACCAATCTGGCTCTGGAAAGCACATGGACCTCAGAATCCCAAAGAACCAAGGTGTATAGATAGGGTTCGACGAAAGGTTCTATATACCTCTGTGAAGCACGTCGACTCTGCCTATGTCAAAATGGCTTAAACTTTTTTTGACAGTCATTTACCCCCAAAATATGGGCCCACACAAGATCTTAGGTTTTTTTGATAATTATTTTTATTATTACATTTTTCTTTGTGCCGCGTGAGACGAAATACGGTGAATTATAGATTGAAAACACTAGAATTTTGCGTCAACCTCCACAGAGATTTGTCACCTAGGGCATAAGAGACCATTTGGCAAAGTTTGGCACCATTCTAGATCTTTTCAGGGGTGGACTCAGTTCAACATATAATTTATTGGTGAATTCGCACGGAAATTCAATTAAAGTGCAAAAAGCACCAAACCAGCTCAGAAAAATCTCAAACTTGGCGGTGGCCCCACACAGGGCATTTTCATTCTTGATAAAAAGTTTGAGACCAATCCGGCACTAGAAAGCACATGGACCATAGAATCCCAGAGAACCTAGGTGTATAGATAGGGTTCGACGAAAGGTTCTATATACCTCTGTGAAGCATGTTGACTCCGCCTATGTCAAAATGGCTTAAAATTTTTTTGGAAGTCATTTACCCCCAAAATATGGGCCCACGCAAGATCTTAGATTTTTCTGATAATTATTTTTATTATTACACTTTTTTTGTGCCACGTGAGACGAAATACGGTGAATTATATGTTAAAAAAACTAGAATTTTGCGTTGACCTCCACAAAGATTTGTCACCTAGGGCGCAAGAGACCATTTGGCAAAGTTTGGCACCAATTCGGACCTTTTCAGGGGTGGACTTAGTTCAACGTATAATTAATCGGTGAATTCGCGCGGAAATTCAATTAAAGTGGAAAAAGCAACAAACCAGCTCAGAAAAATCTCAAACTTGGCGGTGGCCTCACACAGGGCATTTGTAGTCTTAAGAAAAAGTTTGAGACCAATCTAGCACTAGAAAGCACATAGACCTCAGAATCCCAGAGAACCTAGGTGTATAGATAGGATTCGACGAAAGGTTCTATATACCTCTGTGAAGCACGTCGACTCCGCCTATGTCGAAATGGCTTTAAATTTTTTTGGTAGTCATTTACCCCCAAAATATGGGCCCACACAAGATCTTAGGTTTTTCTGATAATTATTTTTATTATTACATTTTTCTTTGTGCCGCATGAGACGAAATACGGTGAATTATAGATTGAAAACACTAGAATTTTGCATCGACCTCCAAAGAGATTTGTCACCTAGGGCACAAGAGACCATTTGGAAAAGTTTGGCACCATTCTGGATCTTTTCTAGGGTGGACTCAGTTCAACGTATAATTAATCGGTGAATTCACACAGAAATTCAATTAAAGTGTAAAAAGCACCAAACCAGCTCAGAAAAATCTCAAACTTGGCGGTGGCCCCACACAGGGCATTTTCATTCTTGAGAAAAAGTTTGAGACCAATCCGGCACTAGAAAGCACATGAACCTCAGAATCCCAGAGAACCTATGTGTATAGATATGGTTCGACGAAAGGTTCTATATACCTCTGTGAAGCACGTTGGCTCCGCCTATGTCGAAATGGCTTGAAATTTTTTTTGGCAGTCATTTACCCCCAAAATATGGGCTCACACAAGATCTTAGGTTTTTCTGATAATTATTTTTATTATTACACTTTTCTTTGTGCCGCGTGAGATAAAATACGGTGAATTATAGATTGAAAACACTAGAATTTTATGTCGACCTCTAGAAAGATTTGTCACCTAGGGCACAAGAGACCATTTGGCAAAGTTTAGCACCATTCCAGATCTTTTCGGGGGTGGACTTAGTTCAACGTATATTTAATCGGTGAATTCACGTGGAAATTCAATTAAAGTGGAAAAAGCACCAAACCAGCTCAGAAAAATCTCAAACTTGGCGGTGGCCTCACACAGGGCATTTGTAGTCTTGAGAAAAAGTTTGAGACCAATCCGATACTAGAAAGCATATGGACCTCAAAATCCGAGAGAACCTAGTGTATAGATAGGGTTCGACGAAAGGTTCTATATACCTCTGTGAAGCACGTCGACTCCGCCTATGTCGAAATGGCTTGAAATTTTTTTGGCAGTCATTTACCCCCAAAATATGGGCCCACACAAGATCTTAGGTTTTTCTGATAACTATTTTTATTATTATATTTTTTGTTGTGCCGCGTGAGATGAAATACGGTGAATTATAGATTGAAAACACTAGAATTTTGCGTCGACCTCCACATAGATTTGTCACCTAGGGCACAAGAGACCATATGGCAAAGTTTGGCACCATTCTAGATCTGTTTAGGGGTGGACTCAGTTCAACGTATAATTAATCGGTGAATTCGCACGGAAATTCAATTAAAGTGCAAAAAGCACCAAACCAGATCAGAAAAATCTCAAACTTGGCGGTGGCCCCACACAGGGCATTTTCATTCTTGAGAAAAAGTTTGAGACCAATCCGGCACTATAAAGCACATGGACCTTAGAATCCTAGAGAACCTAGGTGTATAGATAGGGTTCGACAAAATGTTCTATATACCTCTGTGAAGCACGATGACTCCGCCTATGTCGCAATGGCTTGAAATTTTTTGGCAGTCATTTACCCCCAAAATATGGGCCCACACAAGATCTTAGGTTTTTCTGATAATTATTTTTATTATTACACTTTTCTTTATGCCGCGTGAGACGAAATACGGTGAATTATATATTGAAAACACTAGAATTTTGCATCGACCTCCATAAAGATTTGTCACCTAGGGCACAAGAGACCATTTGGCAAAGTTTGGCACCATTCTAGATCTTTTCGAGGGTAAACGTAGTTCAACGTATAATTAATTGGTGAATTCGCGCGGAAATTCAATTAAAGTGCAAAAAGTACCAAACCAGCTCAGAAAAATCTCAAACTTGGTGGTGGCCTCACACAGGGCATTTGTAGTCTTGAGAAAAAGTTTGAGACCAATCTGACACTAGAAAACATATGGACCTCAGAATCCCAGAGAACATAGGTGTATTGATAGGGTTCGACGAAAAGTTCTATATACCTCTGTGAAGCACGTCGACTCCGCCTATGTCGAAATGACTTGAAATTTTTTTGGCAGTCATTTACCCCCAAAATATGGGCCCACACAAGATCTTAGGTTTTTCTAATAATTATTTTTATTATTACATTTTTTTTGTGCCGCGTGAGACGAAATACGGTGAATTATAGATTGAAAACACTATAATTTTGCGTCGACCTCCATAGAGATTTGTCACCTAGGGCACAAGAGACCATTTGTCAATGTTTGGCACCATTCTAGATCTTTTCGGTGGTGGACTCAGTTCAACGTATAATAAATCGGTGAATTCACGTGGAAATTCAATTAAAGTGCAAAAAGCACCAAACCAGCTCAGAAAAATCTCAAACTTGGCGGTGGCCCCACAAGGCCATTTGCAGTCTTGAGAAAAAGTTTGAGACCAATCCAGCACTGGAAAGCAAATGGACCACAGAATCCTAGAGAACCTAGGTGTATAGATAGGGTTCGACGAACGATTCTATATACCTCTATGAAGCACGTCGACTTCGCCTATGTCGAAATGGCTTAAAATTTTTTTGGTAGTCATTTACCCCCAAAATATGGGCCTACAAAAGATCTTAGGTTTTTCTGATAATTATTTTTATTATTACATTTTTTTGTGCCGCGTGAGACGAAATACGATGAATTATAGATTGAAAACACTAGAATTTTGTGTCGACCTCCACAGAGATTTGTCACCTAGGGCACAAAAGACCATTTGGCAAAGTTTGGCACCATTCCGGATCTTTTCGGGGGTGGACTTAGTTCAACGTATAATTAATCGGTGAATTTACGTGGAAATTCAATTAAAGTGGAAAAAGCACCAAATCAGCTCAGAAAAATCTCAAACTTGGCGGTGGCCCCACACAGGGCATTTTCATTCTTGAGAAAAAGTTTGAGACCAATCCGGCACTAGAAAGCACATGAACCTCAGAATCCCAGAGAACCTATGTGTATAGATATGGTTCAACGAAAGGTTCTATATACCTCTGTGAAGCACGTCGAATCCGCCTATGTCGAAATGGCTTGAAATTTTTTTGGTAGTCATTTACCCCCAAAATATGGGCCTACAAAAGATCTTAGGTTTTTCTGATAATTATTTTTATTATTACATTTTTTTGTGCCGCGTGAGACGAAATACGATGAATTATAGATTGAAAACACTAGAATTTTGTGTCGACCTCCACAGAGATTTGTCACCTAGGGCACAAGAGACCATTTGGCAAAGTTTGGCACCATTCCGGATCTTTTCAGGGGTGGACTTAGTTCAACGTATAATTAATCGGTGAATTTACGTGGAAATTCAATTAAAGTGGAAAAAGCACCAAATCAGCTCAGAAAAATCTCAAACTTGGCGGTGGCCCCACACAGGGCATTTTCATTCTTGAGAAAAAGTTTGAGACCAATCCGGCACTAGAAAGCACATGAACCTCAGAATCCCAGAGAACCTATGTGTATAGATATGGTTCGACGAAAGGTTCTATATACCTCTGTGAAGCACGTTGACTCCGCCTATGTCGAAATGGCATGAAATTTTTTTGGCAGTCATTTACCCCCAAAATATGGGCCCACACAAGATCTTAGGTTTTTCTGATAATTATTTTTATTATTACACTTTTCTTTGTGCCGCGTGAGACAAAATACGGTGAATTATAGATTGAAAACACTAGAATTTTACGTCGACCTCTAGAAAGATTTGTCACCTAGGGCACAAGAGACCATTTGGCAAAGTTTGGCACCATTCCGGATCTTTTCGGGGGTGGACTTAGTTCAACGTATAATTAATCAGTGAATTCACGTGGAAATTCAATTAAAGTGGAAAAAGCACCAAACCAGCTCAGAAAAATCTCAAACTTGGCGGTGGCCTCACATAGGGCATTTGTAGTCTTGAGAAAAAGTTTGAGACCAATCCGGTACAAGAAAGCATATGGACCTCAGAATCCGAGAGAACCTAGGTGTATAGATAGGGTTCGACAAAATGTTCTATATACCTCTGTGAAGCACGTCGAATCCGCCTATGTCGAAATGGCTTGAAATTTTTTTGGCAGTCATTTACCCCCAAAATATGGGCCCACACAAGATCTTAGGTTTTTCTGATAATTATTTTTATTATTACATTTTTGTTGTGCCGCGTGAGACGAAATACGGTGAATTATAGATTGAAAACACTAGAATTTTGCATCGACCTCCACATAGATTTGTCACCTAGGGCACAAGAG
Organism: Miscanthus floridulus; assembly: GCF_019320115.1. Lineage (NCBI taxonomy): Eukaryota > Viridiplantae > Streptophyta > Magnoliopsida > Poales > Poaceae > Miscanthus > Miscanthus floridulus. Next base: position 18,514,985 of record NC_089584.1, on the reverse strand, counting down.
ACCATTTGGCAAAGTTTGGCACCATTCTAGATCTTTTTAGGGGTGGACTCAGTTCAACGTATAATTAATCGGTGAATTCGCACGAAAATTCAATTAAAGTGCAAAAAGCATCAAACCAAATCAGAAAAATATCAAACTTGGCGGTGGCCCCACACAGGGCATTTTCATTCTTGAGAAAAAGTTTAAGACCAATCCGGTACTAGAAAGCACATGGACCTCAGAATCCTAGAGAACCTAGGTGTATAGATAGGGTTCGACGAAATGTTCTATATACCTCTGTGAAGCACGATGACTCCGCCTATGTTGCAATGGCTTGAAATTTTTTTGGCAGTCATTTACCCCCAAAATATGGGCCCACACAAGATCTTAGGTTTTTCTGATAATTATTTTTATTATTACACTTTTCTTTGTGCCGTGTGAGACGAAATACGGTGAATTATATATTGAAAACACTAGAATTTTGCATCGACCTCCACAAAGATTTGTCACCTAGGGCACAAGAGACCATTTGGCAAAGTTTGGCACCATTTCGGATCTTTTTAGGGGTAGACTTAGTTCAACGTATAATTAATTGGTGAATTCACGCGGAAATTCAATTAAAGTGCAAAAAGCACCAAACCAGCTCAGAAAAATCTCAAACTTGGTGGTGGCCTCACACAGGGCATTTGCAGTCTTGAGAAAAAGTTTGAGACCAATCCGACGCTAGAAAACATATGGACCTCAAAATCCCAGAGAACCTAGGTGTATAGATAGGGTTCGACAAAAAGTTCTATATACCTCTATGAAGCACGTCGACTCCGCCTATGTTGAAATGACTTGAAATTTTTTTGGCAGTCATTTACCCCCAAAATATGGGCCCACACAAGATCTTAGGTTTTTCTAATAATTATTTTTATTATTACATTTTTTTGTGTTGCGTGAGACGAAATACGGTGAATTATAGATTGAAAACACTATAATTTTGTGTCGACCTCCACAGAGATTTGTCACCTAGGGCACAAAAGACCATTTGTCAATGTTTGGTACCATTCTGGATCTTTTCGGTGGTGGACTCAGTTCAACGTATAATTAATCGGTGAATTCACGTGGAAATTCAATTAAAGTGCAAAAAGCACCAAACCAGCTCAGAAAAATCTCAAACTTGGCGATGGCCCCACAAGGCCATTTGCAGTCTTGAGAAAAAGTTTGAGACCAATCCAGCACTGGAAAGCAAATGGACCACAGAATCCTAGAGAACCTAGGTGTATAGATAGGGTTCGATGAACGATTCTATATACCTCTATGAAGCACGTCGACTTCGCCTATGTCAAAATAGCTTGAAATTTTTTTGGTAGTCATTTACCCCCAAAATATGGGCCTACAAAAGATCTTAGGTTTTTCTGATAATTATTTTTATTATTACATTTTTCTTTGTGTCGCGTGAGATGAAATACGATGAATTATAGATTTAAAACACTAGAATTTTGCGTCGACCTCCATAGAGATTTGTCACCTAGGGCACAAGAGACCATTTGGCAAAGTTTGGCACCATTCTGGATCTTTTCGGTGGTGGACTTAGTTCAACGTATAATTAATCGGTGAATTCGTGCGGAAATTCAATTAAAGTGCAAAAAGCACCAAACCAGCTCAGAAAAATCTCAAACTTAGTGGTGGCCTCACACAGGGCATTTGCAGTCTTGAGAAAAAGTTTGAGACCAATCTGGCACTGGAAAGCACATGGACCTCAGAATCCCAGAGAACCTAGGTGTATAGATAGAGTTCGACGAAAGGTTCTATATACCTCTGTGAAGCACGTCGACTCCGCCTATGTCGAAATGGCATGAAATGTTTTTGGCAGTCATTTACCCCCAAAATATGGGCCCACACAAGATCTTAGGTTTTTCTGATAATTATTTTTATTATTATATTTTTTCTTTGTGCCGCGTGAGACGAAATACGGTGAATTATAGATTGAAAACACTAGAATTTTGCATCGACCTCCATAGAGATTTGTCACCTAGGGCACAAGAGACCATTTATCAAAGTTTAGCACCATTCCAGATCTTGTCGGGGGTGGACTTAGTTCAACGTATAATTAATCGGTGAATTCACGCGGAAATTCAATTAAAGTGCAAAAAGTACCAAACCAGCTCAGAAAAATCTCAAACTTGACGGTGGCCCCACATAGGGCATTTGTAGTCTTGAGAAAAAGTTTGAGACCAATCCGGCACTGAAAAGCACATGGACCTCAGAATCCCAGAGAACCTAGGTGTATAGATAGGGTTCGACGAAAGGTTCTATATACCTCTGTGAAGCACGTCGACTCTGCCTATGTTGAAATGGCTTGAAATTTTTTTGGCAGTTATTTACCCCCAAAATATGGGCGCACATAAGATCTTAGGTTTTTCTGATAATTATTTTTATTATTACATTTTTCTTTGTGCCGCGTGAGACGAAATACGATGAATTATAGATTGAAAACACTAGAATTTGCGTCGAAATATGGTAAAATAAAACTTAAAAACTTATGTGTGAAAATTATAATTTCCCCCTAAAATCTAAAACTATTTTTTCAACAAAAGACTCTAAAAATCAAAGTATACTTAAGAAAAGAATATAAATGAAACTAATAAACTAAAACTATTTATTTTTTTAATAACTACTGACGGAAGCTTTATTCCTGATTAGAGGTTATAACCAAGAACAAAGAGCAATATTTATTCTCATCTAAAGCCTCCAGCTGGGACTAAACATTTAGTCCCGGTTAGTGGCTCTAGCTAGGACTAAATGTCGATCTTTTGTCCTCGTTATAGCCTCAAACCAGGACTAAAGGTTTGCCTGCCGAGCTAGCAGCGTTGGGCAGCGACCTTTACTCCTGGCTCAAGGGTATAGCCAGGATTAAATCTCCTTCACTCCCGGGTTCAAAAAATATCGGGAGTAACTCCAAAAATGGTGCCGAGACAAAATGTCTGTTTTCTACTAATGCCTCGCTTGGAAGCAGGTAGTGGAGAGAGGGGCTGAGCAGCCAGCCGCTTGCTCTGCAGCAGCAACACCTGCTTAGCAGGGGCCTGCTTGGGAGGCTCATGAATAAGCGAAGAGTCAACCTTCTTCAACACTCTTCTAGTGAAGCTCTTGAGGCGGCATGCGGCATAGCTATCGCTGATGTCGACTGTGTGGTTGTCCCGAGTCGGCGTCCTAAACATGTCAGCATCTGCCGGCTCGGCCGAACCAAAGCCCAGCGGACCATCCTCCGTAGGCGCATCGGCTCTTGAGGTAGTGGTTTGTGCCGCTAGAGGTGGCATGACCATGAGCGATGCTGCAATCTGCTCCATCATTGGGTCCTCTAAGACCTCGCGTGCGGTGTGCATGGTGTCCATCATCCAACAAACCACAAGCGATGCTACAATCTCCTCCATCATCGGGTCCTCCAAGACCTCACGTGCGGTGTGCATGGCGTCCGAGTACTATGTGAGCAACAAATCAAGCTCAGAAAGGTCCCTTACCACACTTGTGGGCTCATCGTGACCTTCCTGGGCAGCACTGTCGGCAGTGGCAATGTTGTTCGGCGCCGCAGCATTGCCATCATCCCTTGGCCGCACCCGATCTCTACGACATCAATGTCAGTGTTGCTGTCCTTTGCCGCAGGGCCTAGCAGCACCTAGCACGACTTCGCCCAAGTACAATGTACCTCCCTCTATGCCCAAGCCCGCTGTACGAGTGTGTGGCTGGTCGTGGTGACCTCGAGAAGGACATTGACGGTGTGCACCCAAGTTGCCAGGTACACCGTTCCTTGCTAAACTCGGCCTCTCCAATCGCTTGTAGTCACACGTGCGATGGCCGAAGCCCCTTCAACATAGGCAGCACCGAGGCAGCCTATAGGTCGCCACCCTGTGTGAGGTGGAGAGGCGGTTAAGGCATTTTCCTTGAAGCTCTGTTGGGAAATGGGGCACTGGACGTGGCGGTGGAGCCTCAGCTCGGCCTCCAGATGACCCTCGTGAAAGGACCTTGTGCCAGCCATCGGTGTTTGGAGCGGAGAAGCGTTGCTAGATGCCGAAAGTAGGCTGAGGTCCTAGTCTTCGATGGACCAGTCGATTGTTGACGGTAGTTAACAACCATTATAAACCATCAATATAACATGTATAAAGGCATACATATAATTGCCAATGAAGGTTTAGGAGTTTAAACTAACAAATTCTATGAGTTTTGATGAATCTGTATTTTCTACAGGGTTTATCTAGAAAACCATCAAGACGGACCTACATGTCAGATTTAATTGCGCTTATCCGTAGCAAAACAGACACTAGAAGACCATCGAAGACTCAGGAGGACTCCACACCAAAGTAGAGGGCGAGACACCGCTAGGTGGGGCAGGGCAGCTCCACCTATAAGCCGTCCGGCCCCTAGGGCCTACCTATTAGCCGCTCGTTGTTATATTGGTTCTCCACCGCCTCCTAAATTGCATCTACGCCGTCCTTTAAGTCGGTTTGATCTAATGGCTCACGTTGGATGCTCCGACCTATATATATCAGCCCCTGCCCCCCTAAGAAGGCATAAGTCATTTGAGAAGACAAAAACCCTAATCATCCTCAGAGCTCCACCATATTTTAGAGCATAGCTAGTTAGGCTAGGTCTAGAGGGAGACAATCAAGCTTCCCTTGAATTTCCATTCTTATCAAGAGCGTGGTTTGGTATAATCTTTGTACCCCTCTCTCTTTTGTATCTCCATTACTTTTATATACTAGTTACAATTGTTATGACAATATCAATATTCATCTTATTCATGTTCTTTGTTATAATATTCATGGCCTACTTTAATTATATGCTTAGTATAGTTGGATTATCATTATGTTCATGCATAAGTTTGTATAGCGCTCACTCTAAGGATCCATGGGTGGGTAGTCGATATTGTGTAAGCATGGTGCTTATACGTTGTTTACCTGTGGATACACCCTATATTCTAGGTCATGTGGTAGATTGCGGATGTGACACTCCCGTTGAGTCCTTCGTAGTCCACTCTCCAAATATAGGCGCACGTAGGGTTCGGTTACGAAGGAAGAGCAAGCTCTGTTCTTAATCTTTCTTAGTAATATCACTTATGTGTAGATATGACGATGATCTTAGCAATGATTACTAGGTATAATTGCACTAATCAATATATGCTTTGACTTATAATTAAGAATGACTTAGAAATTATTCCTCTAATATTCTACCTGACCATGCTAATGTCATAGAAAGGAGTACTCTGAGTGATTTATAATTATCATTAATCAATACTTATCATATATATATATATATATATGAGTAGAATATTGGTTATTGTTTACTTCTCCTTCAAAAGTATAAGTTATCATTACACATCCATTCTAGACCTTCCCTATGGTAAAAATATAAATAACGATACCTAGAATACTCTCGGGTAAAATGCTACAATGGTATATTATCTGTGCGCTTATAGATTTTTTTCATTCATATATTTATTCTTTCTAGTCACGTAATTAATAAAGAACTGCTTAGTATTATTCTAGTAGTAATGCTATGTAATACCAACAAGTATCTCTGATATCATCACTAGGGATGACAACCTAGTAAAATTAGGAGATACAAGTTTATTATAGGTGACTATTTAAAAACAAGTAACACGTTAATAAATACCAACAAGCATTTCTGGTGCTGTTACTAAGAATTAGATTTAAAACTCTGTTCTTAGTAGCGACTCTAAGAAATGTCAACATCGATGCTGCACACGATCGCAAGCACCCCGACCGATCCCGCTGTCGCTGTCCCAGCCTCAGACAGGAAGGCCGTGGATGAGCTCCATGCGTGGCCGGCAATTGTTGGGGTGCTTTCCCCACCCCATGGCTCGTGACCCAGAGGCAGCCTCGTCGCGCGAGCCCCTGTTGATGGTGGAGTGTGTTTTGGTACGCTCTAGCAATGACGACGTCCGTAGCTACGGCTCCCGCTAGACAACATCATGGTATGGGGTTGGGGAGATAGTCGGCGACGACTCCGCATCGAAGGAGTCAAGGTCCTCCTCCGCCCATCGGCAACCTTGGAACGCCCCATCAAGTTCCCGCCTGGGTGGATGGGGGAAGCTTGGGAGGAGAGCGAAGACGACGATGTCGACGTGCTTGATGCTGGGCTCGCGGTCGTAGTCCCCGCCAGGGGTGACGGGCTGCCCTTAGGCACAACCGGTCCCTTGGCTGTCGATGACCCAGTCTCCATCGCAGGCAGGTCAAGGTGGCCGGCATGGATGATGAAGAGGTCGAGGGGGTCAGGGCCCCAGAGCAGCTGGGGCAGGTGGAGACTTGCAGAGGTGGTGCACTAGGAAGTGGCTTTGTGGCGGTGGATTGCGCAGGCCCAGATCCATGCTCGTCAATCCTCCCCTGCGCTGGAGATTGAGGTGGGTGGGTGGCCGGTGCACCTAGGATGGGTGGCGCGCGCTCATCTCTGCCGACAACACTGGGGGCGATGCCCCAGCCACCAGCGACAAGTCTAGCTTGGAAATAGAATCGATCAGCGAGGGGCCTCCTGTTGTCACCAAAGGCGAGGTGGGGGTGGAGGACACCGCAACCAAGGAAGGGGACGTCGAGCTACGGGACCGTCGTCCTGGCGGCGTTGGCGTTGGCTGGATCCGCGCTGGAGGCTACAGGAAGGGGAGAGGAGAGGGTGGGGGAAGGGGAGGGGAGGGGAGGGGAGGTGGTTGAGGGTGCTATCGGCGCCGAGATGGCAGCCAGCAGCGGGGTGGTCGCCAGCTTTGGTTTCATGGTTGTAGTCCCCCCACGCTTTTCAGTGTTTGCTTATCAGTGTTTGCTTTGATGTGTGGATAAGGCCCCGGATGAGGTACATGATCGAGTCTTTGATTTCCATTCACCTTAGAAGTTTGGGAGATTGAGGAATTATAAGAGCAATTCATGGCCTAATTGAAATCAAAACTAAGAAAAGGGAGGAAAATCCTAATTTAATGAAATGATTTCAATATCTATGTTTAAGGCTACATAAATATTATTTTTCTTAAACGTTTGAAAATGTGGTGTAGTATATATTGGTCATCACATCAACCTAGCATAGGGCCAAGTCAAAAATTTATCTTAAATATTAATGCATGTTAAACGCAGCCTAAGTTTAAATAAATTGCTGAAAAGCCACAACGACACTTGGGCCTCCTTTGGAACATGGAAATTTCTGCATGATTCATGTGGAATTTGTACATTCGAAAGGTGGTCTTTGAATTGTTCTAAGTTTGGAAATTAGTATTGACTAGCAATGTTTAGGGCTCAGTATAAAAATACTTTACATCCAGACTTTCCCAAACATTAGTAACCAAACTTGTAGAGTAGTCACTCCTCTTTGATCTGACATGAGTCCGGTAAGGATTTAGGTATTTTTGCAAGTGTTCAAATAGGCAAAAAGTATTAGCTCTTTTACCATTGTTGGGTACTACTAGGAACTTTTGAGTACCTAAGTCTTTAATTTATTCTGAGTGTCCGATGTGTGTAAGGGTCTGATTGGTTCGCTTCCAATTTTTCCTATCAACATCCCCCTCCGACGTCTCCGAAGCTGAAGGGTCACGGCCTCACGGGTGTGTTACGTGACCTTGACCCCGCCTCCTCCCTGCGGTAGACCGCAGCTGCCATGAGGGTGTCGAAAGTTTGCCGCCAGTAGCTCCTTCATCTCCACTTTGGTTGGATCTCCACGACGCAATTCACTGTGGACCTAGCAGAAGGGTGGAGGAAATAAAGTACTTGAGCCTCGGGACCCCGGTGTCGTCAAATTTGAGCAATGTTGCCATGGGCGGGGACTAGGGAGCATTGATCGAGCGGAGTCGCTGGGTAGGGGTGGAAAGAAGAGCAGAGAGAAGTCACGAGGGTGGATGTGGTTGGAAGGAAGAACATAGCATCAGGACTGACCATCACGCATAACATTTTTTACCAGTAATTAAATAAAAATAATTTTGAAAAAAAGAATCTAACTTTATTTGGTACCTTTAGGTACTTTTCCTTTGGTACCTCTATTTTTCTAGCCACTTGATCCCTCCTCACCAACTGTTCTCTTTTTTTCAACCATAATAAAATTTCTCAAAAAGTATACTGTCAACCACCCTTAGAGGAAGTCTTTGAAAAACAGTTCTAGTGCAGCTGTTGACATTAGTTTTTCTTGAATTTTTTCATATAAATAAACTTACCCAAGTACCGAACTTAAAGTGGTAGAGTTTAGTATGGAGGTCACATGCAAGGTTATCTTGATGACATCTAAACTTGTTTTGAATTCGAAAATTCGAGCCAAAGTATGCCAAATCAAACAAACTCAAAGCACTGCAGTTCAGTCCTGAAAACAATGAAATCGACCATGTGTCCGAGCTAAATATTTCACAAACCAATTCTGAAACAATTTTATTATTTAAACAAAACTTTTTTTTGTGGAACGTTTAAACGAAACTTTTAAAATCTACTCAGTTCCTAAAAAAACTTCCCTTAACGAGAGTTCACACGTGAAAATTGAATCGAGAGATTTCGACATTGAAATCGATGACTTCACAGTTCACACGAGTGGGCGAGCTCTTAATCGAAGTCGTCCTTGTACGCCCTCGGACCTTTTGCCGCCAATGGGCTGAGGTCGCCTATCGTGATGCCGCGCCACGCGCATGCGCGCGTACTACTCCACGCCCATGACCCACGGCCCACGCACCAGCACCTGCGTGTGGACCTGGCCACCTCGGCCGCCTCCAGGTGAGCTCCTCTAGGCCCAGACCACCTTGGCCGGCTTCGGTTGAACCTGGCAATGGCTCGCCGTGCCTCCATTAGTGCCACAGCACAAGAGCCTGCCCGCCACTCAATATCGATGTAAGAGCGTCCTCAGTAACGTGAGACAACAGCTTGCCACTTAGTTATTCAATGGCTGTCGCTTAAATTTAGGGTTTGGGTTTTGCTTTACATCAATATGTCAGTAGCCGTTTTAACAGTATGTGAAACTATAACTTTGTGTGCTTAATCATATATCTGCAATTGTCACTTTCATGCATAATGCGTTCTTGGATTCGCAGGTAGAGGTTAACCTTCTCTGCGAGGTCAACCGGGCAACAACACAATCGATAACCAGAGAAGATGTGGTGCTAAGGATTCGGGTCTTTTGATCTAAAGCCGAATATGTGAATCACCTCCGTACAAATCAATAGTTGCCTCCACGTGATGGAAGACGGGGAACTGTTCCCATCAAGGATAAGCTTAGGTTAACACTTAATGTACCCTAACGAACTACCATTATTATGTAAATAAATAAGTCACTTAATGAAATACTAGGTGTCACATTTATCTTAAGACCACACCTTTAATATGGTAGCTAAGGTTGAACAACAACATCGCTGGTCCTTTTTGTGAGGCTAGGTGTATTTTAATTCTCTGTAAACGAATGCCCTGTGGTAACTTGGTTAAGTTGACCTACAAATTTATCATATAGGAAAGTTGTATAGTGTTTAGTTAACACATCACCCACCTAAGTTATCTAGTTTCCTCTCTAGGTACGTCTTTATAAAATACATTTATTTATAGAGTAAAATATACCACGGGTCCATTAACTTTTAGAGAGGCCTCATCTAGATCCATCAACTTTAAAAGTGTATTTTTGGGTCTCTAAACTTTCTATGTTGTCCATCGTAGGTCCATAACCGTTCAGTTGCTTGGTAATTTTTCATTGAACCCCTTCACTTCAATAACTCTACCTCAAAATAGCCCTCACAGAGAACAAGAGCAGGCATCGGCGCCGGCAACCACGTCGTCGCTCAGCGAGAGCGTGCAAGTGGTCACACAGGCCAGGCACGCCGCCATGCCAGGACAACAACGCCATGTGAGCGGGCTGGTGCCCGTGCCACACTGCCGCCAGACAAGTGGATGGGCTGCCGCATGGGCCACCTGCCCGCCCGCTCGCTCATGGGGCGGTGGCGTGGCTGGCCCCACAACGCCTTCAGCCTGTGTCGCCGTGGCTTTGTTGGCTTGGCGTGGCGGTGAGGCTTGCCCCGCACGCTCATTGAGCGACAGCGTGGCTGCCGGCGCCGATGCATGTGTTCTCCGTGAAGGCTATTTTGAGATAAGGTTATTAAAGTGAAGGGGTTCAATGGAAAATTAGCAAGCAACCGAATAGCTATGGACCTACAATGCACAACATAAAAAGTTTAGAGATCTAAAAATGCACTTTGAAAGTTGATGGACTCAGATGACATCTATCCAAAAGTTAATGGACCTGTAGTGTATTTTACTTCTATTTATACAAGTTTTCTATGTTTTTTCATGTACAATTTAGCTCTTAGCTGCCACTATAGCCGGCTATAACTTGTTTTGGGACAAAGATTAGCTAATTGTCTTAGCCGGCTATTTAAAACACTGTGTATAATTTGGAATGCAGGGAGTACTAGATAGAAGTAATATATATATTTTTTGAAACTCGGTTAATTTTGAAGAAATTTAACTTACACCAAGATAGATCGATCAATAATTTGGAACGGAGAGAGAGAGAGTAATTAATCCAACTTGCCATGACTCACCAAAGTCACCAGCAACTGCCGCCTCCAGACAGAAAAAAACAGGAAGCCCGCATGAAGTTTTGAATGGAGATCCAACAGTGGTGGCTGTTCCAAATAACTGACTGGCCGGCCGTACGTGGTGGTTGCGTGGAACAAGCAACGACCTTTCCACTACTACCGGTCAGGGTTCTACGCATGCAGGGCGTGCGTGCGCGGCCTGATCGGCTGTCGCGTCTTCACAACCGCGTGCGCGCACGGGAAGAAGAAGACGACGAGTTCCGTTCCCCATGCATGCACATAGAGCGCAGGGCGTAGCCGTTGAATTGACCCTGGTCGTGGTCGCGGTCGGGGATGGAAACACCGCCTGCACGCGCGCGCACGTCCGGTTTCACTTCTTCAGGGATTGGCCTCCGCGACGATGCGATAAACCACTCGTTCACGCGCACGGGCACGGCGCACCAGGCCGCCACGTCAGCCGGCACCGGGGAACGAATTGAAGGCCGCAACAGAACGCCGCGCGCAGCTGATGAGCCTGAACCGGAGGCCGGAGCGCGGCCGCTCGATGGATGGATCGACCAGGCCTCTGGTGGTCTGGCCTCGGATGCTCGCTCGGCAACACATGCATGACATTTCGTCTGGGGCCTTGTTTAGGTCTCGTTTAGATTGTAAGTTTTTTCACTCTCTCTTCATCACATCAAATCTTTGAACACATGTATGGAGTATTAAATGTAGATAAAAAAATAAATAATTACACAGTTTGATTGTAAATTACGAGACGAATCTTTTGAGCCTAGCTAGGCCATGATTGGACAATAATTATCAAATACAAACGAAAGTGCTACAATGCCAAATACTGATTCCTAACCTCAATCTAAACAAGGCCTTATATTGTAAGTTTTTTCACTCTCTCTTCATCACATCAAATCTTTGACACATGCATGGAGTATTAAATGTAGATAAAAAAATAACTAATTACATAGTTTGATTGTAAATTACGAGATGAATCTTTTGAGCCTAGTTAGACCATAATTGGACAATAATTATCAAACACAAACGAAAATACTACAGTGCCAAATACTAATTCTCAACCCCAATCTAAGCAAGGCCTGGATTGATCTCTCTCACTGAAAGCCCAACGTACGTCCACGGTCCCGGCGGTGTCCGAAGAGATGGATCTATCGACTCGACGACTTGCGCGTGGACGTACGCATGCACTGCAATGCATGAATCAGAGCCGCCGGCAGGTAGCTGTGCGCTCGACGTCAGGGCATTCATGGCTGTCAGTAGGTTCTGCTGCCCCGCTCGCCTGCCGTGTGCCCAGGCGCAGCAGCTAGCAGGCCCAGTTTATTAGGCATCGTTTAGTTCAAAAAAATTTTCAACTCAAACTATTACATCGAATTTTGCGGCACAAATATGGAGTATTAAATATAGATGAAAAAAACTAATTGCACAGTTTGGTTGAAAATCGTGAGACGAATGTTTTAAGACTAATTAGTCAATGATTAGCTATAAGTGCTACAGTAACTACATGCGCTAATGATGGATTAATTAGGCTTAATAAATTCGTCTCGCAGTTTCCAGGCGAGCTATATAATTAGTTTTTTTTATTAGTATCCGAAAACCCCTTCCGACATCCCCGAAACATCCGATGTGACATCCAAAAATTTTCATTTCGCGAACTAAACGCAGCCTTAGTTGCGCACCAGTGCATGTGAGGTCGTTGATAGAACATTGAGATCGACTAGCTGTAAATCTAGCATGTATGAACATGAATTTAGGATATAGTAAATCCTAAAATATAAACTAGTGCTAGGAAATAGAGAGAGAGGGATGCGGTGTTAGCAAACCATCGGTCGCCTTGGAGGTAGAGGAGCTGGTCATGGCATCGGTGTCGGTGACGCGGTGAAGGCGTAGAGTGGCAGTGGAGTCCAGTGAAAGATGGAAGATGATGAAATGAAACTGATTGCTCAACTCTTACTTGAAAGTAGAACATGTGCTTACATAGAATGGATGTATAAGAAATTAATACGACTATTAATAATAACATAAATAAGGACTCACTATTAGTATTGCTTTTTGCAAAAAGGAAACCAGCAACCATAAAGCTTTGCATATCCCTTGGAGTAGGGAAGTTATTCCCACTAGTCGGATAAGTCTTATGAGTACATTGTGTACTCAGGGTTTATTTACCCCTGTTGCAGGTAATGTTTGAGAATTACCATTGTGTAAAGGATTTTTCTGATGGGCACAGACGGATCCTTGTTCCTTATCGCTAGATGTTTATTTTTATTCCGCTGTTTAATATCGCACTCTGATATTTGGCAATGTAATAATGAATTTCTAAGAACTCTGGATGTATGAAATGTATTAAGTATTGTAACTCGTTCTCATTATTGGATCCTTGGGGAAAAATATGGATCTTTCGGGTTCTACCTTGGGGTGTGCTCGACGGATACCGCTCGCTGTAGCTCGCTTTCGGGTGCTTAATGTCTAGTAAAAGATGAGCGCCTCTGTAAATGTGTTATTTCAGGCGGTTCTATCACACCATGCTCCCCTTGACCATATCATCCTCCAAGAACACAGCGTGTCTCCTTTCTATAAACTTCGTATGTCTGTTAGGACAATAGAAGCGATAACCTTTTGACTTGTCTAGATAACCAATGAAATAGCAACTAACTATCTTGGAGTCTCATTTTCCTATGTTTGGGTTAAAGACTTTAGCCTCAGCTGGATAACCCCACACATATAAATAGTTAAGTGAGGGTTCCTTTCCTGTCCACAACTCATATGGTGTTTTGAGCACCGACTTGCTTAGCACTCGATTAAGAATATGAATGGTGTTTTTAACACATCCATCCATAAACTTATCGGCAGAGTAAAGTAACTGATGATACTTCTCACCATATCTATTAAGGTACGGTTGCGTCTTTCAGCTACTCCGTTCTACTGAGGCTCGTCCAGTGTAGAGTACTGGGCGACTATACCATTTTCCTGTAAGAACCTTGCAAAAGGTCCAGGAACTTAGTCATATGGGGTGTGTCGACCGTAGTACTGCCTCTATTTTCTACTTCAGCCTTAAATACCTTAAATTTATCTAATGCTTCTGATCTTTCCTTAATTGGATAAATATAGCCACAACGAGAATAATCATCTGTGAATGTTATAAATGAATCATAACCATCCATATTCTCTACAGGAAAAGGACCATAGATGTCTATGTGAATTATTTCTAAAATTCATGCGCTTCGTTTGGTATCTTTCTTTATTTTCTTAACATACTTTCCTTTTATGCAATCAATGCATTGTTCTAAATCTGAAAATTCTAAAGGCGAAAGAATTGATTTCTTAATCAATCGCTCTATGCTCCCCCTTGAAATATATCCTAAACGACAGTGCCATAATTTCGATGATACATCATGAATTATCTTCCGTTTATTTGTTGCAATCATTGACGAGCAAGCATTCTCATTCTCAGTGCTCACAGCATTCATATTCTCAGAAAGTGATAACAAATAAAGCTTGTCTTATAGGAAGGCAAGACCAACACACTTATTATTAAATACAATTTGACATTTACCATTATCAAAATGGCAATCATATCCATCATCTAGTCGTAAAACACTTATCAAGTTTCGACGTAAAGAGGGTACATAAAGAATATCTAAAAGCTGAAGTATAAAACCATCATCTAATTCTAGAAAGAGATCTCCAATGGCTTCAACTTCAGCTTTAACTCCATTTGCCACTTTAATTCTTCTTTCTCCTCTTTGTAGTGTCCTCCTCGTATGGAATCCCTCTCTTCAAAAGGCACTTCAAGAAATCTAGACAGTCCCTCTGGTAATGTCTATGCTTCTTGCACCATTTGCACTAATCCTTTTCAGCTTGGGCATTATTGTTCTTCTGATGGTGGTCATTCTAAGGGACTTTGCCTTGAGGTTTGGCATTCTTGTTAAAGTTCTTCTTGTTGTCCTTCACAAGGTTAGCAGAGTCACCCTGTGAGCTTTTTAGCCTCTCCTCTTCTTGCACACATATTACAATGAGCTTCTTAATATCCCATTTATTAGGCAGCATGTTGTAATTTACAACAAAAATTTCATATTTATTAGGAAAGGAAGCAAAAATCAAATGAATCAGGAATTCATCCTTGAGCCTCAAATCCATTGGCTTTAGCTTGGAAGCCGTGTTGCTCATCTTCAGTATGTGATCTTTTATCCCTCCACCAGAGTATTTTTCATTGAATAATTTCTTTATCAGGGTACTGGCATAAGCATTTGAAGAGCCAGTAAACTCACTCTCCACTTTCTTAAGATACTCTGTGGCAGTGTCACAATCTGGGATAGACCCCCTTATTGCATCTAAAATAGTGGACTTAGCCACCATGAAGCACTTGCGGTTCAAAATGTCCCATTTCTTATGTTCGAGATCATATTTTATTCTTACTTCTACATGATCTCACTGCCGAGCAGTAAAATCAGCATCAGTTTCATTTTATTCCCTCACCGGGTCCACTGGCTCAGTAGGACACGGAAAGGTAAGCGCTAGGTCATTCTCAGACAACACAAGTGCTAATTCATACTTCTCTCGCCATACATGATAGTTGCCCCCTTCAAGAGGCGGTATGTGCGAGATAAATGCCATAGGGTTGAGTCTTGAAAAACACCATCAGAGATAGTGAGAAAATATGACTTAATAATTGCATGTCTTAATTTAACGTTGGTCAAAATTAAAACATACAACATATAACATTCTTCTACACTAATTCTACATCACCGTTGGGCAGAAATAGAATTAATGCATGGAAAAACTCATGAAAAATGATTATAATATTGCTATTATCAACGTTGGTTAAAAAAATAACAATATTATAATTTATGGAATAAAAAATAACTGCTCTTCAAATTAAATCCTCCTGTTGGTTCGAATTTAATTAGAAGATAATAAACGTTAAACTTTGCAGCGAAAACATAAAAAAATAATTTATCTACTTTTCAGAAGTATTTTACTGTACTCATCTACTCTTTAAAAAAATTATCCTATCGATTCAAATTTTGATACAGATTCAAACTAGACAAAAATCATCAAAAAATTACTTCTGAAAAAAAAATAAACAAATTCATAATCGTTACTGTGCATTTGGGCCGAAATTCATTCGCGTGCTATCGCGGCCCAGCAGCAAAATCCGGCCCGGTCAGCCGCGCGCCGTGCTGTCCCCGCGACCAGGCCACAACCTGGGCCTGGGCCGGGAATTGCTTCGCCCACCTGGGCTGAAAGCTGGCCCGAGCACCCGGAGCCGTCCATCGCCATCCAACGGCTGAGCGTCGTTCTTGGCAGAACAAAACCGCTTGCTCGCCGGTTCTCCCGAACCCTAACTCCATATGCTCTTCTCCCTTCCCTCTCTACGCCGTGCGACCGGCTTTCTCTCCCTTTCTCACCCAAAGCCACGGTGTCCGAAGAGAAAAAAGGAACGGTGGCACCGCTGTAGGCCCCCTCGCCGGTGCTTGTGTTCGCCCTAGGGTGAGCGCGCCACCGTCGAGCGGTCCTGTGACGGGGCCCTAGCCGGTGCTCGCACGCGCGGCGCTTTCTTCCCACGTGCCGGCGAGGCGCACGGCGGGTTCTTCTTCTAGCGCGCGGCGATGTTGACGGTGATGAAGAAACCAAGTAGGTTCCTCCCCCTCTCCGTTTGTTTCTCTTCTAGGGTTAGGGTTAGGGTTTCGATCCGATTCACAAATCGAATCCCCTCCTACTTTCTCGATCTGGTCTACCCCAAAGGCTAGATCTACGTCTAGTAAGACTCTGATACCATTGATAGAACATTGAGATCGACTAGCAGTAGATCTAGCATGTATGACCTTGAATTTAGGATATGGTAAACCCTAGAATATGAACTAGTGCTAGAAAACAGAGAGAAAGAGAGAGAGGGATGCGGTATTAGCAAACCATCGGTCGCCTTGAAGGTAGACGAGCTGGCCATGGTGTCGGTGATGCGGTGAAGGCGTAGAGTAGCAGTGGAGTCCAACGATAGTGTGAACGTCGCAGTGGAGGCCCAGTCGCAGAGGCGGCGATGAAGACGTGGCGATGGCGGCTCCCCGTCGCTGGCAGCGCCCCCTCTCTAGATCGGTTTAGGGTTAGGATGCAGGTGGGGTTTGTGGCGGCTCAGGTGAACCTCGTGCCTTGTGCCTCGGTTCCACCTCATTTTTATGACGCTGTGTAACGGGGGTCCACCAACCATAGATAGGGTTGGACGTCTCCGATCACGGCGTAGATCAAGGGTCCAATTAACCGTTGGACCAAGTTGGTAGAGATACCTAACAGTCGTGCATGCAACATGGACGCTCATCAAGACCCGGCGTCTCCAGATTGGTTGCCACAGGAGTAACACATACGACGACGCGGTGCAGCGGCCTAACAAACCCAGACCAGACCATCACCGTCGTCTATCAACGCGTGGGGGGCGAGCTGCACCTGCATGGCTGCACTGCAGATAATTGGGCCTGGATGGATGGATCGAGTGTCCGGCCGGCCTGCCTGCATGGTCGTAGCTCTCCTATTCCTATTCCTATCCCTGTCTATCCCCTCCGCCGACCTAATATAACTCTTTTGTTGGACAGCATGTTGACGATTCGTCAGCAACTAGTTAGGTGCGAGGTTGTTATTCGAGCAGCAACAGCAACAGATGGATCAGTAGCTAGCTACCTAGATCTGGAGTACTGTGGCGACTTATGTTTCGCCATCTGAACCTTAATTTCGCCGTCTGAACCTTAATTTCTCCGTCCATCGCTAGCTGCTGCTCGTGGTACACATGCATTTATGTAAGCCGTATACATGCTGGATGTTTGAAGAACGAGACAGCCGGGACCGTGCCGTGTCCGTGTCCCATATTATATACATATGGATCCATCCATTCATCGATTCGGCTGTGCAGTATAGGGCACATCGATCGTATCCCAGCTACTACCTGAAATGTCAAAATGCATGAACAGACAAATAAGCCAAAGGAGACAGGGCTACACAAGTCGTATGTGCTGAGGTAGCTACGTACTTAGCTGCCAATTGAATTCGTCATCTGGTCCAGGAACAGCTTAGTAATATTGTCGTGCACGTACGTACGGTGGGTGCACCCTGGATCTGAATATATACGTGCCAGAGATGCATGATCCAGAGACTTCAAGTATGTGTGTGGGGCATGTCAGGAGCGCTCGAAGGACCCGATGTCCTTGGCCGGTCTAGCAACAAGTCCGATCCTTTCGCCTGTGTCAATTTTGTTGCATTGGTGCATTATTGCGCGTACACCTTCCACTACCGGAGACCGGCTCTTTACGAGTGCCAAGTAGATTGCCGAGTGTTTTTTTTCGGACACTCGACAAAGAGCTTTTTTGTCGAGTGCGGGAAAAAAACACTCGGCAAAGAAGCTCTTTGCCGAGTGTTTTTCTTTGCCAAGTGTTTTTTTTACACTCGGCAAAGAAGCTTCTTTGCCGAGTGTTTTTTTTTGACACTCGGCCAAGAAGCTCTTTGCCGAGTGTTTTTTTTACACCAGGCAAAGAAAATTTTAAAACACATTTTGAAGCAGTAAATTAATTCAAATGAAAAAGTTTTCAACTACAAAGTTGTATAACTCATCAAGATATACAATGTTTATTTTGGTCTTTTCTTCATATGACAAAGTGAAAGTAAATTTGTTCATAAATCTAACATATCTTTCTTGTAATTTATGAAACTACAAGAGAAATATATAAGATTTATGAACAATGTTAAAGCAACCTTGTTGGATGAACAGATGACCAAACAACCAAAATAAACTTTGTAGATCTCGAAAAGTTATGAAACTTTGTAATTGGTAACTTTTTGATTTGAAATCATCTTGTCATGCAAAACTGTGTTTGAATTTCAAAAATTTAAAATTTGAACTTTTTAAACGACCTCAGATGAAAAAACAACCAAAATAAACTCTGTAGATCTCAAAAAGTTATGAAACATTGTAGTTGACAACTTTTTGATTTGAAATCATCTTGTCATGCAAAACTGCGTTTGAATTTCAAAATTTTGAAATTCAAATTTTATAAACGACCTCGGATGAAAAAACTTCATAAACTAAAAGTGTAGATCTCGTAAAGTTATGAACCTTTGTAGTTTACAACTTTTTTATTTGAATTCGTTTAGGGTCTCAAACAAGCAATTTACACTCGGTTTAGTATAATATGTAGGGAACCAAAACGGAATCTAGACATAAGTGGTAGTGTGGTGCAGTGGTTAGCGGAGGGGCCGCGCGAGGGAGAGGTCGCCGGTTCGAATCCCGCTAGCCTCATAGCCGCGAATTTTATGTGAAAAATGCCGGAGATGGGCTAGAAAAAGGCTGGAGATGGGCGGCGCTGGCCGGTGGGGGCCTCCACCGATTAAAAAAATTCCTATTTTTTTCGGGTTTTTTTCGGTTCCAACTTGGCAAAGGCTTTGCCGAGTGTCCGACAAAAGACACTCGGCAAAGACGCCTTTGCCGGCCCATTTTTTGCCGAGTGTAAATTGGGCTTTGCCGAGTGCCCCTTGGCACTCGGCAAAGCCACTGAGTCTGGTAGTGTTCTTCGTTGTTATCGATCGCCACTCGCATTCTTCTTCTTCCGGCACTCCTCTTCGACCAAGTGATCATCATAGATTCACAGCTAGCGTGCTTTAGTTACTACAAAGTTGTATAACTCATCAAGATATACAATGTTTGTTTTGGTCTTTTCTTCGTATGACAAAGTGAAAGTAAATTTGTTCACAAATCTAACATATCTTTCTTGCAGTTTATGAAACTACAAGAGAGATATATAAGATTTATGAAAAATGTTAAAACGACCTTGTCGGATGAACAGATGACCAAACAACCAAAATAAACTTTGTAGACCTCGAAAAGTTATGAAACTTTGTAATTGGTAACTTTTTGATTTGAAATCATCTTGTCATGCAAAACTGTGTTTGAATTTCAAAAATTTAAAATTTGACCTTTTTAAACGACCTCGGATGGAAAAACAACCAAAACAAACTCTGTATATCTCAAAAAGTTATGAAACATTGTAGTTGGCAACTTTTTGATTTGAAATCATCTTGTCATGCAAAACTGCGTTTGAATTTCAAAATTTTGAAATTCAAATTTTGTAAACGACCTCGGATGGAAAAACTTCATAAACTAAAAGTGTAGATCTCGTAAAGTTATGAACCATTGTAGTTTACAACTTTTTTATTTGAATTCGTTTAGAGTCTCAAAAAAGCAATTTACACTCGGTTTAGTATAATATGTAGGGAACCAAAACGGAATCTAGACATAAGTGGTAGTGTGGTGCAGTGGTTAGCTGAGGGGCCGTGCGAGGGAGAGGTTCGAATCCCGCTAGCCTCATAGCCGTGAGTTTTACGTGAAAAATGCCGGAGATGGGCCAGAAAAAGGCTGGAGATGGGTGGTGCTGGCCGGTGGGGGCCTCCACCGATTAAAAAAAAATTCCTATTTTTTTCGGGTTTTTTTCGGTTCCAACTTGGCAAAGGCTTTGCCGAGTGTCCGACAAAAGACACTCGGCAAAGACGCCTTTGCCGGCCCATTTTTTGCCGAGTGACCTTTGTCGGGGCACTCGGCAAAGCCACTTAATCTGGTAGTGTTCTTCGTTGTTATCGATCGCCACTCGCATTCTTCTTCTTCCGGCACTCCTCTTCGACCAAGTGATCATCACAGATTCACAGCTAGCGTGCTTTAGTTACTACAAAATCAACTCTCATCAGTTAATTTGACATGTTTCCGTGTCATTCTGTAATCTGTCGAGGTATGTATAGTTGTTACCCCAAGTACTTTTGCGGAGCTAGTCTAGCTTTGGACCAGCAGACTACGGCTTTTGCATTCCCACCTATAAATTGTAACGCAGACGCCAATGCAATTAGTAAGAAGCACCGACCGCTGATGATAACAATGTAACAAATCACGGGTTTTGTTTGGTTTCCACGACGTAACGAAAACCAGAAGGCTGCCATCGACTTCGTGCACCCTGCAGGAGGCAGGAGCCTCTGCGCCAAGACAAGTGTGCCGTTGCAGTAGCTTATTGTGTTCCCGCTGCAGGGTACGGTGCTTCATGTTTCGTCCTCGGACAATAGAGAGCTTCCTAAGCGTGTATATGGTGGTAACAAATCACAGTGGGTTCCATGGGACTGTGGTGGCGGAGCGGCGCTACGGGCGACGAGGATCCAGTACCTGGCAACAAAGACGGTGGGCGCTACAGGTGAGGCGGATCTAGTACCTGGCAACAGAAGACAGTGGGCTCTGAGGGACTGCGGCGTCGCGGCACTACGGGAGGCGAGGATCCAGTACTTGGCAACCAAGACTATGGGCGCCAGCCGCCAAGGAGCCATGGCGGCGTGGCACTACGGGCCAACGATTTTGCATGGTACGTATCTGATTATATGGGATCCGATTGCGGTGGAGGCAGAAACAAATGTAATTTAACGCAAACACTTAACACTGTAAACAAAAAATGATACATAGGACCGACCCAAACACTATCCTAGAGTTATCCTTACCATCGTCAATCACCGACACAAACGCTATCCTAGGGTTATCCTTAGTGTCGTCGATCACCGGATCAGATATACCTAATAACTGGTCAAAATTAAACATTTTGTTTGCTTCAAATTTCAATATGCATTCAAAAATATTTTTTTAGAACAGGGTTAACCAAAAAAAATTATTACAAGCACCTCGACAACCAAATTACTCAGTTATTACAAGCACCTATCAATCTGATAAAATTATTTAGCATAATTACATCACAAAACGGCTCGATACAAAAATAGAACCATCTTATCCCCATGCACTTCTTATTTATCATTTTCCTTTGCTAATTCAATGGAATAACTTTGTTGGTTTGTGTTTCGAAGTTATGCCTTGTACTAGTATAGAAACAGTTTTTGCTGACGCTTGTTTTTTTTTTCACAGGTGGCTCATAAAGAGCAGACACTAGTAGAAACAAATGTGTGGCCCAACGGCTATGAACCGCCATTATAGATACAACTACATATGACTATGCGCGCTGCATCATAGTAGTACCCAAGCTGTGAACTATATGCCTTTCACTATCACCTACTAATGCCATAACCTTGAGCAGCATGTTTCAACTCGAGTATATATTATCACCCATATCATCTTGTATTATTTCACACTATTAGAGAAGATCCCACCTCGAAATTTGGCTTTAGTCCCGGTATTTTTCGCGTCCGGAAATAGACAGACCTTTAGTCCCGGTTTGTAAATCCAACCGGGACTAAAGGTCCCCTGCAGCAGAAGCCTGCCGCAGTAGCCATTGGGCAGGGACCTTTAGTCCCGGTTGGAGCTACCAACCGGGACTAAAGATTCACTTTTACTCCCAGTTTGTACCTCCAACCGGGAGTAAAAGTCTACTCCCGGCTGGAGGCTTCGTCCGGGACTGGAAAAGAACATTTAGTCCCGGTTTTTTAATACAACCGGGACTACAGTTCCCCTCCTATATACCCCTTGTTCCTTCCCGAGCCCGAGCCACTTCGAGCTCAGTGTTCTTGCTTCATCGTCGGCCTCTCTTCTTCGGTGATCACAAGATTTCTTCCATTCCTCCATCGATTCTTCGGTTCTAAAGGTTACCAACTTTATACTCTCATGTTTCGTTAGTACCTTATTTCATTTTGTGGACTAGATATATGTGGTTTTTTATGGTAGATTTTTTTTTATATTTGTAAGCCATTTAAGCTCAAAATCACTTTAAAGTTTGCATATTTGGATGAAGGAAGGTTAAAGTAGTTATTCAAAACTAGTATTGAGCTTTCATTTCTAGCATGCATAGCCCACTTCATGCTTTAGAGATATAGAGAATTTTAGAGTTTTTTTTAATTTTATTTGTTTATAAAATAAGAAATTTATATTATATTAAAAATGAGTATAGAGAGTAGATGGCAACTGCTTCCGGGTCCTCGGCCTCTCATCGTGTTACAAAGCGACTGAGGCCGGACCTCTCTCTCATTGCATGCGGCAAGTGTGAGGAGAAGATTGTGATGGAGTACCGGGTGAGGAAGGAGTGTCCCAACAAGGGCCGTATCTTCTACAAGTGTCCGGATCACAATGTGAGTTATTTTATCGCATTTGATGATTATAGTTAATTTATACTTATTTTCGTGATGATTGTGATTAAAGTTCTAATTTTTTGTTTTAATTTCAGTGGGATGGCACTGGATGTTCAGACTGGTACGGGGAGGAAGAGTATGTTGAATACGTGCAAAACTCTCTTGCACAGGCGGTTACGGCGGTTTATGAGGCAGTGACCCTGCGGAAGAAGCCCATAGATGTTGAACAAACGCATGATCTGTTTGTTTTAGTTGGGATTGGTCGCGAAATCCTTATGCTGCTGAAGTGCATTTTAGCTTTAGTTTTTTTAGTGATAGTTGGGATTGTCTACATTGTAGCGAGACTTTCATAAATTAATACCTTGTGTGGTGGCATGCATGTCGTATAATTAACTAATTATGTTCTAGGTTTTAATATGGTATGTATGTCATGTAATGCAGATGAGACGGTATTGGATGTACAATGCTGATCGCCGCTCCCAAGAGTTCATTGAGGGCGTGCATTCTTTCTTACGTGTGGCCGAGGCAAACAAACGCAATGGTTTCATGTGCTGCCCATGTGTCATATGTAAGAATTTGAAGGAATATGCTAGCTCAAGGAGTCTTCATTCACACTTGTTGAAGTCGGGTTTCATGCCAAACTATATTTGTTGGACGAAGCACGGAGAAACCGGGGTTGTAATGGAAGAAGGTGAAGAAGAACAATGGGACGATGATGACATTATTGCTGAATATGGGGCCTTCAATGATAGTGCATTGGGGGAAGCTAAAGAAGAGGTAGGGGCAGAAGATGAGCCCGCTGTTGATCTTGGTCAGGCCATTCGTGACGCACAAAGAGAATGCGAAAGTGAAAAGGAGAAGATCAAGTTTGAGCCTAGTATGTCATGCATCACGGTATAAGATCAGGCGAGATGACCCTGGTGATGTTGAGGGTGAACGTCGCATGAAGAAAATCCCTGCCAAGATTATGTGGTATGCTCCTATAATACCACGCTTGAAACGTCTGTTCAGAAACAAAGACCATGCAAAGTTGTTGCGATCAGTGGGTACACCCTATCGGCAGCATGCCATCAGCAAGAGCAAGCCTCAGTTGCTGCCGCCCCCGCTAAGCACCACCGTCCAACTGCCAGCTTCGTCGCATCACCCTGCAGCACCATCAATGCCTCTTGTCTTGCCGCTCGTGTCGGGGGCCTACACCGGCAGCAACCTCACCTGGGTCAAGTGCCATGGTGCTGGGTCGACGACGTCGGGCCATCGGGAGCCACTGTGTATAGCATCGTCGCTGGTCGGTTCCCCTTCCCCTGCCCTGCTCTGTTTCTAGGTAGAGAAAGGACCCTAACGCAAATAGCAAATCTTACCGTGTTCATTTTGCGAAAAACGCTAGACTCATAAATTTACAAGAAAGGGCTCAGTTGATTCTAGGGAAACTCAGGGGCCTTTTCGCAATTATACTGCTGCCTTGCTTGGCCAGGTGGGCCGCTGCCGCATGCGCGCCTGGTGGGCCGCCGGCCTCCACTGGGCTGGCCTCTCATCGCCGTGCCGTGGGCCGCTCACTGGTCTAGCCTGCTGCGCGTGTGGCCGCTTCACGCGGGCCGCGTTGGGGCTACTGGGCTACGACCTGCCTATCGCCTGGGCCGCCACGCCTGGGCCACCGCGTGCCCACCCTGTCTAGGTTGCCTTGGCCACTGGCCCAGGCCATGCTGGCCGTTGGGCCAAGCTTGTTGCCGCCGACCTTTTTGAATTGTAGAGCACATTCTAATTTAGCTTATAAGGTAAATTATAAATTTAAAATAAAATTGTGTAGGCGTCCAAAAATAATGAAACTAATTTTGTTATGTTTCTGAAAGAATAATCTACCTGATAGGGTATTTCGTTCGCATAGGTTCAATATATTTTAGGGTTGCTCTAATTATTTAAAGTGTTTAATATTGTTAAAATGTGAACTTGTAGGAATTTCCGTGATAAATCAGTGATAGTGTTGACTCTAAAAATTTTATAGTAAATTACTAATATTATTAGCTGCTCACTATAATTTTTACAGCTCCAAAATAATTAGTTGCTAGATAGATAATGATGTCCTATTTCGAATAAAGATTAAATCGATAGAACGGAATAAGAAAACAACCTGGGTTTGTATAACTAAAGCACTTGTTGGGAAATGACATCTTTCTCAACGATATTGGTACGTAGATTAGTACGTTAGTCATTAGAGCTAGCTTGTTAGTTCATAGTATGTACTCTGTTTTAAGAGTTGTTGTTGCTTTGTTAATTATCTGTTGCATCATTTGCATCAATGCATATTATATAGGTACGATGATGGATCAACGGATCAATTGAAGGATGATTGGAAATCTAAAGATGATGCAATAGGCTTTCTATTGAGTTGATGGTGGATGATCTGAAGATGCATATACTAACTTTTTAGTATATATCTTACCCAGGTAAGCCCCGGTGCATAACCCTTACTTTCTACACTTTAAATTATATTTGTGCATTAAGTTTTAAGGAGTTGAATGAAACCCACTTGCATATATATATATATATATATATATATATATATATATATATATATATATATATATATATATATATATATATATATATATATATATATATATATATATATATATATATATATATATATATATCTTTATCCTGAGTCTTACTAGTATGACATGATCATGTAGATTGCTATGCCACAGGACTCCGGTAGAAGTCGAGTGGTTGTCTGTCACTCGCGAGAGATAGGAAATATATTACTGTATTACTATCACTTGGAAAGTATAAATTGTGGAAAGGAAAAATAGTGACTGGGCAGGGATATGGTTTGTGTATTGGTGGGTGTAAGAGGTTGTGTCCTGCGGCCAACGAGACATAGCTTAGTTACACTATTTTTCCTGTCTGTGTCGGTTAAGGATCGGCCATTGCATTGGGTTCTAGGCAGGTCACAGACTTATTATCTCAAGCACATACTTGGGTATGGGCGCAGGAAAGACTTGTTACTCTCTTGTCATGGGTTCTAGCTCTTTTCGGACCGACTATTAGGGTGGTTTTTGGGTGGAGGTCCTTACACCGCACTGAGTTCTGGACTCAGGGGCGGGGGCTTAGAGTCCCAGTTTAGATGGGGACCTGCTTATGCTTGGGGTACAAGTGGGGCGTGTGTTTTCGAGGTACCTAGCTGGGGACATTGATTCATGAATCATCGGTATTCCGGTATGGCTTGTCTACAGTCTAGCAACGTAGTAAGAACTGGAAGATGATAGATGGTAAAAAGGAATCTGATTGCTTACCACCTGCTTGAAAGTAGCATAGGTGCTTACTAGAAGATGATAGATGGTAAAATCGAATATAAGAACGCACACTTAGTAATGCTTCATGCAGATACAATAAACCCACCAGCCAGATAGCCTTGCATATCCTTGGAGTCTTTACTTTTCTCCTATCGGGTAAGTCTTGCTAAGTACAATTGAGTACTCAGGGTTTTATTTCCCCCTGTTGTAGGTGACAGGTGGAAGCTAGAGCTGATTCTTGTGTGTGGATTCCTCCTGGTGGGCTCAGAAAGGATTCCTTTACACTACGATCATAGTTTTATTTATAACTCTCACTAAATGTTTTTATAATCAAAAGTTTTATAATCTGTTGTCATAGTTTATTTATCAATGCTCCATCATGTTAGGAATAGATATTTATTTCCACTGTAACTCTGATCACATGTTTATATTCCGCTGTTAAATTAAACTGATTATAACTCTGATAACATGATTATATTCCACTGTTATAACAATAAATATTATACTCTCATGCTGAATGTAAAGTGATGTAAGAAATGGTTAAGAATGATATAAGCTTTATTGTCTCATTTGTGATCCTGATGGGGAAAATGTGGATTTTTGGGTTCTCCCATAGGGTGTGCCCGATGGAACCACGTCATTTGGTGTTCTCCCTTAGGTACTTAGTGTCTAATGGAAGACAAGTATTCCTGGGAGGTATTAGATTAGGTGGTTCTGCCATAGGAGTTGCGTCAATGTTTTTAAAATCCTTAAACTCTTGATCCATTTACTGAGTTTAGCTTTGCTAAGGGACTAGCAAAGGTTAAGCTTGGAGGAGTTTGTTGATGGCAGTTAACAACCATTATAAACCACTAATATAACATGTATAAGGGCATAAATATAATCGCTAATGAAGGTTTAGAGGTTTAAACTAATAAATTCCACGAGTATTGGTGAATCTGTATTTTCTGTAGGGTTTATTCAAAAACTCGTCAAGATGGACCTACATGTCAGATTTAATTATGCTTATCCACAACGAAACGGACACCAGGAGACTCTAGAAGACTCAGGAGGACTCCACACCAAAGCGGAGGGCAGCCCACCTGTAAGCCGCCCGGCCCCTAGGGCCTACCTATTAGCCGCTCGTTGTTATGTCAGTTCTCCACCGCCTCCTAAATTGCATCTACGCCATCCTTTAAGTCGGTTTGATCTAATGGCTCACGTTGGATGCTCCGACCTATATATATCAGCCCTTGCCCCCCTAAGAAGGCATAAGTCATTTGAGAAGACAAAAACCCTAATCATCCTCAGAGCTCCACCATATTCTAGAGCATAGCTAGTTAGGCTAGGTCTAGAGGGAGACAAGCAGGCTTCCCTTGAATTTCCAATCTTATCAAGAGCGTGGTTTGGTATAATCTTTGTACCCCTCTCTCTTTTGTATCTTCATTACTTTTATATGCTAGTTACAATTGTTATGACAATATCAATATTCATCTTATTCATGTTCTTTGTTATACTATTCATGGCCTACTTTGATTATATGCTTAGTATAGTTGGATTATCATTATGTTCATGCATAAGTTTGTATAGCGCTCACTCTAAGGATCCATGGGTGGGTAGTCGATATTGTGTAAGCGTGGTGCTTATACGTTGTTTACCTGTGGATACACCCTATATTCTAGGTCATATGGTAGATTGCGGATGTGACACTCCCGTTGAGTCCTTCGTAGTCCACTCTCCGAATATAGGCGCACGTAGGGTTCGGTTATGAAGGAAGAGCAAGCTCTGTTCTTAATCTTCCTTAGTAATATCACTTATGTGTAGATATGACGATGATCTTAGCAATGATTACTAGGTATAATTGCACTAATCAATATATGCTTTGACTTATAATTAAGAATGACTTAGAAATTATTCCTCTAATATTTTACCTGACCATGCTAATGTCATAGAAAGGAGTACTCTAAGTGATTTATCATTATCATTGATCAATACTTATCATATATATATATATATATATATATGAGTAGAATATTGGTTATTGTTTACTTCTCCTTCAAAAGTATAAGTTATCATTACACATCCATTCTAGACCTTCCCTATGGTAAAAATATAAATAACGATACCTAGAATACTCTCGGGTAAAATGCTACAATAGTATATTATCTGTGCGCTTATAGATTCTTTTCATTCATATATTTATTCTTTCTAGTCACGTAATTAATAAAGAACTACTTAGTATTATTCTAGTAGTAATGCTATGTAATACCAACAAGTATATCTGATATCATTACTAGGGATGACAACCTAGTAAAATTAGGAGATATAGGTTTATTATAGGTGGCTATTTAAAAACAAGTAACACGTTAATAAATACCAACAAGCATTTCTGGTGCTGTTACTAAGAACTAGATTTAAAACTCTATTCTTAGTAACGACTCTAAGAAATGTCAACATCGATGCTGCACACGATCGCAAGCACCCTGACCGATCCCGCTGTCGCTATCCCAGCCTTAGACAGGAAGGCCATGGATGAGCTCCGTGCATGGCCGGCGATTGTTGGGGTGCTTTCCCCACCCCACGGCTCGTGACCTAGAGGCAGCCCCGTCGTGCGTTCCCCTGTTGATGGTGGAGTGTGTTTTGGTACGCTCTAGCAACGACGACGTCCGTAGCTACGGCTCCCGCTAGACAACGTCGTGGTATGGGGTTGGGGAGATAGTCGGCGATGACTCCGCATCGAAGGAGTCAAGGTCCTCCTCCGCCCACCGGCAACCTTGGAATGCCCCATCAAGTTTTCGCCTGGGTGGATGGGGGAAGCTTGGGAGGAGAGCGAAGACGACGATGTCGATGTGCTTGATGCTGGGCTCGCGGCCGTAGTCCCCGCCAGGGGTGACGGGCTGCCCTTAGGCACATCCGGTCCCTTGGCTGTCGATGACCCAGTCTCCATCACAGGCAGGTCAAGGTGGCCGGCATGGATGATGAAGAGGTCGAGGGGGTCAGGGCCCCAGAGCAGCTGGGGCAGGTGGAGACTTGCAGAGGTGGTGCACTAGGAAGTGGCTTTGTGGCGGTGGATTGCGCAAGCCCAGATCCATGCTCGTCAATCCTCCCCTACGCTGGAGATTGAGGTGGGTGGGTGGCCGGTGCACCTAGGATGGGTGGCGCGCGCTCATCCTCTGCCGACGACACTGGGGGCGATGCCCCAGCCACCAGCGACAAGTCTAGCTTGGAAATAGAACCGATCAGCGAGGGGCCTCCTGTTGCCACCAAAGGCGAGGTGGGGGTGGAGGACACCACAGCCAAGGAAGGGGACGTCGAGCTACGGGACCGTCGTCCTAGCGGCGTTGGTGTTGGCTGGATCCGCGCTGGAGGCTACAGGAAGGGGAGAGGAGAGGGTGGGGGAAGGGGAGGGGAGGGGAGGTGGTTGAGGGTGCCATCGGCGCCGAGATGGCGGCCGATAGCGGGGTGGTCACCAGCTTTGGTTTCATGGTTGTAGTCCCCCCACGCTTTTCAGTGTTTGCTTATCAGTGTTTGCTTTGATGTGTGGATAAGGCCCCGGATGAGGTACATGATCGAGTCTTTGATTTCCATTCACCTTAGAAGTTTGGGAGATTGAGGAATTATAAGAGCAATTCATGGCCTAATTGAAATCAAAACTAAGAAAAGGGAGGAAAATCCTAATTTAATGAAATGATTTCAATATCTATGTTTAAGGCTACATAAATATTATTTTTCTTAAACGTTTGAAAATGTGGTGTAGTATATATAGGTCATCACATCAACCTAGCATAGGGCCAAGTCAAAAATTTATCTTAAATATTAATGCATGTTAAACGCAGCCTAAGTTTAAATAAATTGTTGAAAAGCCACAACGACACTTGGGCCTCCTTTGGAACATGGAAATTTCTGCATGATTCATGTGGAATTTGTACATTCGAAAGGTGGTCTTTGAATTGTTCTAAGTTTGGAAATTAGTATTGACTAGCAATGTTTAGGGCTCAGTATAAAAATACTTTACATCCAGACTTTCCCAAACATTAGTAACCAAACTTGTAGAGTAGTCACTCCTCTTTGATCTGACATGAGTCCGGTAAGGATTTAGGTATTTTTGCAAGTGTTCAAATAGGCAAAAAGTATT
Source organism: Miscanthus floridulus (assembly GCF_019320115.1). Taxonomy (NCBI): domain Eukaryota; kingdom Viridiplantae; phylum Streptophyta; class Magnoliopsida; order Poales; family Poaceae; genus Miscanthus; species Miscanthus floridulus. The sequence continues at coordinate 18,484,990 of NC_089584.1, read as the reverse complement.
AGCTCTTTTACCATTGTTGGGTACTACTAGGAACTTTTGAGTACCTAAGTCTTTAATTTATTCTGAGTGTCCGATGTGTGTAAGGGTCTGATTGGTTCGCTTCCAATTTTGCCTATCAACATCCCCCTCCGACGTCTCCGAAGCTAAAGGGTCACGGCCTCACGGGTGTGTTACGTGACCTTGACCCCGCCTCCTCCCTGCGGTAGACTGCAGCTGCCATGAGGGTGTCGAAAGTTTGCCGCCGGTAGCTCCTTCATCTCCACTTTGGTCGGATCTCCACGACGCAATTCACCGTGAACCTAGCCGAAGGGTGGAGGAAATAAAGTACTTGAGCCTCGGGACCCGGTGTCGTCAAATTTGAGCAATGTTGCCATGGGCGGGGACTAGGGAGCATTGATCGAGTGGAGTCGCTGGGTAGGGGTGGAAAGAAGAGCAGAGAGAAGTCACGAGGGTGGATGTGGTTGGAAGGAAGAACATAGCATCCGGACTGACCATCACGCATAACATTTTTTACCAGTAATTAAATAAAAATAATTTTGAAAAAAAAGAATCTAACTTTATTTGGTACCTTTAGGTACTTTTCCTTTGGTACCTCTATTTTTCTAGCCACTTGATCCCTCCTCACCAACTGTTCTCTTTTTTTCAACCATAATAAAATTTCTCAAAAAGTATCCTGTCAACCACCCTTAGAGGAAGTCTTTGAAAAACAGTTCTAGTGCAGCTGTTGACATTAGTTTTTCTTGATTTTTTTCATATAAATAAACTTACCCAAGTACCGAACTTAAAGTGGTAGAGTTTAGTATGGAGGTCACATGCAAGGTTATCTTGATGACATCCAGGGGCGGATCCAGCGGTGGGGCGGGGGGGGGGGGGGGGGGGGGGGGGGGGGGCTCAAGCCCCCTCTACCCAAACCAAATCAGTGCAAATTACTGTAGAGCCCCTATGAATTTTTAGGCAAAGTTCTATAGTGTAGGGGGGGCTGAGACTTAAAGATCGAGCAGCAGTGTTGTTCAGTCCCCCCTAAAATATTTCCTGGATCCGCCGCTGATGACATCTAAACTTGTTTTGAATTCGAAAATTCGAGCCAAAGTATGCCAAATCAAACAAACTCAAAGCACTGCAGTTCAGTCCTGAAAACAATGAAATCGACCATGTGTCCGAGCTAAATATTTCACAAACCAATTCTGAAACAATTTTATTATTTAAACAAAACTTTTTTTTGTGGAACGTTTAAACGAAACTTTTAAAATCTACTCAGTTCCTAAAAAAACTTCCCTTAACGAGAGTTCACACGTGAAAATTGAATCGAGAGATTTCGACATTGAAATCGATGACTTCACAGTTCACACGAGTGGGCGAGCTCTTAATCGAAGTCGTCCTTGTACGCCCTCGGACCTTTTGCCGCCAATGGGCTGAGGTCGCCTATCGTGATGCCGCGCCACGCGCATGCGCGCGTACTACTCCACGCCCATGACCCACGGCCCACGCACCAGCACCTGCGTGTGGACCTGGCCACCTCGGCCGCCTCCAGGTGAGCTCCTCTAGGCCCAGACCACCTTGGCCGGCTTCGGTTGAACCTGGCAATGGCTCGCCGTGCCTCCATTAGTGCCACAGCACAAGAGCCTGCCCGCCACTCAATATCGATGTAAGAGCGTCCTCAGTAACGTGAGACAACAGCTTGCCACTTAGTTATTCAATGGCTGTCGCTTAAATTTAGGGTTTGGGTTTTGCTTTACATCAATATGTCAGTAGCCGTTTTAACAGTATGTGAAACTATAACTTTGTGTGCTTAATCATATATCTGCAATTGTCACTTTCATGCATAATGCGTTCTTGGATTCGCAGGTAGAGGTTAACCTTCTCTGCGAGGTCAACCGGGCAACAACACAATCGATAACCAGAGAAGATGTGGTGCTAAGGATTCGGGTCTTTTGATCTAAAGCCGAATATGTGAATCACCTCCGTACAAATCAATAGTTGCCTCCACGTGATGGAAGACGGGGAACTGTTCCCATCAAGGATAAGCTTAGGTTAACACTTAATGTACCCTAACGAACTACCATTATTATGTAAATAAATAAGTCACTTAATGAAATACTAGGTGTCACATTTATCTTAAGACCACACCTTTAATATGGTAGCTAAGGTTGAACAACAACATCGCTGGTCCTTTTTGTGAGGCTAGGTGTATTTTAATTCTCTGTAAACGAATGCCCTGTGGTAACTTGGTTAAGTTGACCTACAAATTTATCATATAGGAAAGTTGTATAGTGTTTAGTTAACACATCACCCACCTAAGTTATCTAGTTTCCTCTCTAGGTACGTCTTTATAAAATACATTTATTTATAGAGTAAAATATACCACGGGTCCATTAACTTTTAGAGAGGCCTCATCTAGATCCATCAACTTTAAAAGTGTATTTTTGGGTCTCTAAACTTTCTATGTTGTCCATCGTAGGTCCATAACCGTTCAGTTGCTTGGTAATTTTTCATTGAACCCCTTCACTTCAATAACTCTACCTCAAAATAGCCCTCACAGAGAACAAGAGCAGGCATCGGCGCCGGCAACCACGTCGTCGCTCAGCGAGAGCGTGCAAGTGGTCACACAGGCCAGGCACGCCGCCATGCCAGGACAACAACGCCATGTGAGCGGGCTGGTGCCCGTGCCACACTGCCGCCAGACAAGTGGATGGGCTGCCGCATGGGCCACCTGCCCGCCCGCTCGCTCATGGGGCGGTGGCGTGGCTGGCCCCACAACGCCTTCAGCCTGTGTCGCCGTGGCTTTGTTGGCTTGGCGTGGCGGTGAGGCTTGCCCCGCACGCTCATTGAGCGACAGCGTGGCTGCCGGCGCCGATGCATGTGTTCTCCGTGAAGGCTATTTTGAGATAAGGTTATTAAAGTGAAGGGGTTCAATGGAAAATTAGCAAGCAACCGAATAGCTATGGACCTACAATGCACAACATAAAAAGTTTAGAGATCTAAAAATGCACTTTGAAAGTTGATGGACTCAGATGACATCTATCCAAAAGTTAATGGACCTGTAGTGTATTTTACTTCTATTTATACAAGTTTTCTATGTTTTTTCATGTACAATTTAGCTCTTAGCTGCCACTATAGCCGGCTATAACTTGTTTTGGGACAAAGATTAGCTAATTGTCTTAGCCGGCTATTTAAAACACTGTGTATAATTTGGAATGCAGGGAGTACTAGATAGAAGTAATATATATATTTTTTGAAACTCGGTTAATTTTGAAGAAATTTAACTTACACCAAGATAGATCGATCAATAATTTGGAACGGAGAGAGAGAGAGTAATTAATCCAACTTGCCATGACTCACCAAAGTCACCAGCAACTGCCGCCTCCAGACAGAAAAAAACAGGAAGCCCGCATGAAGTTTTGAATGGAGATCCAACAGTGGTGGCTGTTCCAAATAACTGACTGGCCGGGCGTACGTGGTGGTTGCGTGGAACAAGCAACGACCTTTCCACTACTACCGGTCAGGGTTCTACGCATGCAGGGCGTGCGTGCGCGGCCTGATCGGCTGTCGCGTCTTCACAACCGCGTGCGCGCACGGGAAGAAGAAGACGACGAGTTCCGTTCCCCATGCATGCACATAGAGCGCAGGGCGTAGCCGTTGAATTGACCCTGGTCGTGGTCGCGGTCGGGGATGGAAACACCGCCTGCACGCGCGCGCACGTCCGGTTTCACTTCTTCAGGGATTGGCCTCCGCGACGATGCGATAAACCACTCGTTCACGCGCACGGGCACGGCGCACCAGGCCGCCACGTCAGCCGGCACCGGGGAACGAATTGAAGGCCGCAACAGAACGCCGCGCGCAGCTGATGAGCCTGAACCGGAGGCCGGAGCGCGGCCGCTCGATGGATGGATCGACCAGGCCTCTGGTGGTCTGGCCTCGGATGCTCGCTCGGCAACACATGCATGACATTTCGTCTGGGGCCTTGTTTAGGTCTCGTTTAGATTGTAAGTTTTTTCACTCTCTCTTCATCACATCAAATCTTTGAACATATGTATGGAGTATTAAATGTAGATAAAAAAATAAATAATTACACAGTTTGATTGTAAATTAAGAGACGAATCTTTTGAGCCTAGCTAGGCCATGATTGGACAATAATTATCAAATACAAACGAAAGTGCTACAATGCCAAATACTGATTCCTAACCTCAATCTAAACAAGGCCTTATATTGTAAGTTTTTTCACTCTCTCTTCATCACATCAAATCTTTGACACATGCATGGAGTATTAAATGTAGATAAAAAAATAACTAATTACATAGTTTGATTGTAAATTACGAGATGAATCTTTTGAGCCTAGTTAGACCATATTGGACAATAATTATCAAACACAAACGAAAATACTACAGTGCCAAATACTAATTCCCAACCCCAATCTAAGCAAGGCCTGGATTGATCTCTCTCACTGAAAGCCCAACGTACGTCCACGGTCCCGGCGGTGTCCGAAGAGATGGATCTATCGACTCGACGACTTGCGCGTGGACGTACGCATGCACTGCAATGCATGAATCAGAGCCGCCGGCAGGTAGCTGTGCGCTCGACGTCAGGGCATTCATGGCTGTCAGTAGGTTCTGCTGCCCCGCTCGCCTGCCGTGTGCCCAGGCGCAGCAGCTAGCAGGCCCAGTTTATTAGGCATCGTTTAGTTCAAAAAAATTTTCAACTCAAACTATTACATCGAATTTTGCGGCACAAATATGGAGTATTAAATATAGATGAAAAAAACTAATTGCACAGTTTGGTTGAAAATCGTGAGACGAATGTTTTAAGACTAACTAGTCCATGATTAGCTATAAGTGCTACAGTAACTACATGCGCTAATGACGGATTAATTAGGCTTAATAAATTCGTCTCGCAGTTTCCAGGCGAGCTATATAATTAGTTTTTTTATTAGTATCCGAAAACCCCTTCCGACATCTCCGAAACATCCGATGTGATATCCAAAAATTTTTATTTCGTGAACTAAACGCAGCCTTAGTTGCGCACCAGTGCATGTGAGGTCGTTGATAGAACATTGAGATCGACTAGCTGTAAATCTAGCGTGTATGAACATGAATTTAGGATATAGTAAATCCTAAAATATAAACTAGTGCTAGGAAATAGAGAGAGAGGGATGTGGTGTTAGCAAACCATCGGTCGCCTTAGAGGTAGAGGAGCTGGTCATGGCGTCGGCGTCGGTGACGCGGTGAAGGCATAGAGTGGCAGTGGAGTCCAGTGAAAGATGGAAGATGATGAAATGAAACTGATTGCTCAACTCTTACTTGAAAGTAGAACATGTGCTTACATAGAATGGATATATAAGAAATTAATACGACTATTAATAATAACATAAATAAGGACTCACTATTAGTATTGCTTTTTACAAAAAGGAAACCAGCAACCATAAAGCTTTACATATCCCTTGGAGTAGGGAAGTTATTCCCACTAGTCGGATAAGTCTTGTGAGTACATTGTGTACTCAGGGTTTATTTACCCCTGTTGCAGGTAATGTTTGAGAATTACCATTATGTAAAGGATTTTTCTGATAGGCACAGACGGATCCTTGTTCCTTATCGCTAGATGTTTATTTTTATTCCGCTGTTTAATATCGCACTCTGACATTTGGCAATGTAATAATGAATTTCTAAGAACTCTGGATGTATGAAATGTATTAAGTATTGTAACTCGTTCTCATTATTGGATCCTTGGGAAAAAATGTGGATCTTTCGGGTTCTACCTTGGGGTGTGCTCGACGGATACCGCTCGCTGTAGCTCGCTTTTGGGGTGCTTAATGTCTAGTGAAAGATGAGCGCCTCCGTAAGTGTGTTATTTCGGACGGTTCTACCACACCATGCTCCCCTTGACCATATCATTCTCCAAGAACACAGCGTGTCTCTTTTCTATAAACTTCGTATGTCTGTTAGGACAATAGAAGCGATAACATTTTGACTTTTCTAGATAACCAATGAAATAGCAACTAACTGTCTTGGAGTCTCATTTCCCTATGTTTGGGTTAAAGACTTTAGCCTCAGCTGGATAACCCCACACACATAAATAGTTAAGTGAGGGTTCCTTTCCTGTCCACAACTCATATGGTGTTTTGAGCACCGACTTGCTTAGCACTCGATTAAGAATATGAATGGTGTTTTTAACACATCCATCCATAAACTTATCGGTAAAGTAAAGTAACTGATGATACTTCTCACCGTATCTATTAAGGTACTTTCGCCGTCTGAACCTTAATTTCTCCGTCCATCGCTAGCTGCTGCTCGTGGTACACATGCATTTATGTAAGCCGTATACATGCTGGATGTTTGAAGAACGAGACAGCCGGGACCGTGCCGTGTCCGTGTCCCATATTATATACATATGGATCCATCCATTCATCGATTCGGCCGTGCAGTATAGGGCACATCGATCGTATCCCAGCTACTACCTGAAATGTCAAAATGCATGAACAGACAAATAAGCCAAAGGAGACAGGGCTACACAAGTCGTATGTGCTGAGGTAGCTACGTACTTAGCTGCCAATTGAATTCGTCATCTGGTCCAGGAACAGCTTAGTAATATTGTCGTGCACGTACGTACGGTGGGTGCACCCTGGATCTGAATATATACGTGCCAGAGATGCATGATCCAGAGACTTCAAGTATGTGTGTGGGGCATGTCAGGAGCGCTCGAAGGACCCGATGTCCTTGGTCGGTCTAGCTACAAGTCCGATCCTTTCGCCTGTGTCAATTTTGTTGCATTGGTGCATTATTGCGCGTACACCTTCCACTACCGGAGACCGGCTCTTTGCGAGTGCCAAGTAGATTGCCGTGTGTTTTTTTTCGGACACTCAACAAAGAGCTTTTTTGTCGAGTGCGGGAAAAAAAAACACTCGGCAAAGAAGCTCTTTGCCGAGTGTTTTTCTTTGCCAAGTGTTTTTTTTCTGACACTCGGCAAAGAAGCTTGTTTGCCGAGTGTTTTTTTTGACACTCGGCCAAGAAGCTCTTTGCCGAGTGTTTTTTTTACACTAGGCAAAGAAAATTTCAAAACACATTTTGAAGCAGTAAATTAATTCAAATGAAAAAGTTTTCAACTACAAAGTTGTATAACTCATCAAGATATACAATGTTTATTTTGGTCTTTTCTTCGTATGACAAAGTGAAAGTAAATTTGTTCATAAATCTAACATATCTTTCTTGTAGTTTATGAAACTACAAGAGAAATATATAAGATTTATGAACAATGTTAAAACGACCTTGTCGGATGAACAGATGACCAAACAACCAAAATAAACTTTGTAGATCTCGAAAAGTTATAAAACTTTGTAATTGGTAACTTTTTGATTTGAAATCATCTTGTCATGCAAAACTGTGTTTGAATTTCAAAAATTTAAAATTTGAACTTTTTAAACGACCTCAGATAGAAAAACAACCAAAATAAACTCTGTAGATCTCAAAAAGTTATGAAACATTGTAGTTGACAACTTTTTGATTTGAAATCATCTTGTCATGCAAAACTGCGTTTGAATTTCAAAATTTTGAAATTCAAATTTTGTAAACGACCTCGGATGGAAAAACTTCATAAACTAAAAGTGTAGATCTCGTAAAGTTATGAACCATTGTAGTTTACAACTTTTTTATTTGAATTCGTTTAGGGTCTCAAACAAGCAATTTACACTCGGTTTAGTATAATATGTAGGGAACCAAAACGGAATCTAGACATAAGTGGTAGTGTGGTGCAGTGGTTAGCGGAGGGGCCGCGCGAGGGAGAGGTCGCCGGTTCGAATCCCGCTAGCCTCATAGCCGCGAATTTTACGTGAAAAATGCCGGAGATGGGCCAGAAAAAGGCTGGAGATGGGCGGCGCTGGCCGGTGGGGGCCTCCACCGATTAAAAAAATTCCTATTTTTTTCGGGTTTTTTTCGGTTCCAACTTGGCAAAGGCTTTGCCGAGTGTCCGACAAAAGACACTCGGCAAAGACGCCTTTGCCGGCCCATTTTTTGCCGAGTGTAAATTGGGCTTTGCCGAGTGCCCCTTGGCACTCGGCAAAGCCACTGAGTCTGGTAGTGTTCTTCGTTGTTATCGATCGCCACTCGCATTCTTCTTCTTCCGGCACTCCTCTTCGACCAAGTGATCATCACAGATTCACAGCTAGCGTGCTTTAGTTACTACAAAGTTGTATAACTCATCAAGATATACAATGTTTGTTTTGGTCTTTTCTTCATATGACAAAGTGAAAGTAAATTTGTTCACAAATCTAACATATCTTTCTTGCAGTTTACGAAACTACAAGAGAGATATATAATATTTATGAACAATGTTAAAACGACCTTGTCGGATGAACAGATGATCAAACAACCAAAATAAACTTTGTAGACCTCGAAAAGTTATGAAACTTTGTAATTGGTAACTTTTTGATTTGAAATCATCTTGTCATGCAAAACTGTGTTTGAATTTCAAAAATTTAAAATTTGACCTTTTTAAACGACCTCGGATGGAAAAACAACCAAAATAAACTCTGTATATCTCAAAAAGTTATGAAACATTGTAGTTGGCAACTTTTTGATTTGAAATCATCTTGTCATGCAAAACTGCGTTTGAATTTCAAAATTTTAAAATTCAAATTTTGTAAACGACCTCGGATGGAAAAACTTCATAAACTAAAAGTGTAGATCTCGTAAAGTTATGAACCATTGTAGTTTACAACTTTTTTATTTGAATTCGTTTAGAGTCTCAAACAAGCAATTTACACTCGGTTTAGTATAATATGTAGGGAACCAAAACGGAATCTAGACATAAGTGGTAGTGTGGTGCAGTGGTTAGCGGAGGGGCCGTGCGAGGGAGAGGTTCGAATCCCGCTAGCCTCATAGCCGTGAGTTTTACGTGAAAAATGCCGGAGATGGGCCAGAAAAAGGCTGGAGATGGGTGGTGCTGGCCGGTGGGGGCCTCCACCGATTAAAAAAAAATTCCTATTTTTTTCGGGTTTTTTTCGGTTCCAACTTGGCAAAGGCTTTGCCGAGTGTCCGACAAAAGACACTCGGCAAAGACGCCTTTGCCGGCCCATTTTTTGCCGAGTGACCTTTGTCGGGGCACTCGGCAAAGCCACTTAGTCTGGTAGTGTTCTTCGTTGTTATCGATCGCCACTCCCATTCTTCTTCTTCCGGCACTCCTCTTCGACCAAGTGATCATCACAGATTCACAGCTAGCGTGCTTTAGTTACTACAAAATCAACTCTCATCAGTTAATTTGACATGTTTCCGTGTCATTCTGTAATCTGTCGAGGTATGTATAGTTGTTACCCCAAGTACTTTTGCGGAGCTAGTCTAGCTTTGGACCAGCAGACTACGGCTTTTGCATTCCCACCTATAAATTGTAACGCAGACGCCAATGCAATTAGTAAGAAGCACCGACCGCGGATGATAACAATGTAACAAATCACGAGTTTTGTTTGGTTTCCACGACGTAACGAAAACCAGAAGGCTGCCATCGACTTCGTGCACCCTGCAGGAGGCAGGAGCCTCTGCGCCAAGACAAGTGTGCCGTTGCAGTAGCTTATTGTGTTCCCGCTGCAGGGTACGGTGCTTCATGTTTCGTCCTCGGACAATAGAGAGCTTCCTAAGCGTGCATATGGTGGTAACAAATCACAGTGGGTTCCATGGGACTGTGGTGGCGGAGCGGCGCTACGGGCGACGAGGATCCAGTACCAGGCAACAAAGACGGTGGGCGCTACAGGTGAGGCGGATCTAGTACCTGGCAACAGAAGACAGTGGGCTCTGAGGGACTGCGGCGTCGCGGCACTACGGGAGGCGAGGATCCAGTACTTGGCAACCAAGACTATGGGCGCCAGCCGCCAAGGAGCCATGGCGGCGTGGCACTACGGGCCAACGATTTTGCATGGTACGTATCTGATTATATGGGATCCGATTGCGGTGGAGGCAGAAACAAATGTAATTTAACGCAAACATTTAACACTGTAAACAAAAAATGATACATAGGACCGACCCAAACACTATCCTAGAGTTATCCTTACCATCGTCAATCACCGACACAAACGCTATCCTAGAGTTATCCTTAGTGTCGTCGATCACCGGATCAGATATACCTAATAACTGGTCAAAATTAAACATTTTGTTTGCTTCAAATTTCAATATGCATTCAAAAATATTTTTTTAGAACAGGGTTAACCAAAAAAATTATTACAAGCACCTCGACAACCAAATTACTCAGTTATTACAAGCACCTATCAATCTGATAAAATTATTTAGCATAATTACATCACAAAACGGCTCGATACAAAAATAGAACCATCTTATCCCCATGCACTTCTTATTTATCATTTTCCTTTGCTATTTCAATGGAATAACTTTGTTGGTTTGTGTTTCGAAGTTATGCCTTGTACTAGTATAGAAACAGTTTTTGCTGACGCTTGTTTTTTTTTTTCACAGGTGGCTCATAAAGAGCAGACACTAGTAGAAACAAATGTGTGGCCCAACGGCTATGAACCGCCATTATAGATACAACTACATATGACTATGCGCGCTGCATCATAGTAGTACCCAAGCTGTGAACTATATGCCTTTCACTATCACCTACTAATGCCATAACCTTGAGCAGCATGTTTCAACTCGAGTATATATTATCACCCATATCATCTTGTATTATTTCACACTATTAGAGAAGATCCCACCTCGAAATTTGGCTTTAGTCCCGGTATTTTTCGCGTCCGGAAGTAGACAGACCTTTAGTCCCGGTTTGTAAATCCAACCGGGACTAAAGGTCCCCTGCAGCAGAAGCCTGCCGCAGTAGCCATTGGGCAGGGACCTTTAGTCCCGGTTGGAGCTACCAACCGGGACTAAAGATTCACTTTTACTCCCAGTTTGTACCTCCAACCAAGAGTAAAAGTCTACTCCCGGCTGGAGGCTCCGTCCGGGACTAGAAAGGGACATTTAGTCCCGGTTTTTGTATACAACCGGGACTACAGTTCCCCTCCTATATACCCCTTGTTCCTTCCCGAGCCCGAGCCACTTCGAGCTCAGTGTTCTTGCTTCATCGTCGGCCTCTCTTCTTCGGTGATCACAAGATTTCTTCCATTCCTCCATCGATTCTTCGGTTCTAAAGGTTACCAACTTTATACTCTCATGTTTCGTTAGTACCTTATTTCATTTTGTGGACTAGATATATGTGGTTTTTTATGGTAGATTTTTTTTATATTTGTAAGCCATTTAAGCTCAAAATCACTTTAAAGTTTGCATATTTGGATGAAGGAAGGTTAAAGTAGTTATTCAAAACTAGTATTGAGCTTTCATTTCTAGCATGCATAGCCCACTTCATGCTTTAGAGATATAGAGAATTTTAGAGTTTTTTTAATTTTATTTGTTTATAAAATAAGAAATTTATATTATATTAAAAATGAGTATAGAGAGTAGATGGCAACAGCTTCCGGGTCCTCGGCCTCTCATCGTGTTACAAAGCGACTGAGGCCGGACCTCTCTCTCATTGCATGCGGCAAGTGTGAGGAGAAGATTGTGATGGAGTACCGGGTGAGGAAGGAGTGTCCCAACAAGAGCCGTATCTTCTACAAGTGTCCGGATCATAATGTGAGTTATTTTATCGCATTTGATGATTATAGTTAATTTATACTTATTTTCGTGATGATTGTGATTAAAGTTCTAATTTTTTCTTTTAATTTCAGTGGGATGGCACTGGATGTTCAGACTGGTACGAGGAGGAAGAGTATGTTGAATACGTGCAAAACTCTCTTGCACAGGCGGTTACGGCGGTTTATGAGGCAGTGATCCTGCGGAAGAAGCCCATAGATGTTGAACAAACGCATGATCTGTTTGTTTTAGTTGGGATTGGTCGCGAAATCCTTATGCTGCTGAAGTGCATTTTAGCTTTAGTTTTTTTAGTGATAGTTGGGATTGTCTACATTGTAGCGAGACTTTCATAAATTAATACCTTGTGTGGTGGCATGCATGTCGTATAATTAACTAATTATGTTCTAGGTTTTAATATGGTATGTCATGTAATGCAGATGAGACGGTATTGGATGTACAATGCTGATCGCCGCTCCTAAGAGTTCATTGAGGGCGTGCATTCTTTCTTACGTGTGGCCGAGGCAAACAAACGCAATGGTTTCATGTGCTGCCCATGTGTCATATGTAAGAATTTGAAGGAATATGCTAGCTCAAGGAGTCTTCATTCACACTTGTTGAAGTCGGGTTTCATGCCAAACTATATTTGTTGGACGAAGCACGGAGAAACCGGGGTTGTAATGGAAGAAGGTGAAGAAGAACAATGGGACGATGATGACATTATTGCTGAATATGGGGCCTTCAATGATAGTGCAATAGGGGAAGCTAAAGAAGAGGTAGGGGCAGAAGATGAGCCCGCTGATGATCTTGGTCAGGCCATTCGTGACGCACAAAGAGAATGCGAAAGTGAAAAGGAGAAGATCAAGTTTGAGCCTAGTATGTCATGCATCACGGTATAAGATCAGGCGAGATGACCCTGGTGATGTTGAGGGTGAACGTCGCACGAAGAAAATCCCTGCCAAGATTATGTGGTATGCTCCTATAATACCACGCTTGAAACGTCTGTTCAGAAACAAAGATCATGCAAAGTTGTTGCGATGGCACAAAGAAGACCGTAAGGTAGACAATATGTTGAGACACCCTACTGATGGGTCCCAATGGAGAGCAATCGATAGAGAATTCCTGGAGTTTGCAAATGACGCAAGAAACTTAAGGTTTGCTTTAGGTATAGATGGTATGAATCCTTTCTGGGAGCAGAGCAGTAGTCATAGCACTTGGCCTGTTACTCTATGTATCTACAACCTTCCTCCCTGGTTATGCATGAAGCATAAGTTTATTATGATGCCAGTGCTCATCCAAGGCCCAAGGCAACCTGGCAACGACATCGATGTGTACCTGAGGTCACTAGTTGAAGAACTTCTACTTTTGTAGAATAGACCAGGTGTACGTGTGTGGGATGAGCACAAACAGGAGCACTTTGACCTACGAGCATTGTTGTTTGTAACAATCAATGATTGGCCTGCTCTAAGTAATCTTTCAGGACAATCAAACAAGGGATATAATGCGTGCATGCACTGTTTCGATGACATTAAAGGTATATTCTTGAAAAAAATGTCAAAAGGTCATGTACCTTGGCCATCATCGATTTCTTTCTGTGAATCACCCCTAAGAAAAAAGCAAGCATTTTAAAGGTAAGGCAGACCACCAGACCAAGCCGGGCAACCGAACTGGTGAGGATGTACTCAATATGGTCAAGGATGTGAAAGTAGTATTTGGAAAGGCACATAGCAGCGAACCTGTTCCGAACGACGCCGACGGTCACGCACCCATGTGGAAGAAGAAGTCCATATTTTGGGAGCTACCTTATTGGCAAGTCCTAGAGGTCCGTAGCGTGATCGACGTGATGCACCTGATGAAGAATCTTTGTGTGAACTTGTTAGGGTTCATGGGTGAATATGGGAAGCCTAAGGACACACTTGAAGCACGATAGGACCTACGGTGTCTGAAAGAACAAGACAACCTGCATCCAGAGAAGATAGATGGTGGACGTCATAACTTAAGTCCTGCCAGCTACACTCTTAGCAAAGAAGAGAAGGAAAGCATGTTTGAATGCCTAGCAAGCATCAAGGTACCATATGGATTCTCCTCAAATATAAAGGGTATAATAAATGTGCCAGAGAAGAAATTCCCAAACTTAAAGTCCCATGACTGCCACATGCTCATGACACAATTGCTTCCCGTTGCATTAAGAGGAATTCTACCTCCAAATATACGTCTAGCCACTGTGAAGCTATGTGCATTCCTAAATGCAATTTCTCATAAGGCAATCGATCCAATGGATCTAGCTAAACAACAGAATGATGTGGTTCAATGTCTTGTCAGCTTTGAGTTGGTGTTCCCTCCTTCCTTCTTTAATATCATGACACACCTCCTAGTTCACCTGGTCAAGGAGATTAGCATTCTCGGTCCTGTGTTCCTGCACAACATGTTCCCCTTTGAGAGGTTCATGGGAGTCCTAAAGAAATATGTTCATAACCGTGCTCGACCAGAAGAAAGCATCGCCAAGGGCTATGGAACAGAGGAGGTCATTGAGTTTTGTGTTGACTTTATTCCCAACCTTGACCCGATTGGTGTTCCTGAATCACAACACGAGGGGAGACTAAGTGGAAAGGGGACACTAGGGAAGAAACCATATATTGGTATGCAGGACAATTATTTTAATAAAGCACACTACATAGTTATGCAAAACTCCTCTTTGGTGGATCCGTATATCGAGACACATAAAGAGTTGCTCGGATCCGAGTTTCAAGGGAAGTCTGAAGCTTGGATTATGCGTCAGCACATGGAAACTTTCAGTGACTGGTTGCGAAAAGAATGTCAGGGTGATGAGAGTATTGATGAGCAACTTTATTTGTTGGCTAGGCAGCCATCGTGGTATATCCTCACATACAAAGGGTACGAGATAAATGGGAATACATTTTACACAGTAGCCTAAGATAAAAGGAGCACCAACCAAAACAGTGGTGTCCGCATAGATGCCACCGACCCTAATGGAAATTAGCAAACACATTATGGCCGCATAGAGGAGATATGGGAACTAAACTATGCACCTACTTTTAAGGTACCTTTGTTCAAGTGCCAATAGGTAAAGGCGACTGGAGGCGGGGTAGCAGTCGACAACCAATATGGAATAACAACCATGGACCTCAACAATATTGGGTATAAAGACGAACCGTTCGTCCTTGCTAAGGATATGAATCAGGTGTTCTATGTCAAGGACATGGCTACAAAACCGAAGAGAGGGAAAAACAACAACGACCCAATCAATGAGCCAAAGCGCCACATAGTTCTTTCAGGGAGAAGAAACATCATCGGATTTGAAGACAAGTCAGACATATCAGAAGATTATGAAAAGGATGATCGAATTCCACCCTTCACAGTGACTAAAGACCCAAGCATTCAGTTAAATGATGAGGACACTCTATGGTTACGGCGCGATCATAACCAAGGGATATATGTTAAGAAAAAGTTCACTACTGTGCCCGCTTGATATATATAGTGATGTATTAGACCTATTATGTAATAATTGTGACTTCAAATTTTATTGTCGTGTTTTCATATTTTCTACGGTTAAAATGAATTTTCTGCTAGACGGTGGATTTCCCGTGGAGAATGTGTGATGAAAAACCAAATGATGAACGTTGATAAGATGTGAAAACTAATTTCCTATCGAAAAACAATAGTTTTAATGATTTTAATTAAGTAGTATATTTTTGCATGGTGTAAATTGTAATTATTATTTACACTATGTCAAATATTTATACAGTAAAACAAAAGAGTTTAGTTTATAAATTTTTGTTGTGTATAATAATGCAAAACCAAGTCAAAGAATTTTTTTATAATTTTTTTGGATAATATTTTATTTATTAGGCAATTAATAACTCTCTGCATATTTATATAAAAGAGATATATAAAAAAGGAAAAAACTTACTTTACTCCCGGGTGGATCAACCACCCGGGACTAATGGTGGTGCTTTAGTCCTGGGTGTATACACTAGCCGGGACAGATCTCCCTGTACTCTCAGGTGGATCAACCACCTGGGATTAAAGGTAGAGCTGTAGTTTTTGCAGCCCGCCCAAATGCCCTTTACTCCTGGGTCATGGGTACACCTGGGACTAAAGCTCAGACCTTTAGTCCCGGTTGTAATAATAGCCCGGGACTAAAGATTCTTTAGTTCCAGTTGGTAGCTTCAACCGGGATTAAAGGTATCTCTTTATAACCCACGCCCTAGTTCTCTTCCTCTCTGTCGCCTCATCTTCTCCACCAGATCGATCCAGCAGTGCCGCCGCTCCTAGGCGACCACCCTACCCTCGCCTCATCAGCGCGCCTCTTCTCCGGCTGGCCAGCGCGCTTCTTCTTTGGCCAGCCAGCGCGCCTCGCTCGTCCTCACTGGAGCACGCGCCTGCCCTCGTCCCCGGCCCTAACCTCACTCGTGCTCACTAAAGCGCGCCAAGCCTTCACCGCGCTGCCTCACCGGAGCTTGCTCGAGCCATCCCCGCTCGCGCTGCCTCACCAGGAGGGCGGCCGAGTCTTCCCCGCGCTGCCACACTGAAGCTCACCCGAGCCTTCTCCGAGCGCGCTGCCTCATCGGCCGAGCCTTCTCCAAGCTTGTAATTAGTTTTGATCTCTTGTATGTGCCTGTCTGTTGTGTGTTTGAGCCTTCTCTGAGCGCGTTGCCGATCGACTCGTGCTGCTTGTCTTGTATGCACTGCCGAGCCTCACCGGCCGAGCATTGTATGTTTGAGTGTGTTTGAGTTTCTGTAAAATGCGACGTGCGGGACGGTGGAGAACTCGTGCTGCTGATCGACTCCATGCGGTTGCGGTGCCTAGTGGTGCGGCTCGTTTCCATCGGTAGCGCCAGGCAGGCAGTCAGTCATCGTCGTTCAGCTCTACTAGTCATGGTTTTGCGGATTGCGTGCTGTCTTGTGCACTTCATTCGTAGAATCGGAGCCCGAACAGCCGGCCTAACAATTTTCGTTTCGTTGCTGCGGTCCATGGTGCAATGCAACGCAATGACAATTGACAATGCGTTGCTAGGTCAAAATATGGTCGTTTTGACTCCGCGACTAAACATTTTATTTTAACTTTTTATGAAATGAAAAACTTAGAAATAGTTAGAAAATTGTAGAAAATCCGTACTAGTTGAACTTGCGGACTGTGATCAGCTCGGCGAGCATGTTCTCTGCCTGAGCGGTAACGGACATTAAGGAGGAGCTTTGATTCTACGAGGGAGAGCGGCAACGGTCATGGAAGACCGTGTTCCCTTCCTCGTAGAATCGGAGCTCTTCCTTGGCCACGTACGGTGCTGTCCGGTTGAGAAATGCTCGCCTGAGATGATCACGTAAGCAAGGTCAACTAGTACGGATTGTTATTTATTGAAACATGTTTTTGAGCTATAATTTGATGGATATTTGATAACTTTAGACCTATAAATGTCATCTGCAAATGTTACTATCCTCGGCAATCCTAAACACCAGCGAGCTCGCTGATATCGAGCAGGCCACTTAGAATTATTTTTTTCATGAAATGAAATACTTAGAAATTCATGCCTTTTATTTTTTAGAATTAATTTTTCCATGAAATGAAAAACTTAGAAAATAGTTAGAAAATTGTATAAAATCCGTACTAGTTGAACTTACGGACCGTGTTCATCTCGGCGAGCATGTTCTCTGTCGAGCGGTAACGGGCGCCAAGGAGGAGCTTTGATTCTACGAGGGAGAGCGGCAATGGTCATGGAAGACCATGTTCCCTTCCTCGCAGAATCGGAGCTCTTCCTTGGCCAAGTACTGGTGCCAGTCCGGTGGAGAAATGCTCGCCGAGATGATCATGTAAGCAAGGTCAACTAGTACGGATGGTTATTTATTGAAACATGTTTTATTTTTTATAGATATATCTAGTGGAGTAAAAGCTAGATGGCTGCCCCGAGAGACAACATGGATGAACAAATGATGAATATTATCAACACCGGCACTCAATTTGCCGAATGGTGACTAGCAGGATGTAGATGACGGGCGTCAATACCTGGCTCTTGAAGAAAACCAAGAAAATATTGTATAAGAAAATACTAGGCGAGGTATATATATATTTGAATATTGTATATATATATTTGAATATCTATCATCTATTATG
Organism: Miscanthus floridulus; assembly: GCF_019320115.1. NCBI lineage: Eukaryota > Viridiplantae > Streptophyta > Magnoliopsida > Poales > Poaceae > Miscanthus > Miscanthus floridulus. Next base: position 18,467,269 of record NC_089584.1, on the reverse strand, counting down.
TGTACACATGATATTTATTTATTCTTTTTTTATACGTAGCCCTCTGGATCGATGACCACAACGGCGAAAAGCAAAATATTCGAGGCCCGAAAAAGCCATTGGAGGGGTGCTACATAATATCGGAATTCAATATCGAGATAGGCGAACCACTTGGTCCACATGCAAGGAAATTCGTGCAACATTGTGGGTACCTTGTAAGGGACAGACTTCCTGATCAATGCCCATGAATGGAAGCAAAAGATCAATGAGCCTCGTGTTAGTTTTGTCTCTGATCTTGATAAGAATTTAATTTGGGATGATATCCTTCAATATTTCACGTTGCAAGCGGATGATTATGATGATATCAACGATCGTGAATTGAAGGAGCTAGTTCGAAAGTGGGCTATGAAGAAGATGGCCACACAATTCCAGACTTAGAAAAAATCCCTATACATGAAATACGTCAAGAAGAACCTAACGCCCAATTTCAATACTAGTGGCCCGCTAGCGAAGTTGAGGCCCTACTGGAATGATTTTGTACAGTACAAGACATCGGAAGAGGGTGAGGAACGGGTCAGAAGGAACCAAGAGAATGCCCGACAGAAGGTATACCACCATGGCATGGGATCAGGTGGCTACGCGACTACCATTCCCAAGTGGGAAAAATGGAAGCGGACATTCTTGCCAAGGGTATCACACCAAAATCACTCAATTGGCCCTAAACGCGCGAAGAATTGGTTTTTTCGCTCATGGGGAGAAGACTAGACCTAGAGACCAGGAAGCTGGTTCATGGCCCAAAACTCAAAAGAGCAACCCAAAGATTATCTTATGCTCTACAAGCTAAAGCTATTGGTGCGTTCAGGCCCAATAGAGAGAAGGATGAACTGACGTATGCCATTAGGACTACTGAATATAGTGGCCGAACAAGAGGTTTAGGATAGAACATTTCTTGGGAGCATGGTTTCCCTAATGACTAGAGATACCTACAGAAGCCGACAGAGAAGGAAGGATGAGGAAGCAGCGTGGATCAGCAGGTTGGAGGAATATGTTCGTGAGTCACGGGAGGCATTGCTTCAAGCACAAGAGCGTGGAAAAAACATGCAAGCTAGAATGCAAGACTGAAATCATAAAGCAAGTGCAAATAGCAATGAGTGCCCAAAGGCAGGCATCAGATGTAGGAATTAACTTTAATATTAGCCCCCCTGATCAGTTGAAAAGTAGCTGCGCTTCCACGGAGTTGCCAAATCAAGATGACGCAATGCTACTGTTTCCCTGTGGATGACATCACTGCACCGTTTACATCATGTGAGCTACATATTCCAAAAGAGAATGCCACAATCATGGTGGCTCTTGGTGTTTGTTCTCCTCCAGATCCTACCAAGAGACCAAGAATCTATAGGGGCAATAATACCACCTGGATATGTTAGTGTCTCAGTGGATAGAGTTAACAAAGGTTTTTAGTGATCTGGCTCTTGACATTCAGGAGGTGATGGGGAGAAGACTCTAGGAGAAGCAGAGAAGACATTCATACTATGGCGCAAGCGCTACATTCATTAGTTCCTAGGGGTCTCTAGTCCACCTGCCACTTCCTCAATTGCCAGACAATAGGTGCGGACATAGGTGAACAAAAAAATTTTCACTAATTTTCTATTGACATGCATGATTAAAAATAACAATTTCTTATACCTAATTATTCTTTTTTGTACTCACACTATAGGGTCTCTGCCAACCTAAGTGCAATTATCCAATCTCCAGATCATCATAGTGCTCCAGGAAATCAGGTGGCAATGCCGCCACCGCCGCCACCTCCAAGGAGGTCTCCAACGCCTCCAAGGAGGTCTCCAACACCTCCAAGGAGGTCTCTAACGCCTTCAAAGAGGTCTCCAACGGCTTCCCCGCCTCCCTTGATGACTAAGAAGAAGCCAGCTCCTAAGAGGCCCGCCCCACAAACGAAGTCGTTGGCCCACTAGCCAGCAAAGAAGAAAGCCACATCTAATCCAATTATTCCCCAAAAACTGTCTTACGAGAAAAGTGAAAAGGAATTAAATGCTATAGTACAAAAAGATGTGGATAGTTTCTTTGAAAAAGTGAAAAAGCAATGAAAAGCGAGGGGGAACCCGGAGAAACCATACTTCTACCTACCTCCAGATCTTCTAAGAAAGAAGGTGGACCAGAAAAAGCGGAAATCTCAAAAGACCCTGCCAAAATCGGACTACGACCGCTCTCTCACCAAGTCATTTGAGGTGGCACAGAAAAAGACTAGACTAGGGAAAGGTGTTGCACAACTCAGACAACAATCGCAACAATCAGTCCCCCCTCTTGTCGTTCGTAATGAATATGGTTCGAACTTAGACTTAGACATCGATTTTGAGGAGCTGGCTCGGTTTTACAAGAAAACTGGTTTGAACCTTGCCCAAGTGCTCGCTGAAGGACCATCTGCTCCGAAAGTGGATCCTTGGAAGAAATTTGAGCATGGAAAGAGTCTATGCAACCCTGAGGCCTTAGGTGATCTGTGTACGCAAATGTACCTGCTAAACAAGTGGTACATGGCGGCGTGTGAACGGGGAGAGGCCTTTGTTCTTGTCAGAGTTAGAAACCAACATTACTTCCGTGGCGATGACGTTATATATGTCGAGTTTGTAGAATTACACCAGCTATGCCACCTGGACTCTCTCGACAAAAGTCTCATTAGCTGCTATTGTCCGTAAGTGTGATTATTTTCTACTATTAAAGTGTATATATATAAAGCTACATGTATATATATAAATTATATATCCTCACACTATATTTTTATATATGTAGATATGAGATGATAGAACTTAGAAAGAGAAAGGATAATGATGTTGGTTTTATTGATCCAAATGTCGTATTCAAACACCCTAACCCCCCACCTCAATGGAAAGCTGAACTCGAGAAAAATCTCATGAGGTTCTTAGTGAACCAACAAAACAAGAACATACTCTTCCCCTACAACTTCAAGTGAGTGTTAAATAATTAATGTCGATCATATGGACATTTGTTCAATTATTTGCTTACTAGCTAAGCTATCTCCCATATATATGTATATGTTGACTCTAGTTAATGTCAATCATATTTGTGTATAAAAACATATGCAACAATCACTGGATATTGATGGTCATCGATATGGCTAATAGTCGCTTGAGCATCTTAGACTCGTTAAGAAAAGAGCAAACAGAGTACCAAGACTTGATAGATATTATCCAAGGGTAATTTGATCTCTCTAGCAACTATATATACCCCGATCTCTTAACTGCAACAATTATTAAAGGCCAAATTAATTTTTTATTTTATTGGGTGTAGTGTTTGGAAAAGTTTCATTGAGGAACACCACATGAAACATTGCAAAGCGCCACTGGATGTAATCGCGCACAAAGTAAGTACTAGCTACTATTATATATATATATGTATATATATATATATATAATTCAATTAACACCATGCATGCTTTCAATTCACCGGATCTTTTTTCTCGTAAAAGTGGGTTCTGAGGCAAGAACAGGGGAACAACTACTGTGGATACTATGTTTGCAAGTTCATCATGGCGTATGCAAAAAGAACTCCTGAAGAGATCCTCAAAGTACGTTATATAAATATATTCATATATTCACAATTTCTTTTGTTGCTCATATATATAAGTAATCACATGACCAACACATATATATATTAATACTTTTCCTTTAACTTGTATTGAAGACTCTATGGTTGAAGGAAAAAGTCATACGATGTGACCAACTGAAAGCAATTCAAGAGACCATAGCAGGATTTCTTAATGACCAGGTCCTCAACCCCGCTGGCGAGTTCTACTATGACGTCAACGAAACATGGAAGCCAAACCAGATGGAGTGAATTTGTTATCCCAAGGATATGATAGAATATACAATGCAAGCTTTATTTGTAATATATATATATATATATAAATATTATATGTACATAAAATAACATACAATATATGTATATGCATGTAATATATACGTTAGTTTCATACTTTAGTTTATACAAAATGTTCGAACATTATAAACGTGTAGAATACATATATTACTAGCAGTGTAGAATGCGTATTCGAAAACCTATTCGAAAACCAAAATGAATCATCAATTGAAAATAGAAACAAAAAGAAAAAAAGGAAACCTTTAGTCCTGGTTGGTAATACCAACCGGGACTAAAGGGCCGCCCCACGTGGCCAGGCCGGGAGGCCTCTTTAGTCCCTAGTTGGTCTTACCAGCCGGGACTAAAGGATGGGCCCTTTAGTCCCGGATTCGTGCTCTCGGTTGGGAAACCGGGACGTAAAGGGGTTTCCCAACAGGGAGTAAAGCCCGTTTCTATACTAGTGTCACATGTCTTTGTTCGTAAGATCAATGTCTTTCCTAGCATTTCGATTCTTAACATAGCCAGAGGTTATGGTTTCACCATCTTAACCAAAAGGTCTATATTGCTTTCTAGTTGTTGACATGAATTCTAGCCACACACCTCGAATGCTAGATTGCACGTGTCACGCAATGTGGCACCTGCCAGTGAGGCTTGAAACCCGACCTAGCTGACTTTGGCAGGGCATGCATGCCACAAAGACCCACAAATGTCTCCTGGTAAGACCCATCGGGGAGGCACACTTGGGGTTAACCTAGGATTGACAAGACCACCTAGATCGTCCATGAATTTCATCGAGAGAAGCGCAAAACATCAGTGTATGGAGGGTTGGGAAAGCTACTGGTGTGAAGAAGATAAAAAGTAAGGTAGAATGTTTTTTGATCAATTGGATACCTCCGTGGACCTCTTATCTATCTCGAGGGGTTAGTCTTATCCAACTAGGAAATAAATCCACATTGAAATCTGCACGTTTCCTAAGCCTAGCCTATTTCTACAGGGTGAATTTTTGTGAAACAACAATTTCTTCATATGAACTCTGAATTGGATGATCTATATATGTTTTGTGATCTTATCGATCAGGGGAACACAATGGTGGAGTCCATTTTGTATATTGAATAAGTCACCAAACCCGGCCTAGCCGACTTTGAAACTCTACCTGGCCAGCCTTCTTAGAAAATCTAAACCTAGCCAGCTTTAGCGAATTTTGAGTGTCAACATATGCCCCTCCCCCTGCTTATTTTTTAGTAAAGCTTGTGTACTTAAAAACATTCTCCTAGGCCAATTTAGCCTACAGACGATCATCAACAATAATTCATTGGCCATTTTATCCTAAGGGCGACAATCATGTTATCAATCTTTTTTGTTCTAAGGACAATACTTGTATATCAACCATCGTTCATGCAGCTCTGTGCTTCTTGCTTCATTTTCTTGTATCGAGCGTGTTGAAACTTGCACCATTGCATCTTGATCAAACTAGCAGAAGGGCACCACATTGGTTGGAAGTATCTAGAGTTTGGTCATGGTCCATTATATTTATATTTGTAGGGTGGGAAAAATTAACTCAAACCAAACATGAGAATTGAGTCCTACTCGAACTTGACCTGGATAGTTGCACCAGGACCATCCCATCTCCTGCGTGTATTTTGTGACCGAACCGTCTGGTGCAGTGTATTTTGTGCGAGTTTGTCCTATTTGGCCACTGAACACAAGTCAAGTCAGATGGACCTCAAGACTACATCAACTCAAAGTTAAAGTTTGAATTGGATTTAGCAAGACCACATTTTAAAAAGTCATATTGATGGTGTTTTTGGATGCATTGGAAAGCTAATGACGTTATGTGGCAGAACTGTCCAAAATAGCATGCTTACAGAGGTGCTTCATCTCCTATCAGACACTAAGCACCTCGAAAACAGGCTACCACGAGCGGTATCCGTCAGGGCACACCCCAAGGGAGAACCCGAAAGATCCACATTTTTCCCAATGATCCAATAATGAGAACGAGTTACAATACAAGTTCATTTCATACATCAGAGATTCTTAAAAGTACATTATTACATTACCAAATGTCAGAGCGCAGAATGATAAATAGCGAAATTTAAATAAACATCTAGCGATAGGAGCGAGGATTCCGTCTGAGCCCTCAAGAAGAATCCTCCACACAAAGGTACTTCTCAAGCATCACCTGCAACAGGGGTAAATAACCCTGAGTACACAATGTACTCACAAAACTTATCCGACTAGTGGGAATAATTTTTCGACTCCAAGGAATATGATAAGCTTTATTGTTTGCTGGTTTTTTTGGCAGAAAGCAATACTAATAGTGAGTCCTTATTTATGTATTATTATTAGCCGGATTAAGTTATCATCTAGCCAGTCTATATAAGCACTTGTTCTACTTTCAAGCAAGAGTTGAGCAATCAGTTTCATTTCTTCTCCTTTCAACTTTCAGTTCTTACTACGGTGCTAAACCGCAGACAAGCCATACCGGATTTTCCAGCAATTCACGAATCATTGTGCCCAGCTGGGTGCCCCAAAAACACACACCCCGCTTGTACCTCAGGCACAAGCAGGACTAATCCCATCACTCTCCTATCCTAGGTGTCCAGGTCCTCGTCCAAACTTGGACTCCAAGCCCCCACTCCTGAATCCTAGACTCAGTGTGGTGCAAGAACCTCCACCATCTCCACCTCCAATCAGTCGGTCCAAAAAGAGCCAGATTCGTGACAACAGAGCAATAAGTCTTCCCTACGCCCATACCCAAGTATGTGCTCATGACAATAAATTTGTGACTTGCCTATAGTCATATGCAACGACCGGCCCTTAATCGACACAGACAGGAAAAAAGTGTAACTGAGCTATGCCCTGTTGGCCACAGGACACAACCCCTTACACCCACCAATACCCAAACCATATCCCTGCCCGGTCACCATTTACCTTTACCATTTTATCATGCACGATCATATTTATCACCTACTTTCGAGTAACGATAGGTTACTCACACTACCGATATCCTGAAGCATAGCAGCTACTCGATCTGTACTAGTAGGACTCATGGGTAGATATATTTATGCATGTAGTTTCCATAAATGCCTGTAACTTAAATGCACATCACATATATATTCAGTGATCATTAAAATAGGGGTTATGCACCAGGGCTTGCCTTGGGCAGGCGGTGGGTCAGTAAGGTCATCACCAATAGGCTCCGGGGCTCCCTCCTACATGAGGATCTCCTCCTCATACTTCTCGATGACCTCATCGTACTCTGGTTCATCGACAGGAATGAATTCTACCAGCTCAGTGATCTACATGCATGAAATGATGATGCAATACTTAGTAATCTAGCAACAGCAGCTCTTAAAATAAAGTACCTCTGTCTAACTACTACTGCTAGTGCTACCGACCATAGTATTAAGTTATCTATTACTATCAACAACAAGTATGAAGTATGGCATTCATCATTATAGCAACTACAACTATCCTTACTCCTAATGCTGATTTACGCTATATACAATAAAGCAAGGATAATAGCTACTCTACTTATTAATCTACCCTAGGGCTAAAAAATTTACAGCAAGTACCTACCAACCTAGTGAGCCTACTGTAAAATTTTTATATCCATAGTTATCTCCAATTTTCCACAAATATTAATCTACATAATACTAAGCCATATAGTTTGAATTTATGAACCTACCATTGTCATGGCTAACTGTAATCTAACTGCACTAACAGGTAGATGGTAATTTTGCGAACTTAACAAACTTGGTTTCACTATTTTTGGACATATGTAGAATTTACCACAATTTATCAAAGTTCAGCTCATAACTAAATTAAATAAGCATTTCTACTTTACTGGAAATTGAAGAAACCAATTTCTCACTTGCGGCCCAACTCGCGTGGCTCGGCCCACAACGGCGCGACGCGCGCGCGTGTGCAGCGCGGCCCACACGCGGGCGCGGCCCAGCCGAACGACGGCCCGCGGCGGGGAAGGATCCGCACGTGCCGGTAAAATTGTAGAAACGCCCCCGGTCTACTCTGTATTCCCTGCGAGCTCTAAGGCACTATTCTGCTAGTCTACAGGTTTTATGGTTACGCCCTTAGAATATTCTATCTTCACAACAACTACATCCCCGACACCCACCCGCGTGCTCCGACGCAGCGGCGCTTGCACCGGCGGCATACACCGGCCACAAGCAGGTCTTCCCCTCCCCAACAACCGAGCTGATCCTTAACTAGGAGCGAACACGATGTGCTGGGCGAAGAAAGCGCGAGCCGAGATGTAGTAGCATGGTCTGACCACAGCGGCGGAGGTCCTGCAGTCACGGCGTGCCGTTTTCGGTGAATGTCAGCAACTGCCGAGGCAAAATAGGTAGCTAGTGTGCTCCAGTGACTCACCACTGAACCCTTTGTGGTGGTGATTCATTCGGAGATGGCCCGAGCCGAGCTAGCAGTGTGCGCGCGGGGTGGTGTGGTGGCGCATGGCGATGGCCCAACCACGTCAGGGAAAGCGGGGCTGCGGTAGCATTACGGCCAAGGTGCGCAGGGTACTTAGGAGGGGGGGGGACGAGGTCGGTGGTGCAAGGAATCACCATGGGGTGCTTTGAATAGGTGGCTTGCCATTGGCGCGCACCCATCCGGTCTTAAGGACTCGGCAGAGCGGCGATTCCGAATTGATGCACTGTGCAGCGGTACATGCATCGCTGGTGGGGTCGGTTGGGTGGCCGGCTACCTAGCGGAGCTGAGGACATGACCAATTGAATCATGGTACTGTCACCACGGCGATGCGAAGGAAACGGTCCGCCCGGCCATGGCGATAGCGGAGACAGGGGTTTTGGCACGGCATGGCTCGGCACAATCGCAGCTATCAACGCAAAGTACAAGTGCACACAACAATGGGGAACAGTGAGGCATGCTCCCGGCGGCTGTCCACAAGGCCAAACCTGCAAGCCGACGAAGCTCGGTACAGCGTCACAGCTGGACGGTGTCGGACAAGGGAAGCAATAGCGCAACGTGACTCCGAAGTGATGGTGAAGCAGGCGGCCGTCCCACGCACGTGCAGTCGAGGCGAGTCAATGGGAGCAGTGCCGGGCATGGTGATGGAGGGCGCGTAGCTGGTTGGGGTACCGTGCGACGCAACGGCGAGGCAGAGCCGCCAGGGCCTAGGCACAGTGCGCTTGAGTGCGTGCGTGTGAGTGCCGGGTAGATACGTCTGCTCGAGCAGCAGCGCGGGACCCGACGCATGTCCGGCTAGTGTAGGGCAGGGTGTGGGTGGTGTCCCAAATGCAGCATGAGAGCCGCGATGATGTGAACTGCACGCCAGCGCATGGTGGCAGGCGGCCGAGGCAGCAACGCAAGGGCCATGTGCGTGACGCGCTTGCACAGGGCGGTAGTGAGGACGTGGCCGGCGCTTTGGCGTGCGTTGGTCGAGCCATTAGCGGCGCCAAGCCAAGCAGCGGCGGTGACCGCGGTCAGCGCGGGCTCTGTTCAAATTAGGTGACATGCACGCTTTTTAAATCTGTCACAAAACCCTACCCGAAGGTCCAAACGCCAAACCACTTCTTCTATACTCCAGCGGGTATGTAAAGCTATTGACCTATGCCATGACATCACGCTACTTCTTAAGCCAATCTCTCTACAAAAATTGCTGAACGTGGCTTTGTCAACCCGTTTTCAACTTACGCGAAATGACTTAAACTTCGAACGGTTTCGCGTCGAATTCCAATTCTGACCTACTTGATATACTAACTAGCGAACCTCGTCCTCGACCGCACAAATTTCATCATCGCCTACGAAGTACGTACTACAAACTTTATTAAAGTTCGCATACATGTTCTACATCATTTTATTCGATAAAAATTCGCTTAGAATACTAAACGATATAAAGCGACATGAACGCAACATTTGTTCCTTGTTTCAGATGAACGTTTCAAGTGTCGTACATTGATTTATACTTTTTGTTACCCACATTAGCACATAAGTATGATGCTCATACAGCGTTTTAGCAAAAACTGTATAATATAACACCGAGGGTGTTACAATTCTACCCCTCTAAAACAAAATCTCGACCTGAGATTTCATGTGCCTAGTGTGAGAAAGAGGTAGGGAATACATTTTTGGCGCATCAACTAACTATTAGAGCCAGCGAGAAGGTGAGGGTAATGCTGCAATAGGTAACTCTCTTATTCCCTGGTGGCTTCATCCTCTGAATGGTTTTGTCACTACACCTTATAGAACTTTACCACTCTGTTCCTAGGTCACTCTCTCCTTCTCATCCAAGATTTTGATAGGGTGCTCCACATAAGTCAAATCTAGTTGGAGGGGAAGCTCTTCAATTTCCACAGCTTCATTAGGAGCACACAAATATTTCTTCAATTATGATACATGAAACACATTATGTACCAGTAGATAAAATATCAGGAAGCTAGAGGCGATAAGCAATAGGGACCACACTATTGCATCACCTGGTACTGGGCCCACATACCGAGGGGCTAGCTTACCATGAACACCAAACCAATGCACCCCTCTCATAGGAGACACTTTGAGATACACATAATCCCCAGCTGCAAACTCCAAAGGCCTCCTTCGCTTGTCTATGTAAGCCTTTTGTCAGCTTTGAGCTGCCTTCAAGTGGCTTCGAATAATGTTTACTTTCTCTCGAGCTTCTTTTATGAAATTAGGCCAAAAGTACCCATGGTCTCCCACTTCAACCTAGTTCAGTGGTGTTCTACACTTCTGCCCATATAGAGACTCAAATGGTGCCATGCGGATGGTCTCTTGGTAGCTGTTATTGTAAGAAAATTCAGCTAACTTCAAGCACTTATCCCACTTCTTAGGAAAAGAGAAGGCACAAGCCCTCAACATATCCTCGAGCACTTGGTTTACCCTTTTAGTTTGACCATCAGTTTGCGGGTGGTATGCTGAGCTTCTAAGAAGATGAGTACCCAGACAGTGCTGCAGTTGCTCCCAGAAATGAGAGACAAAGATTGACCCTCTATCAGAGACGAAGTAAGGGGAACTCCATGAAGGGTCACAATCTGATCAAAATATATCTTAGCATACTTCTTGGCTGTATATCTAGTGTCCACTAGGGACAAAATGGGTAGACTTGGTGAGATGGTCCATAATGACCCAAATAGAATCAAAGCCCATGGATGTGCGGGGCAAACCCACAATGAAATCCATGGAAATATCCTCCCATTTCCAAACAGGAATGGGCAAGGGCTGCAAATATCCTAGGGTACGCATATGATCTGCTTTAACCCTACCATAAGTGTCGCACTCCGCGACGTGCCGGGTGATGTCCTGCTTCATGTTAGACCACTAGTACAAGTGGCGCAGATCATGATACATCTTGTTGCTACCAGGATGAATAGACAATTTTGAATGGTAAGCTTCATTCAAAATCTTCCTTTTCAGCTCCTCATTGGATGGAACCACTAGTCTATCCTTATATCTCACCACTCCATGTTTATCAACAATAAAGTGAGGGCCACGCCCTTCAGCCATCAACTTCCTGATGTGAGGAATCTCTTCGGGGTCTTCCTTTTGCTCCTGAATAATCTGCTCCAGCAATTTCGAGGTCAATGCAATGTGAGCCAATACCTCTACATGGTTGAGAGACAAAGGTGCTTCCTTAACCTAATGTGACTTTTGGCTCAAAGCATCAGCTACAACATTGGCCTTTCCTGGATGATAATGGACTTCCAAGTTATAATCTTTTATCAATTCTAACCACCTCCTTTGCCTCATATTCAGCTCAGACTGAGTGAAAATATACTTGAGGCTCTTGTGATTGGTAAAAATGTGCACTTTGTTGCCCAACAGATAGTGCCTCCAAATCTTTAGAGTGTGGACAACAGCAGCTAGCTCTAAGTCATGAGTGGGGTAATTTACTTCATGCTTTTTCAATTGGCAGTGAAGCATAAGCTATCACACGCCCATCTTGCATTAGCACACACCCCAACCCCATCTTTGAGGCATCATAGTATCCATCAAAGGGCCTATCAATATCTAGTTGGACCAACACAGGAGCAGTGGTCAAGAATGTCTTTAGAGTTTGGAAAGCTTCTTCACAAGCGGGGCTCCAATCAAACTTAGCTTCTTTTTGGAGCAACTTGGTCATTGGATGGGCTATCTTGGAGAAATCAGGAATGAAACACCGATAGTACCCAGCTAGACCCAGGAACTAATGAATCTGTTGCACAGACTTAGGAGATTTCCAATCCAACACATCTTGCACCTTGCTGGGATCTACAGAAATGCCGTCAGGTGTCAATACTTGCCCCAAAAACTACACTCGATCTAACCAAAATTTGCACTTGCTAAATTTAGTATACAACTTGTGCTCCCTTAGTCGAGCCAGTACTATACGAAGGTGTTGGGCATGCTCTTCATCATTCTTGGAATAGATCAGGACGTCATCAATGAAAACTACCACAAACTTATCTAGCTCCGGCATGAAAACTAAATTCATCAGGTACATGAAGAAGGCAGGAGCATTGGTAAGACCAAAAGATAGCACTAGGTACTCATACAACCCATACCTAGTAGAGAAAGTTGTCTTTAGTATATCATGTGGCCTGATCTTGATCTGATGATAGCCTGATCGGAGATCTATCTTTGAGAACACCTTAGTACCAGCTAATTGGTCGAACAAAGTATCTATGCAGGGCAAATGATATTTGTTCTTAACTGTTACCGCATTAAGAGGGTGGTAATCCACACACATCTATAGAGTACCATCCTTCTTCATGAAAATAGCCAGGGTAACCCCATGGTGAAGAACTAGGATGGATAAAACCTTTGTCCATCAACTCTTCCAACTGCTTCTTCATTTCTGCTAGTTCCCTTGGAGCCATGCGGTATGGGCGTCTAGAGATAGGGGTAGTAACAGGCTCTAGCTCAATGGAGAATTCTACCTCTCTGTCCGATGGCAACCCAGGAAGATCTTCAGGGAAAACATCCGGGAACTCACATACTACTGGAATGGAGGTAAGATCAGGAGAGGCTTCAGCATGGGCAGCAATAGGTAAGACTGGATTTGAGGGTATAATAAGAGACATCCTATCCTTAGAAGAAGGAAGCCATAACTTCACACTTCTCCTCTTCATATCCAATACTACCCCATACACCCACTACCCCAGATCTGGACATCACTACCAATTCAAAAACCCACTTCACTGCCAGGATTTTGAACCGAAAGTGGCATACCGACAGTGATGGGGGGTTGACATCACTGTCGGTCCTTAAAAACCAACACTGATCTATAGGAAATAGTGTTAGTTCCTAGGCTCTACCCAGCAGTGTCCAGTTGAACTAGCACTGTCGGTTTGTAGTGCCAACCGACAGTGACGGTTGCTTCAAGAGTGTCGGTTCTTGGCTCAAGCCAGCAGTGTTGAGCAAGCCTACACTGTCGGTTCATGGATCAAACCGGTAGTGTTGTAAATATCAGTGTCGGTTCATGGATCAAACCGACAGTGTTCTCATAACTATCAGTGTCGGTTTATGGTTCAAGTCGGCAGTGTTGAGTAAGCCAACACTGTCGGTTTCCTTCTAACCGGTAGTGATGGTTACGACAACACTACCGGTTTGTTGCTAACCAGCGTGGTGATGGCCCGTTCGTATTTTATTGTTTTATAATTTATTTTAATTTATATTTTTTCATGGAATCAGGTTTTGTTTTATATACGCTACATAGACGATATGTCCATCAATATTAAACATTACAAATATTATGATTACAATTCAATTGTTCTTATCCACATCTCAATCCCTCAAAATAGAAAAGAAATGTTCTTGGACTTCACAGATGCTTCTCGGACTTCCTATAATAATTTGGTGAGCCGCTCTGGGCCATACTGGTCCTTGTACTTCACGGATTGTGCAATGGAAAATACTCCATCTTTTTCCAATACCTCGGCTAAGATGAATTTTGCCAGCTTCGATTGTAGTGCGACGATCTCCATGTCTAGCAGCCTTTCATGCTTAAATTTCTAGCGCTGTCATTCAAAAAAGATGATAACCAAAGAGGAACAGTAAATCATTTTGTTGAATTATTAACAGACATAAATGAAATGGAGATTATACATACCAACTTATCGGCTTCTTCTGATTTCCCGCCAATGTAGCGAAGCATTGCCCACATTACATAAAACCCGCATTCATTGTTTCCTGCCGGCTATGATAGGTACTTCCCCTCCATTTCGACAATCTTCAATGGGACCAGCGTCCCACCGATATGTCTTCTTCGGAACACTTGAGCAACATTAAAAGGAGAAATATTAGAAAGCGGTATGTGTGATTAGAAAATAATAGTTATTAGGATCGCTTACTAATTAAGCACTAGCCACCGGTGCATCCAGATGATGAAATGGTGTTTTTCTTCGAGTCCCACACCTCGAGCAGATTTTTGGCAAGATTAACACAAATGAAGACGAAATGGTTGCTGTAATCACAGAATCCTAATTATTGAATAATCTTAACGAAAAAAGAAGCATAAAATTAAAAGTCGAGAACACATACTCGCAGTTGTAGGCTAGAAGTATGTGGGTTTTCCTTCTTCATCGTGAATTCATCGAAAACAACAATCAATCTCTAGTTTCAGATCTTCCACATCACATCCATAGAGGCCTAGACATTTCCTCTCATTAACTCACTTGGGGTCCAAGAAGCCTATGTAATACCATTTGCTTTTTAGAATGCAAAATTTTGCTATACACCTACATAAAATCATGGGAAGTGCACAAAAGTTAACAATTTGTGTCTCAAGAGAGTAGTTAATTATAATATCGTGCATGTAGGGTACTGACATAGTCCACAGCGTCAACATTTGAACATCGCGAGAGTGTTTCTAGTATAGCTAGAACAAGCACTCCCACTTGACATCGAACTTCTCTTCTTCAGGATATTGGAAAACATGTGGCGAATGGATAATAACCTCAAAACCAAAGTCATTCGTCTCTATTGCTTGAGCCATGTAATATTCTTCGTCGAGCGGGGTCAATCCACAGCTGTTATGACCCCTCAACTGTGGGCTAAAGGCACTAGGAGTAGGGTTTTGTGGTACTACTGACCCCTTGGATAGCAAAATTTGCTCGACTCATGCTTCAACGGTCACCTCAATCCGTGCTTCCATTCTATCTTCCATCTCTTTTAGTCTCCTCAAACACTCTGCCTCATGTTCCGCTCTACCCCTCGAGCGGCTCCGATAAGTGTTAGATTCTTGGGGGAATGCTAGTTTCCAAGGAACAACACTGGTTCCTCTAGTGCGAGCAGGGTGCTCCTTGGTTCCTGAGTGCTTGGGTGAGCATGCCTTTCTCCCTATTAGAAGTGCGAGTCCCTTGCCTCACCTCCTTAGTTACCTAGGAGATCCTCTAGATGAGTTGGCTCATGGGTTGATTTGAGGAAGCCAAAGCTCCCATCCTCGGCGTGCCGTACATTTCTCCCCATATAGTATAATGCCAATCTGGGCTCCCAATCAGCGGTCTCAACCTAAACACCTTCCTCAGTAAGGCTGATCCATCTTTTGAAGTTCTGCTTCAAATTCTGGCACCTTTTTGGCGTAGCCACTGAGAGCCAAGATGATGATGATTCATCGCTTTCTGTGAATCCTCCTTGATCTTCTGCTCAGTTCTAAGTACTCCTTGAATAACCTGTATTCCTTGAAATTCTGCCAGAAGTCCTTCTGCTTGCTAAACTATCCACCATCGAAATCTGGCTCTTTATTTTGGAGGACAAAATTCTTGTACAATGTCCCCTTGAAATTCTTGAAGCATGTCCCCATGATTTCTTTTGCTTTTTTCTTGACTAACTCCCTGTCATACATGGCTAGGAAAGTGAAATACTCTAGGGATCTTGACATCCCATATGTAATCCTTCTTGCTTTCGGGAACCCTCCACCGGTCATCATCTTTCCCAATCCACTTCCTGTACTTAATCAGGATGAAGTCCCTAAGTAACCCGAGGATAGTCTTGTATTTGATCAAAGCTATAGGCGGTGAGAGTGGATCCCTGAATTCATCAAACTTAGTAATGTGTCAGTGTGCATTCCTACCAACAGGAATCTTTGACACTGCCTCGCTTGGATCTGGCCTTCATGCTACCCGAACCCTCTAGCTCCTTGGCCGATAGAGGCTCCTGCTAGAGACACCAAGTAAGCTATGACCCTCTCAATTGATTAGCGTGTGTGGCTATGTAGTGACATGATACCAAAGTTACCTGGCCATCTTGGTCATTTTGACCCAGATCGAGTAGGTTGGACGGGGTCCATGGCTGCTCGTTCTCATCGACCATGATTGACACCAGTCACCATTTGTCAGATCATGTGGCTCTCCCATCCCAGCGATATCAACCGCTTCTTATTGCCGATCAGTTCTTCGATGATGGGGTAATAGGCGATGATGAGTCATGGCTGTGACATGTTCATATATATATATATAATATGTTTAATGCAAAGTCTAATAATAAGTCCACATACAACAAAGTCAAATAATAGCATATGTTCACCTACAACAAATTCATTGTTTGATTGACCACATACAACAAAGTTCACCTACTATTCTACGAAACTAAGCCTACATCAACTTCCAAATAAGAAAAGTGATGATCATAGCCATAAATAAAAGTATGACATCTTTCCAAGGACCAAGGATCAATTCTCCTAATCTTCACATCTCCGGTGGGTGGCTTCTCTTTAGATCTCTAGTCCCAGCGGATGGCCATGGTTTGCATTCATTGGACCATAGTAGGCCGGTTGCCCATGGTAAGCAAGGTAGGCCGGATGACTATAGTAGGCTGTCAAAGCTTCAGCTTCTATGTTGTATTTTTTGTACAAATTACCTAGGGTAGCGATTGACTTGAGCATAGCAATCTTCCTAGGTTCGATAAATCCTAGGCATGTGACCAACATGCACTACATACCATGCCATGGTTGCCTTATACATTTAAGTAAATTAGGCATGTGGTAAGTGGTAATGGTAACTTACTGAACAAGAGTTATTATTCAAGTTATATGGCCAAACTAAATCTATTTAATGTTCTTTATCCTTGACATTCTAAACTAAATCTATTTAAGCAAGAGCAGAAATTCTTATCTAACTCTTACACAAATAGAACACTCCCTACCATCACAAATAAGACATCCACAATCATTAACGTGTACCTTTGACTGCTAGTTTCCATTGCTTGCAATAATTACAAAGTACAGAGATATCATAACATTATGCAACTACTATTCGAGACAGATATGCTCATATCATTGTCACATATTCAATCTTACTATGTCAAGAGGTGTTGATGATTAAGGTTTAAATACTTAGACTACACACAGCGCAAAAGGTCACTTAGCTGTGACTCGAGGGAATAACTTGTTGCGACAACATGCAAATAACACCAATGGTTCTTAAATAGTTTAGGGCCATGATTACTAGGTCCTAAACAAATTAGTAGGTAGCATAATCTCTTTAGGGAAAACTAACTGGTTTATGTAGCAGCATGTACATATAAGGATAGCTAAACTAAGGAGTAACAACATGTAACTCAATCGAATAGGAATCGGCTGCTATTGGGAAGACAACAACCATGGGGCATTTCATCTAACACTTAGCGGGCAATGAGCCACGTACTCACCGTGGGGGTGGGAAAGCAGCTGTCCGCGCACGCTCCTAAAGGCCTTGGCGGTGCTTCGGCATCAGGCAGTGGATGGCGTAGGGAGTGCTCTATCGACGAAATATGGTCAGCAGTCTACCTAGGGGTATGCCCAAGGTAGTAGATTATTGGCAGATAGATGCGCAAGCTACAAACAAGATGGTGACGCAAGACAGACATGAGGTTTTATCCAGGTTCAGCCACCGTGAAGGCATAATACCTACATCCTGCGTCTGATTGTATTATTGTTTGTCAATGAGAGATGTTTTTGAGAGGGGTCCCCTACCCACCTTATATAGTCTGGGGGGCAGGGTTATAGATCTAGAAACCAATCCTAACCAGTTACAGTTGCCATAGATGGCCGAATAAAGATTCCTATTCTAACCGACCAGGATCTTGCTTGATCTCCAAGTCTGTCTTGATTCCTTGCATGGGACTCCGAGCAGATTGGCCGAGCCATGTGTCGTCTTCTAGTGGGCCAGACCCCCTAGTCTGGGCCAGCCCAAGCCTAGCTGTAAGGGTATAGGGGTTAATACCCCCATAGCTAGTCCCTGAGCACCATGTCTTATGCTGCAACACGCCGTTCGATCTCCTTCAGCTAATGCGATCCAGTCTTCATGTCATCTCCAACTGGTTGAAACATTGACCAAGCGAATGTGCCAGTATTCTAGGTCAGAACAGAGAGCAGTAGACCATGATTATAGCTGAAAAATTCTAGTTGTCCGAAGAATGCATGGTGCTCTAAAGAAAAAAAGAAAAAGATTTCTTTCCTGATCAAGTGTGCCCACTTGTATTTCTGAAAAGAAATGTAAGTAACCCTTGTATAGTAGTAGTTATGGCCAACAGCCAGAGCGTAGAGGTTGATAAACTAAGCACATTCACCGCAAGGTGAAGTGTGCCCACTTAGTCCCCGAGCCTGGTAGTAGGTGACGCAGGCACGTGGTGCCTAGGGTCTAAAAAGAATTCCCAATTAAGGTGAGAATCCAATCGTCGTACAAGCGATACGAGATGCACCGACAGGTGCATCGTACTGATGTAGTCCCCGTGCTTGCTGGAAGGCGAGGTATCAGCCTTGTAGCAAGGTCTAAATTAGAAAAAAATAAATGCCTCTCAACTGTATGCGGGTACTAATCACATGTAGCCGAGGAGAGTGGTCTCCGAGCAATGGTCGGAGAATGGTCGGTGCAGTCCCCGATCGTAGCATGGGTAAATGACGAATCCCCGAGAATAACCGTAGTCAGTTTAGTCCCCGTGCATGAGGGCGACCGAGACAATTCCAAGCACGATTGTGGTCTGGACAGTCCTCGAGCACAATGGTGGTCTAGACAATCCCCGAGCACAATGGTGGTCTAGACAGTCCCCGAGCACAATGGTGGTCTGGACAGTCCCCGAGCACGATGGTCGTCTGGATAGTCCCCAAGCATGTTGGTGATTGAGATAATCCCCAAGCACAAATAGTGTGGCAAAAAACCATATTCCACTTGTACTATTATTTCATGTATTTATGTATTTAATTGCTATGACAAGTCCGGTCTGACACTGTCTGGTCAAAGAAGTAGACGGGTATAGCACGTCAAACTGCCTTTGTGTCTTGTCAAGCAAATAGTTGCATGGCACCTGTTAGTAGGTGCGTCAGCGTGGGCCCTCCCACACTGGCAACGAAGAGGCACATATATTAGCGTAGATCTCTAGGCTGTGAAAACAACCATCTGCGGCACATGCGCATGTCTCCCAAGAATCTCGGGTAGACAAAACGGCATAACTCTTGGGTTAAATACAGTATAGGATAGGTAAGTTACTATATACTGAACCCCATTGCCATTTCGCAACCGTAGCTTTCTTCTTCCTCTTGCCAACCCTAATACATTCGAAATCGCCACCAATCAATCCGTCGCCATTTCCCCGTTCACCAGCAAGGCCAGAGTCATGGCGAAAAGTGATGCGCAGAAGAAAGCAGGGGTCATGGCGAAGGAATGGTGGAAATAAAAAAGCAACGAGTAGACCATTGAAGACCTCATCACCATGGGGGTACTCCACAACAAGGAGCTCACAGGATGGCGTGCGCCGGAGGGCGAGGGGTACCCCTGATCCACAACTAGGTGAGATCGTGGTGTTCGAGGATTACTTTAAGCGGGGATTTGGGGTTCTGGTACATCCATTTCTTCAAGGGCTCTGTCTTTACTACGAGATTGGGATTTGCAATCTGCATCCCAACTCGATCCTCCTTGTCGCCACTTTTATACATCTCTGCGAAGCATATGGCAGGCTTCCAGCCCCATTTCAATTTTTTCTACCATCTTTTCTGCCTACGGAAGAAAGGAAGCGGTGGTTCAAAGATAGCCGGAGGTGTGTACCTCAACCTTCATGATAGCATGAAAGCCCAGTACCTGCACTGCCCATGGAACACATCGCTCGAAG
Source organism: Miscanthus floridulus (assembly GCF_019320115.1). Taxonomy (NCBI): domain Eukaryota; kingdom Viridiplantae; phylum Streptophyta; class Magnoliopsida; order Poales; family Poaceae; genus Miscanthus; species Miscanthus floridulus. The sequence continues at coordinate 18,447,346 of NC_089584.1, read as the reverse complement.
ACTGGTACAAGAAATGGTTCTACATTCACGAAGAGCCGAACACAATCACACTGTGCGACATGGGCTACATTCCAAAGAAGAAGACAAGCTGGTTAGAGAAGCCCGTGCATCTTGGACAAATCCCAGAAATATTTGGAATGATTCGATGGAAAAAACTGGATGGTCCTGAGCGTGGTCGGGAGCTTCATCAGCCGACTGGATCTAGCCCTACCAGAGGAGGGTACATCCTGGCTATGAGTATCAAGGGAGCGTAGACCCTGATGAGGACTGAGGCAGGAGGCGCTTGACAAAATCAAAGTCAAAGCCAGAATGGGCGAGCTATTTAACTTAGCCAATCCAAATTATGCCAGATTGAGTGACATCGAGCATGCTTTCAAGCTTGCCCGACCTCCCCCAAAGGTAACTCAGTCTTGCCTTGTACCCATAGTCTTATATTGTGGTAGGATAAGTGGAAACTTACTGTGTTCACTCCCTTTTATTACCCAGGTTAATGGTCGGGATAGAGCGACAGTGTTTGTGTCACCACCCCCTAGAGTAGAGTGGCCACAAGGAGCTGATCCCACCACCCAGACCAGCGTCACGATCGAAGACGAGGACATCGATTGGGTGGTGCTTGGAGCTAGAGAGGAGGCAGCGGGCCAAAGCCGCTGGTAAGCAGCCGGCTACCCCCAAACAGTCGAAGAAGAGATTAGTAACCACCCTGCTTATTGGGGGTGCGCTAAATATCAATGAGCCCGAGGGGGGCCCGAAGGAGAACCCAGCCAGCAAGCGTCGGCAGGCGATTTTTGCTTGGTCGGACGATGACGTAGAGAAGGGAGAGGATGTAGACACCTTTCGACTTGTCCCTCGAAAAAGGTGGAAACAACTGGAGTCGATGGAGCAAGGTGTCTCCTCCATGCCTATGGGACCCACATCACCGACGGCGGTGAAGGATGCAGCTGGGTCGACCTCAGGAGTACCTGGGCAAGGAACGCGACTGGCGACAGGAGTGACAACTTGATCGAGCACACCACCGACCACTGCAACATGAAGGACAAGTGGTGGAGGGGTTAAGCACCAAGGCCCAGCAACAGTGTTGGATGTAGAGGGAGACCAGGAGTCACCCGCACAACACATGGAGCAAGTACGGTCGAAGAGACGCGCCTTCTCCACATCATTCCATGCTTCTAACATGTAAGTATTTGTAACCTTATTATAAGTTAGCAATTTGCATTTAATATGATTGCTTTCTGAACTTATCTCGGATGTACTAGCTCGGCATCCACCAAAAGTCCAGACCAGCTAGCCGGAAGTGGTGTGGCGCCACCAATAAGTGCAGAGCAGACTGTCCAGCAGCCGACCACTAAGGAACCCATAGTAGAAGATCCATTGGGGCCTCAGCAAGCAAACAGTCAGACAACAGTCCCCAAGCAGGTGGTCGAAGGACCAATCGAGCCGGGCATGAGTGCTCTGAGTGCTAGACCCACTGAGGGTAGCACCTCAGTGTTGAGGGTGATGGAGCAGACCAAGGAGCAGCGGCCAAAGGTGAGAGCACAACCCACATTTACTGACGCTGCAGCTCATGGGATGGCTGTGGTGATCATAGATGCTACCGACATCGGGCTAGCACTAGGACCCAAAGAAGAGCCTGAAGAGGATGAGGTGGGGGAGGTCCTAGGCCATCCGCAAGACAAGCGACAACATGTGTATGTGTTGCGTTGGCGGAACGACCAATGGGTTGTCCATGAGGAAATCTCGGAGGTCGAATAAACCAAGAAAGTTGAACAGGCGGCGAAATGGCTTGTGATAGAGGTGCAGGTAAGCTTTGCTTCACCCCCTGGTCTTGCTGTCTAGTCATAGTTGTCTTACTTAGCTATTTGCACATAGGACTTAATGAAGACCGCAAGGTACCACAAGAAATGCTTCGACCAGATCAAGGGGATCGCTGCAAGCAACAAGGAGCTGACGACGGAGGTGGAACGCTTGCGCCAACGACTTGAAGCCGCCAATCATGAAAAAATGGTGCAAGAGTCTAAGAACCAGAACTTGGTCATCCAGCTTAGTAATAAAGAGCGGGAAAGAACAAGTAAGTAGCCATTTTATCATACCGACTACTGACAAGTGCTGTTGCGTTGTTGGTAGTAACAGCTGTAGTGCAGGCTTAGAAGCTGAAGTGATTCATCTCTGAGAGGAGAACAGTCGTGCTGGTCGTGGAGTGTGATCGCCTAAACGAGAACAACAAAAAACTAGCGCAAGACCAGTCGTAGCTCCTAGGACCACACAACCAAGATGACAGAGGAGCTGAATGGTAAGTTGTCGAAACCCCTTTGCTCATTTTTGTTGCCTGCCATAGTTTGGCGTGGTCTGACATTTTAATAGCAGTGTGTGGTTTGCAGTTATAAAAGTCAATGCAAAGAAGCATCTGGAGGCCATGATAAAAGACCGTGACGACTGGAAGGCGCAATGCCAAGAGATCACCAAGGACCGATGACACCTAGGAAAAGCTGGTGCCAGGAGGTGGCAAAGGGCATTTTGCCGGTCCTTAACCTCATCGATCCGGCGCTAGTAGAAGATGTGCCAAGGACTGCCGCAGCTGGGATTGATCGAGAGGTGCCAAAAGGCATGGGGATGGTTCTAGGAGTTTGTGAAGGAGGCAGGAGAGTACGCAAGCGGACATGTGCTGAGCATGGTACATGCTCACTACCCCCTGATCGATCTCAAGTGCCTGGAGGCTGGATACTCGAAGGAGGTAGATCTAGACAAGGCCGAGGAGCTACGGATGACCTAGCTAGACTTGTCGGTGAAAATAATTGGCGACATTAACCTTTGTGGTGGTGCGACACCACCCGTATAAGGAACACTACCAACAAGTCAGCTGAGAGCACCTTTATTTTCAAGCCAACCGGCGAAAGCCTATGGTCTTGACCAGCCAGGCAGTCAGCGGGGCCATCTTCTTCAGCTCGATCAATGCCAGAGTCCCCGAGACCTGGAGCACTATGTCAAGCCCAGCGAGCAGCAGGTGCCATGTGCCCCTGACCAGCCATTAGTGTAGGCTACAACTATAGAAGAAGATGTAGTTTTGTTATTGTAAACTTGGACCTTTTTAGGCAAGCTTATAATAACGTAACTGTATATCAACATGAGCTTGTTTGTTTTGTAGAAAACTGTGTTTAAGCTCGGATATCGTGCTGATGTAACTAAGTTAGAACGTGTTGGCATTCTGTTTAGTTGTACCAGTTTAGTCAACACGTCATCCTGAAAGGTTTGTATGGCCCTGGTTTGTCTTGCGGTCAGAGTGTGAGGTGCGTAGCTTGTGCACACGTAGAATCACACAAGTCAAACCAGAGAGCACCTACTGATCACCCATAGCGTAGAGAGCAGATCCCATGCACACGTTGGGAGGAACCGAAAATAGGGCCTACTCCAAAAACCCAAGAAGGAATGGTGGTCGGTTTTAACTGGTAGAGTTAGAATAACAATAGACTTTGAAATGACACATTAGAGTGGTCGAAGAAATCATAATAGCTTTATTGAAATAAATCAATAGTACAAGAGGGGTACATATCTTAGTAGCTAAGCATGGAAACGCCTAAGCTTGTCGATGTGCCAGGAATTGGGTATGTCTGTGCCATCTAGGCGAGCTAACCTGTAAGATGTAGGGCGTGTAACCTCCTTGATCATGAAGGGTCCTTTCCCATGGGGTTGCGAGTTTGTGGACACCAGCCTGATTCGTCTTCCACTTTAGGACTAGGTCCCCGACCATGAAGAACCTGCTCCTTGATGTTCTTGTTGTAGTACCTACACAAAATAGCAAGGTATTTGGCTATACGTACGCAAGAATCGAGCCGCTTCTCTTCTACACTATTCACTTCTAGCTCCCGTACTTCATTGGCCTTGTCTTCGTCGAAGTTCTCTACCCATGCTGATCTAAAGGCTATATCTGTTGGGAGCACTGCCTCAAGTGCCATAAACCATAAAGTATGGTGATACACCTGTATTGCGACTGGGCTATGTTCTGAGACCCCAGACCATGGCTGGTAACTCTTTGAGTCCATCTTCTAGGAGCTTTGTCATTCTCTCTGTACATTCTCTTCTTAAGTGCATCCAAGATCATACCATTTGCTCGCTCGACCTATCCATTAGCTCTAGGGTGTGCCACCGAGACGTATTTTACTACTATACTCCTTTCATCACAGAAGTCCCAGAAAACATTCCCGGTGAACTAAGTACCTAGATCAGTGACCAGGGGTATGTACTCTATCCACTTGGAGAATTTGTCGATCAGCACAAAGACGCATGTAAATTTTCCAGAAGCCAGTTCAAAAGGCCCGATCATATCCAGTCCCTAGCACATGAAGAGCCAAGAGGCTGGTATAGTCTAAATCTCATGTGCTGGTACATGGATTCTCTTGGCGAAAAATTGACAACCTTCACAATGGCGGACTAGCTTCTCTGCATTGGCTACAGCTGATGGCCAATAGAACCCTACTCAGAAAGCCTTGCCAACCAGCATTCTTGATGCCGCTGTGGTTGCCTGTAGGAGCCAGAGTGGATTTTGTCTAGGAGATGTTCACCATCCTCCTGGGTTATACACTTCATCAGGATTTCCTCCTTCACGTTCTTGTGCCATAATTTGCCATCAATGAGCAGATACTGCTTACTACGACACATCAGGCGTTCATTTTCTATTCGATCGGTGTAACCGTTACCATCTGTTAGGTATTTGATGAAAGGTACTCTCTAGTCGGGCTCCTTAGTGGTCGTAGGTGGTTTGGTGATGTTTGATGCCTGGAACCGTAGCCACCAATACCTTGTCTGGAGGCTTGTCGACCGTGGGATCCTCTTCTTTGATGGAGGGCGTGAGTAGGTCTTGAACAAATACTGCCATGTGGTACTTTGGCTCGGGATGATCCTAACTTTGACAGCGCATCTGCTGCTTGGTTTTTGTCCTAGACCACATGTGTGTACTCGATGCCATAGAACTTGCCTTCCAGCTTTCTAATCACTCTGCAGTATGAGTCCATCTTTTCACAGGTCGTATCCTAGTCCTTGTTGAGTTAGGTTGATGACCAGAGCCAAGTCTCCATAGACATAGAGATGTTTGACACCGAGCTCGACCGCAATGCGCAGACCAGTGTAGGCATGCTTCGTACTCAATGGCGTTATTAGATGTCAGGAAATAAATCCTGGAGGACATATTGGAGCTGCTCCTTGGATGGTGATACGAAAAGGACTCCTGCTCCTGCACCGTCGATGTTGAGAGAGCCATCGAAGTACATCTTCCAATACTCAGCAGGCCCCTGAGAGGCAGGTGTGCTTAAGTCTATCCACTCGACGATGAAATCGACAAGTGCTTGAGACTTGATTGTAGTACGACTTGCAAATTCCAGGGAGAAAGGGCATAGCTCCATTGCCCATTTGATGATGCGCCCATTTGCATCCTTGTTGCGAATGATGTCTCCTAGAGGGTACTCAATCATGACCACCACACGATATCCATCGAAGTAGTGTTTCAACTTTCGAGATATGATTAGTATGGCGTAGATCAGTTTTTGAATCTGTGGGTACCTAGTCTTGGATTCATTGAGCACCTCACTGATGAAATAAATTGGTCGCTGTACCTTATAGACATGGTCGGGCTCATCGCGCTCGACCACCATGGCAGTGGAGACCACTCGATTAGTTGCCGCAATGTAAAGCAGTAAGGTTTCATCTTCTCTAGGAGCAGTGAGGACCGGAGGTGATGTAAGGAATTGTTTCAGCTGTGTAAAGGCAACATCTGCTTCCTCCGACCACTCAAACTTCTCAGATGCTTTGAGCAGCTTGAAAAATGGTAGTCCTTTTTCGCCTAATCTTGATATGAAAAGACTGAGGGCAGCCATGCATCTGGTAAGCTTCTGAACATCTGAAGGGACCGTGACGCCTAAGAGGGGGTGAATTAGGCAACTTAAAAATTCTAACTCTAAACTATGGCCTCCTTTTCTAACCCTAGCAAAACCTATGCAATAGATAAACTATCTAGATGTGCAACTATGGTTTTGCTAGTGTGTTGTTATCTCTACCGAAACATGTAGTAAATTAATCAATGTGAATGCGGAAGCTAAAGAGCAAGGTAGAGATATGCAAACTCCCGTCGACTGACTCCAGTATTTTAACCGAGGTATCGAGAAGCATGCAAGCTTCCCCCTAGTCCTCAGTTGGAGCCCCTCGCAACTGAATCCCTCGCAAGGGCCAAGCTCCCGGTCAGGGTAATTCCGTGGATAGCCTTAGGCCTTCCCCATGTGCAAGTGGGTCTCCAACGTGCCTTCCTGACAAGCCTCTCCCGGAAGTTCCCCGCCATCTTCACTATCAAGCTTCCAGGCCGAAACAGCCGCTGGCCTTGTTCCCTCCGGTACACGGTGGCGGCCACACCACAAACGCGGTTGGTGTGATCTCACAAGACTTCAAGCCCCTCCGATGAAGAACACTTGTGCTCGCAAGCACTGGGGTGGCAAGAGGTATGTAAACCTCACTAAACACTAGGCATACACCTAGAGCAAGCGCATAAGCGGTGGTCTAATCAACCTAAGCACTTCGCAAAGCACTTATGCTAATCACCTAATAAAACACTAAGCACTATGCATGTGGAGATCACTAAAATGGTGTATCAACACCCTTGGTATGTTTCCTCAGCTCCACACTACTCAAATGGCCGGTTGAGAGTTGTATTTATAAGCCCCACTGAGAAAGTAGCCGTTGGGGTCGAACTCCCGTGAAACTGCTACTGACCAGATGCTGAATTGTCCTAACTGGACACGTCTGGTTGTCCTGACCGTTGAGCCAGCAATATACTGATCGGACGCTGTCCAGTGTCCGGTCACCTACCACCGGACGCGTCCGATCGTAGATTTGTCGCTCTAGAACCTTACTGTAATCGATCGGACACTGCTGTCCTACGTCCGATCGGTTGCCGCCAGCATCCGGTCCAGTGTCCGGTCGCCTGTTTGCTGAGCCACTCGCCCAACATCCGGTTGCTTGTCTAGCGTCCGGTCCTGCATCCGGTCACCACAGTGAGCTCATTTCTTCGCAATCTTGCATACGGCTTGGTTCCAATCTTCATGCTTGGACTTTGCTTGATCTCTTGGGTCTTCTCTTGTGCTCCTAAGGTCTTGCTTGAGGTGTTGATCATTGGATCATCACATCGTCTTTGTCCAAGTTACGTCTTGCACCCTATTGAACTACAAAACAAACACTTGCCAATTATTAGTCCAATTTGGTTGTGTTGGTCATCAAACACCAAAATCCAAAGTAAATGGGCCAAGGGTCCATTTTCCTTACAATCTCCCCCTTTTTGGTGATTGATGTCAACACGACCAAAGCAAGCAAATAATACGAATTTGGAAGTTAAAAAACTATCTACTTGCTAGGATGCAATGCAAAGGGCAAGGTTATATGATACTTATTAATAGTTTCCAATTCAAACTTTAGTTAAAAGCTTGTCTTGCCCTTGCAAATGTCCCCTGGTGATATTATGGATTAAAGCCTAGCTTTCTAAAAAAATTCTCCCATTACTTAGACTAATCCATAATTCACTTTCCTCCCTTTCTTGGACCATTACCACTTATAGACATCAACTTGATGCTTGCCTTTGGTCCTTCAAATTCTCCCCCTTTGGCCTCAAACACCAAAAAGGAAGATATTAGTAGCACAAGGGAGGGTCAAATTTTGTGATCCTTTGTGTATAGAGTGAGATGGATCACAAAATTTGACTCTCACATTATATACACTAAGCTCCCCCTAAATATATGCATGCATATGGTAGAAAGCAAAGCATATGCATAATTAGCAATTTATTGTACAAGAGAGTTTAATCTATATAATGCATGGAGAAAGCATATAAATATGAAATGAAATCAACATGATGATGTCAATTGAAGAAAGATGCTTAACTCCGGGGACTCCAATTTCCTTACAATGAGACTACTACACATGTGATAGGTTTGAAAAAATGATACCATTTGGAAAAGTGTTAGTCCTCAATGCATCCAATCTTGTAGATTAAGCTCCCCCTAAATTTGTGCACACAAGTGCTGAATACTTGTAAAAATTTTGCACATTGATTTAGGTATCAAAATACCACTTGAAAAATGATATTTGGGAGAGATTATCTACAATTTGGTCTTTGGCACATATTAGATAAATAATTGTAAAACAAGCTATGTGCCGTGCTCCTAAACAGTTTTAAACCATGTAGGTTTGCTCCAAGGGTTGATAATGAAACCGAGCAAGCCTACCATATGATATACCTATTGAATGCATGACAAAAGATTTAAGCATGTAAATGCAAACATAGGCATGAAAGATAACTAGATGCTTTAAGAGTATATCAATTGAAAAACAAACAATTGAAATGAAAACTAATTGAAAGTAATGACATCTAGTTACCTAACATGGGAAGGAGAATTTGGGTCCATAGTATCCACTAACCTACTTGGCAATTACTTTGTCCATTATGATGCACCCCATGAAATGCACCCATACTTTGCCAAGTCTCCAAATTCCTCGTTGTCCGATGGACTTCTCACTTCCCTTTCGGGATCCAAACCTTCTTGGTGCTCTTCATGTTTGAAATGATTTCCTTTGGCACCCAAAAGCGTTTGACCCCATTGTTGGCTTGCTTGTTCACCTTGATGGCCACCACCTTATCATTTTTCTTCTTCTTCAAGAGATAAGGTGTGGAGGCCTTCTTGTCCACCTTGTTGGTGTAGGTGTTGGAGAGCTTGCTTGTTTGCTTTTTCTCCTTCTTCTTTGCTCCCCCCCATTCTTTACCTTGCACTCATAGGACTTGAGTCCTTCCTTGTGGCACACGTAACAGACCACGGTTTGTCCTTCATCAAGCTTCTTCACTCCCTTGATGGTGTTATCTTGATGAAGTTGGGTTTGCTTCGCCTTGCCTTTCACTTGAGTCAAGTCCTTGGTGAGGCGAGCTACTTCTTGCTTGAGTTGCTCATTCTCCTTTGCAACCTCTTATGTGCATGTATCTACAACAACTTTCTCAACACAAACTTGGTTGCACAAAGGTGAGTCTAAACATAAATCATTACAAAAAGTAGAGGACATCCCTTTTTGACATGTTAAAGATAGAACTTTTTTTTAGATGCCTTGGTGGGGGTTGTGCTAATGGCTTCAAGATTAGCAACTTTGTTAGTTAGCTCATCACAATGTTTGCACATGGTTTCCATTTTAGCAAGCAAACTATTATATGCTTCTTGTGAGCTAGCTAACTTTTCTTTTAATTTTTCATTTTTCTTTAAGACTTGCTCATCATTGATTGTGCATGCATTTGTTGTTGCACTAGTCTCAAGTTTCTCAATTTTAGTAGATAGTTCAACATTGAGATTAGCAAAGTTCTCATATTGTTCAACCAAGGTTTTGTATGCTTTTTGTGAACTATTTAGCTTTTCTTTTAAACTTTTGAGCTTCTTTTGTTGACTAGTGCAAGCTTTAGCATAATTAAGATTTTCTTGCACAAGTTCATGATAAGAGGGCATATCATCATCACTATCACTCTCACTAGAGGAAGAGCTTTCGTTACCTCGTGCCATAAGACACACACGAGAAGAGCTTGATGATGAGTGCTTGCGGCCTCGCCTCTTGTGATGGGGTTCTTCTTCACTTGAAGAATCATCCCATGATCTTATTGACTGTGAGGGCTTGGTTCTTGCATGCCTTCTTCTTTGTCTTGGATGTGGGCTTGTTTGGACAAACTTCCACAAAATGCCCCAACTCGCCGCATCCATAGCATCCTCTCTTTCTTTGCTCGTTTCTTTGATTAGTGAAAATGAGGTCTTGAATTTGGATGGGCGTACCCTTGACATTGAGCCTTACGATAATCTTCTCCACCTTTTTGATAAGTTTGATTGATTCTTCATCAAGGTCGGAGGTGGAGGAGGAAGATTGATCATCATCACTTGATTCTTGTTCATCATCATCCTCATCCTCATCTTCTTCTTCATCTTCACTTAAGGAGCTTGAGCTTGAACTTGTCTCAATCTTGCTTGCCCTTCATCTTCTTTTTCTCGCTACATGCGAGAGCCTTGCCCTTGCTTGATGAAGAGGCTTCTTCTTGACCTATCTTACATGACATTTCAAATGTCACTAACTTGCCAATGACTATGCCCGGGGTCATGTTGCTCAAGTCCTCCATGTTGTGAAGGATGGTGATGATGCTTGCATATTTCTTTTATGGTAGTACGGAGATGATCTTCCTCATGATGTCTGCATCATTAAGCTTTAATAATCCTATAGAATGGAGCTCATTGATAATTAGATTCAAACAAGAATACATATCATGAACAAGCTCATCATCATTCAAAGTAAATGAATCATAGTTTTGCTTTGCTAGACAATATTTTTGCTCACGGACATTGCTTGTGCTGTCATGGAGCTCTTGGAGTTTTAACCAAATTTCATGTGCCGTATTTAAAGTGAATACTTGGTTAAAAACATCCATACTAAGTGATTCAAACAAGCAATTTTTAGCTCTAGCATTGAAGTGCATTTCTTTTTCATCACTCTTTGTGGGTTTTTTGGGATTCTTGATGGGTTTCATCCCGTCATGAGTGACTCTCCATACACTCAAATCAACCGCCTCAAGGTGACAAGCCATTCTAGCTTTATAGTACTGAGAAGTTAGTGCCATCAAAGTGCGGAGGCCTAGCGGTATCCATCCCAACCACTCTAAATAGCGTCGACTCAACGGCGGTTAAGCCAAAGGTCCAATTTTGAGCCAACCGGCTCTGATACCAATTGAAGGGACCATGACGTCTAAGATGGGGGGGGGTGAATTAGGCAACTTAAAAATTCTAACTCTAAACTATGGCCTCTTTTTCTAACCCTAGCAAAACCTATGCAATAGATAAACTATCTAGATGTGTAACTATAGTTTTGCTAGTGTGTTGCTATCTCTACCGAAAACGTAGTAAATTAATCAATGTAATGCAGGAAACTAAAGAGCAAGGTAGAGATATGCAAACTCCTGTCGATGACTCTGATATTTTTACTGAGGTATCGAGAAGCGCGCAAGCTTCCCCCTAGTCCTCGTTGGAGCCCCTCGCAAGGAATCCCTCGCAAGTCCAAGCTCCCGGTCAGGTAATTCTATGGATAGCCTCGGGCCTTCCCCACGCGCAAGTGGGTCTCTGACATGCCTTTTGGCAAGCCTCTCCTGGATGTTCCCCGCCGTCTTCACTATCAAGCTTCCGGCCGAAACACCATGGGCCTTGTTCCCTCCGGTACACGGTGGCGGCCACACCACAAACGCGGTTGGTGTGATCTCGCAAGACTTCAAGCCCCTCTGATGTACAACACTTGTGCTCGCAAGCACAGGGTGGCAAGAGGTATGTAAGCCTCACTAAAACACTAGGCATACACCTAACGCAAGCGCATAAGCGGTGGTCTAATCAACCTAAGCACTTCGCAAAGCACTTATGCTAATCACCTAATAAAACACTAAGCACTATGCATGTGGAGATCACTAAAATAGTGTATCAACACCTTTAGGTATATTTCCTCAGCTCCACACTACTCAAATGGCCGGTTGGGAGTTGTATTTATAAGCCCCACTGAGAAAGTAGCTAGTTGGGGTCGAACTCCCCTGAAACTGCTACTGACCGGATGCTGAATCATCCTGACCGGACACATTCAGTCAATCCTGACTGTTGAGCTGGCAATATACTGATCGGACGCTGTACAGTGTCCGGTCGCCTACCATCAGGACGCAGTCTGATCGTAGATTTGCCGCTTTGGAACCTTACTGTAATCGATCGGACGCTGATGTCCTACGTCCGATCGGTTGCCGCCAGCAGTCCGGTCCAGTGTCCAGTCAGCCTGTCTGCTGGAGCCACTCGCCCTAGCGTCCGGTCACAGCATCTGGTTGCTTGTCCAGCGTCCGGTCCTACATCCGGTCACCATAGTGAGCTCATTTCTTCATGGTCTTGCATACGGCTTGGTTCCAATCTTCATGCTTGGACTTTGCTTGATCTCTTGGGTCTTCTCTTGTGCTCCTAAGGTCTTGCTTGAGGTGTTGATCATGGGATCATCACATCGCCTTCGTCCAAGTTACGTCTTGCACCCTATTGAACTACAAAACCAACACTTGTCAATTCATTAGTCCAATTTGGTTGTGTTGGTCATCAAACACCTAAAATCCAAAGTAAATGGGCCAAGGGTCCATTTTCCTTACAACATCCTTCACCTTTTTGGGTGGCTTCATGTACAAGATAGCTTTTACCTTCTCTGGGTTAGGGCGTATGCCGTCATGACTGACGACGTTGCCGAGCAATATACCAGATGGAACACCAAAGATGCACTTCTTTGGGTTTAATTTCCATTGGCTCGATCAAAATTGTCATTCTAACCATGGTTGCCGCTGGTAGTCATCGCGGTGTGGGGGGTGGTCAGAGCGTGGAACCCTTCCTGCTTCTTCGACGATTATCTTTTTAGCATCATCGGCATCCGCATATTTTTTAGCAGTGACTAGGAGCGCTGTGACCGATTTAGGTCTTTTGCGGAGGAGCTTGTCCCTTAGGGCATCGTGGAAGCGGAGATCAGTGATGAAAGCTTCAATTGCCTTGTTGTCAGAGATTGATGGGACAAGATGCACATCTTCGAGAAGCGTCGGATGTACTCGCGCAGTGGCTCATCTTTGCGATCTCGAATCCGCTATAGATCATATTTGTTGCCGAGTTATTCGTAAGTAGCAATGAAGTTGTTGATGAATGCTTGCTTGAGCTCTTGCTAAGAATCAAAGTAGTTTGCTGGCAAGCTTGACCAGCCATTGGTGGCCTACATGGCCGACGACGACTGGGAAGGAATTAGACATGATGTGCTCAGTCAGCCATGGCTGGATTTGCACGTGATTTCGTAGAGCATGACCCATAACTTAGGGTTCTCCTTGCCGTCGTACTTCTGAAGTTTTTCGAGCTTGAAGTTCTTGGGCCATATGACTTGGAGAAGGTGTGGAGTAAACTTCTTCAAACTTAGAGGGCCATGGGTAGTATCATATTCCATACGGTGATTGCTTTCATGGGATGCACGATCGTTGGCTCTTTGGTTAATGCGATCGCAGCAGATCGCGTTCTCCAAGGGAATTGCGGAGATCATTATTGCCATCACGGCGATCTCGATTGCCACCCTGGTTGACCTTGTGACCATGGTTATCACAGAGATTATCGTGGTTGTCTCAGGCGGTTGTCGTCCCGATAGTCACGACAGTTGTCGTCCCGGTAGTCATGATGGTTGTCATCCCGACCACCGTCATGACCACCATTTCCGCCTTGACGGTTGTCTGATGGGTCATTGTTGTGCAAGCCACGTTGGCTGGGTGGCTGTGAGTGACTTGAGTACTGGCGGCTGTGGCTTGATTCGACTGAGACGGATGGAGCCTGGGCTTGATTTGCAATCTCTATGGTCTGGGCCATAGCAGCCGTCAGATAATCTTGTATATCATCACGAACTGCCTAGATTTCTAGGGTATTGGGTAGTCATTGCATTGTCACCATAGCAACAGCTACGTTGGCGCTTCGAGTCCTGAAGACCTGCTTGTCCCGTACCCTATCAAAGGCATTATTAAGATCACATGGCTGGACCCTTATGCGTCGTGCCTCCTCTTCTGCCTCAGCTTCGGCTTGTCGGCGATTAAACCAGTCAATATTACATGCTTCGTGTGCTAGCCTTTCTTGTTCTGTTTCGCCAACTACCGGTGGCTCATCATTACTGATGACATTGATCAAGTCTCCTCGCCTTGGTGGGAAAGATGGGAATCGTGGGAAACCCGGGGAGTGGTCTAGGATATCCAGATCGTATTCAACTTCTTCATTATCATGATGCTAGAGCTCAGTGTGAATGGAGCCAATAGATGCGATGCTGGACGAGGAGCTTGAACCTCCCTCTTGAACTGTGTGGACCGACCCTTCTTGATACTCCTCGATCCGAACCATGTTGACAAAGTTGCGCAGGACGTAGAGCTGAGCTTGGTAATTCTCCATCAAGGCTTCGCACTCAAAGAGCCGGAGACCCATTGCGGGGGCTGATTGGCGATGAATTGAACACCCTTTAGGAGTAGACGTGACCACGAGATCCGTACCGAGTCATGCAGGACGACTGGCCCGAGCTGGTCGGGTAGATCTGTTGTGGGTAGTGGTTACTTGCTCGGTAGGTTGATTTTGAATCGAATCTACCAGAGCTAGGGTTTTAGCAAGCTTGGTGTCGACTCGATCGATGGAGTCGAGTAGGTCGGTGTTGTCAATCTGCCTCCCTTTGTAGCGAGGAAGCGAACGACGGGTTGTCGGCATGGCTAAGATGATGCTGGTGTCGCCGGAGCTAGATCCAACATGGTCGAGAGCCCTAGCCGATGCCGATGAAGCAGTGGTCGATGTAGATCAGATCCACGCCTCCTCCGTGGTCATGGCGATGAAGTTGTCAGGAGCCAGTGGTCTAGGTGATCTGGCCGATGGTGAACATGAGGCCGTTTGGCGTAGCCATGGATCTAGGGATGATGACCATCTTGTTCTTCTAGGGAGTAGTACGCACACCTCCTACCTAGGCGCATCACTGTCGATGAAATATGGTTGGCAGTCTACCTAGGGTTATGCCCAAGGTAGTAGATTATCGGTAGATAGATGCGCAAGCTACAAACAAGATGGTGACGCAAGATAGACACGAGGTTTTATCTAGGTTCGGCTACCGTGAAGGCGTAATACCTACGTCCTACGTCTAATTGTATTATTGTATGTCAATGAGAGATGTTTTTGAGAGGGGTCCCCTAGCCACCTTATATAGTCTGAGGGGGTAGGGTTATAGATCTGGAAATCCAATCCTAACCTAGTTACAGTTGCCATAGGTGGCCAGATAAAGATTCCTATTCTAACCTGACCAGGATCTTGCTTGATCTCGAAGTCCTGTCTTGATTCCTTACGTGGGACTTTGAGCAGATTGGCTAGGCCGTGCGTCATCTTCTAGTGGGCCTAGACCCCCTGGTCTGGGCCGACCCAAGCCTAGCCATGTGGGTATAGGGGTTAATACCCCCACATGCTCCAGCATAGGGCGGTACAGGGGCATCGACATCGAAGAAGAGGAGCACGGGGCTGGGAACAGCGGCATGGGGGGCGGTGGATGGTTGCTCTAGCATGGGGCGGTGGACTGGTTGCTCCTAGCGTGGAGCGATGCATGGACCTTGGAGTCGAAGAAGAGGAGTGCAGGGCTAGGAACGGTGGCATAGGGGGTGGTGGACGGGTGCTCCAGTGTGGGGCAATGCACGAGCATCGGTGTCGAAGAAGAGGAGCACGGGGAACGGTTGGCAGTGGGGTTGAAATTTAGATAATTTCAACCCATGACGACCTTTTATACCAGACCTCATCACTACCAGTTCTAATTAGAAACCGATAGTGATGGTGGTACATCACTACCGGTTGTAAGTAGGAACCGACAGTGAGGGTGGTACATCACTGTCGGGCCATTCTTTAAACCGACAGTGATTTCCATGTAGCGGTTATCGCATAAGTAACTTATCTTTTCCACTTCTTTCGAATACCTCCTACTGGCTCAACAGTTAAGACCCCGCAACTAAGCCCTAGATACCCATGTTCGAATCCCGAGTAGCCCAATTTTTTTGGTTTAATTTTATAATTTATTAAGCGCGCTAAAGGTCAAAAAGATAAAATAAATGTGTTGCATCCCTGAATCGAACCGAAGCCTACAAGTTCCAAAGCAGCGGACAAACCATTGTGCTATCACCTAATTTTTGAAAGTTTAAAGGAATTTCTTCCTTTGAGTGACTATCTGTCCCTGCTTTGCGCATAGGCCCTTCAACTCCCTGGCCATGCTGGTCGCATGGTTCCCATGAAGAGCCGTTGTTTTACCTAGTCCTTGGACTAGTCGTGGCCCTTTAGTTCCCCACTGAAGAGACACCGCGTTTACCTAGGAGTCCATCGGCTACTCGCGCTGGTTCCCAACATAGGCGCGCTTTGTCTTCCGAGGGGTGCGAGTTATTGCACCGTGATTAGTTCCACCCACCAACATGCCTATATATAAGCCAGGCCCCCATGCATAGTCAGCCTGCCATTGCACCACCGCACGTCAAGAAAGCGAAGCACCCGTTCCCATGCACACCTCGCCCTAGCCCTCGACCCACCACCATAATGCCTCACCGCTTGAAGACAACATGGCTTATGCTAAACCCGTCGTCCTCACATCACCCCCCTCGATGCCTCCATCGACACCATCGTCCGAATTAGACCTCGAGGTGAACCTTGAGAACTGATTCGAACCATGAGACCGCATCGAAGGAGGAACCGGAACCTCTTCGGTGGAGGAGGTCATCTTCAACTCGTTGGAGATGGCTCGGAAGGAGGAGGAGGACCGACACCTCCATGCCATCACACAAAAGGAGACCAACGACTGCATCCTGAAGTGCATCATTGAGATCTCCAAGGAGAAGGAGTGCTGCTACGAGGAGGTGGTGGAGCGCCACTGCCAGGAGGAGGAGATCGAGCGGCGTCTCGCGATGGACGCGGAACAGCGCCGACGTAGGGCTGAGCGATGAAAGAAGCATGAAGAGGAGCATCGGTGGTAGGGGGACGATGCATGCGGCAGCACCGGCAATAATTAGTAGTACTAGTGATTAATCTATGTCTTAGGTCGATGTAATAATTTACTGGTGCTAAAAAAAACCGTGTCGTCGAATCCTTTGTTTGATCATCATCACCCTGGGTTGATACTTGCATTGCATGACCTCATTTTCTTTGCTTACATATTGGAATTGCATTGTATGACCCTATTTTACTTACATCATCCCTTGGATTATATGTGGTGATGTATCTTGGTCGTTGTCTCGTTGTCACAAAGACCGTAGTATATGATATGCTACGTAACAGAGATCGAGGGGGCCAACAGGACTGTTGCTCTTCTTGATAATACCATGTTGTAGCATGTCTATCATCTATCACAAAAACCATGTTGTAAGTAGGAACCGACAATGATGGGGGTACATCACTGCCCGGCCATTCTTTAAACCGACAGTGATTTCTGTGTAGGGGTTACAGAATAAGTAACTTATCTTTTCCACTTCTTTCGAATACCTCCTACTGGCTCAACGGTTAAGACCCCACAACTTAGTCCCCCGATACCCATGTTTGAATCCTGGGCGACCCAATTTTTTTGGTTTAATTTTATAATTTATTAAGCGGTATAAAGGTCAAAAAGATAAAATAAATAAACCTTGTCACACATCCTATACTAGCGTAGCGGTTAAGTGTCTGAACTCTCTAGCCTAAGACCTGAGCTCAAACCCGAGGGCTAGCACAATTATTTTTTAATTTTTTATATATCATTGCCGGTTTTCAAAATAAACCGACAGTGATAACAAGCATCACTATCAGGTTTTTTCTCATCACTGCTGGTTTTTTTGAAACCAATAGTGATGTTCATATATATTAAAAAAATCTTTTATATACTAATAAATAGAAGCATATATATTCCTATGTCGAAAATGGCTTGAAATTTTTTTGGCAAGCTTGTACAACCAAATTAAGATCCCACATAGGATCTTAGGTTTTTCTAATCATTTTTTATTAATTATATTTTTTTTGTGTGCTGAATGGGATAAAAGAGGGTGAATTTTATCTTGGACCAATAGATTTTTTTCATCCACCTCCACAAAATTCTTATCCCAAGGGCACATTAGATTCCTGTGTAAAAGTTTGGCATCATTTAGATCTTTTCATAGGTAGACTCAGTTCAATCTATAATTAAACGGTCTTGTCGCGCAGAAATTCCATTAAACCTCAGAAAGTAGCAAACCATCTCTGAAAAATCCAAAACTTGGTGTTTCCTTCACACGTGGCACGTGCAAGACTAAGAAAAAGTTTGAGACCAATACAACACCGGAATGCATATGAACCATAGAAACCTTGATAACCTATGTGTATAGTCATGGTTCGATGAAAGGGCATATGTACCTCTATGAAGCATGTATACTCCACCTATGTTGAAATGGCTTGAATTTTTTTTGGCAAGCTTGTACACCCAAATTAAGATCCCACATAGGATCTTAGGTTTTTCTAATCATTTTTTACTAATTATATTTTTCTGTGTGCTGAATGAGACAAAAGAGGGTGAATTTCATCTTGGACCCAATAGATTTTTTCATCTACCTCCACAAAATTACTATCCCTAGGGCACATTAGATTCTATGTAAAAGTTTGGCACCATTCTGGATCTTTTCGTGGGTAGACTCAGTTCAACCTATAATTTAACGGTCTCGTCGCGTGGAAATTCAATTAAACCTCAGAAAGTAGCAAACCATCTCCGAAAAATCCAAAACTTGGTGTTTCCTTCACATGTGGCACATGCAAGGCTAAGAAAAAGTTTGAGACCAATACAACACCAGAATGCATATGAACCATAGAAATCTTGATAACCTATGTGTATAGTCATGGTTCGATAAAATGGCACATGTACCTCTGTGAAGCATGTATACGCCGCCTATGTCGAAATTGCTTGAATTTTTTTTTGACAAGCTTGTACACCCAAATTAAGACTGCACATAGGATCTTAGGTTTTTCTGAGAAGTTTATTTATTTATTATATTTTTCTCTATGCCGAATGAGACAAAAGAGGGTGAATTTCATCTTGGACCAACAGATTTTTTCATCCACCTCCATAAAATTCTTATCCCTAGGGCACATTAGATCCTGTGTAAAAGTTTGGCACCATTTTAGATCTTTTCATAGGTAGACTCAGTTCAATCTATAATTAAACGGTCTCGTCGTGCAGAAATTCAATTAAACCTCAGAAAGTAGCAAACCATCTCTGAAAAATCCAAAACTTGGTGTTTCCTTCACACGTGGCACGTGCAAGACTAAGAAATGTTTGAGACCAATACAACACCGGAATGCATATGAACCACAGAAACCTTGATAACATATGTGTATAGTCATGGTTCGATGAAAGGGCATATGTACCTCTATGAAGCATGTATACTCCGCCTATGTTGAAATGGCTTGAATTTTTTTGGCAAGCTTGTACACCCAAATTAAGATCCCACATAGGATCTTAGGTTTTTCTAATCATTTTTTACTAATTATATTTTTCTGTGTGCTGAATGAGACAAAAGAGGGTGAATTTCATCTTGGACCCAATAGATTTTTTCATCTACCTCCACAAAATTACTATCCCTAGGGAACATTAGATTCTATGTAAAAGTTTGGCACCATTCTGGATCTTTTCGTGGGTAGACTCAGTTCAACCTATAACTTAACGGTCTCGTCGCGTGGAAATTCAATTAAACCTTAGCAAGTAGCAAACCATCTCCGAAAAATCCAAAACTTGGTGTTTCCTTCACATGTGGCACATGCAAGGCTAAGAAAAAGTTTGAGACCAATAGAACACCAGAATACATATGAACCATAGAAATCTTGATAACCTATGTGTATAGTCATGGTTCGATGAAATGGCACATGTACCTCTGTGAAGTATGTATACGCCGCCTATGTCGAAATAGCTTGAATTTTTTTTGACAAGCTTGTACACCCAAATTAAGACTGCACATAGGATCTTAGGTTTTTCTGAGAAGTTTATTTATTTATTATATTTTTCTCTATGCCGAATGAGACAAAAGAGGGTGAATTTCATCTTGGACTAATAGATTTTTTTCATCCACCTCCACAAAATTCTTATCCCTAGGGCACATTAGATCCTATGTAAAAGTTTGGCACCATTTCAGATCTTTCCATAGGTAGACTCAGTGCAATCTATAATTAAACGGTCTCGTCGCGCAGAAATTCAATTAAACCTCAGAAAGTAGCAAACCATCTCTGAAAAATCCAAAACTTGGTGTTTCCTTCACACGTGGCACGTGCAAGACTAAGAGAAAGTTTGAGACCAATACAACACCGGAATGCATATGAACCATATTAACCTTGATAACCTATGTGTATAGTCATGGTTCGATGAAAGGGCATATGTACCTCTATGAAGCATGTATACTCCGCCTATGTTGAAATGGCTTGAATTTTTTTGGCAAGCTTGTACACCCAAATTAAGATCCCACATAGGATCTTAGGTTTTTCTAATCATTTTTTACGAATTATATTTTTTATGTGCTGAATGAGACAAAAGAGGGTGAATTTCATCTTGGACCCAATAGATTTTTTCATCTACCTCCACAAAATTACTATCCCTAGGGAATATTAGATTCTATGTAAAAGTTTAGCACCATTCTGGATCTTTTCGTGGGTAAACTCAGTTCAACCTATAATTTAACGGTCTCATCGCGTGGAAATTCAATTAAACCTCAGAAAGTAGCAAACCATCTCCGAAAAATCCAAAACTTGGTGTTTCCTTCACATGTGGCACATGCAAGGCTAAGAAAAAGTTTGAGACCAATAGAACACCAGAATGCATATGAACCATAGAAATCTTGATAACCTATGTGTATAGTCATGGTTCGATGAAATGGCACATGTACCTCTGTGAAGCATGTATACGCCGCCTATGTCGAAATAGCTTGAATTTTTATTGACAAGCTTGTACACCCAAATTAAGACTGCACATAGGATCTTAGGTTTTTCTGAGAAGTTTATTTATTTATTATATTTTTCTCTATGCCGAATGAGATAAAAGAGGGTGAATTTCATCTTGGACCAATGATTTTTTTCATCCACCTCCACAAAATTCTTATTCCTAGGGCACATTAGATCCTGTGTAAAAGTTTGGCACCATTTCAGATCTTTTCATAGGTAGACTCAGTTCAATCTATAATTAAACGGTCTCGTCGCACAGAAATTCAATTAAACCTCAGAAAGTAGCAAACCATCTCTGAAAAATTCAAAACTTGGTGTTTCCTTCACACGTGGCACGTGCAAGACTAAGAAAAAGTTTGAGACCAATACAACATCGGAATGAATATAAACCATAGAAACCTTGATAACCTATGTGTATAGTCATGGTTCGATGAAAGGGCATATGTACCTCTATGAAGCATGTATACTCCGCCTATGTTGAAATGACTTGAATTTTTTTTGGCAAGCTTGTACACCCAAATTAAGATCCCACATAGGATCTTAGGTTTTTCTAATCATTTTTTACTAATTATATTTTTCTGTGTGCTGAATGAGACAAAAGAGGGTGAATTTCATCTTGGACCCAATAGATTTTTTCATCTACCTCCACAAAATTACTATCCCTAGGGCACATTAGATTCTATGTAAAAGTTTGGCACCATTCTGGATCTTTTCGTGGGTAGACTCAGTTCAACCTATAATTTAACGGTCTCGTCACGTGGAAATTCAATTAAACCTCAGAAAGTAGCAAACCATCTCCGAAAAATCCAAAACTTGGTGTTTCCTTCACATGTGGCACATGCAAGGCTAAGAAAAAGTTTGAGACCAATACAACACCAGAATGCATATGAACCATAGAAATCTTGATAACCTATGCGTATAGTCATGGTTCGATGAAATGGCACATGTACCTCTGTGAAGCATGTATACGCCGCCTATGTCGAAATAGCTTGAAATTTTTTGGACAAGCTTGTACACCCAAATTAATACTGCACATAGGATCTTAGGTTTTTCTGAGAAGTTTATTTATTTATTATATTTTTCTCTATGCCGAATGAGACAAAAGAGGGTGAATTTCATCTTGGACCCAATAGATTTTTTTATCCACCTCCACAAAATTCTTATCCCTAGGGCACATTAGAGCCTGTGTAAAAGTTTGGCACTATTTTAGATCTTTTTGTGGGTAGACTCAGTTCAACCTATATAATTAAATGGTCTCATCGCGCAGAAAATCAATTAAACCTCAGAAAGTAGCAAACCATCTCCTGAAAATCCCAAACTTGGTGTTTCCTTCACACGTGGCACGTGCAAGCCTGAGAATAATTTTGAGACAAATATGACACCAGAATGTATATTTCTAATTGCCCAACAAATGTTACATAAATTACATACATGACAATAATTAAATACACAAAGCCGTATATATTAAAATTAGAACCTAATTAAACTATGACCTTAAAAACCTAGCTAAATAAACATTAATTTCTATCGGAATCACTGCTGGGATCGATGGAGCCACGCACACTAGCATGCCTCTATAGCCATATATGGTAATTGATGTCACCGATTATGTATCCGCTTGTATCGATGAAGTCCAATGCCCGTATGAGTGCACTCTCTCGTGCCTCACAATACCGAAAGAATGGTCGGCCATAGATGTAACCTACTGAACAACCACTGCCCCTGTTAGTAATCCTTATGCAGTACTGGCGTCCTTCTATAATGAGCTGGCTGAGGTTTCCATTTTAGAAGTCCCAATCATACCCGAGTTGCTCTGTAGCTTGGTCTAGAACGGCCCACAAGCCACATGCAACATAGATAAGGTCCTATAGCGCAATCTGCATGCGGAGAAAAAAAATTAGAGAATGTTATTTCAATAATAAACAACAAATAACTATGACTCAGGTATAAGTGACCATTTTACCACATCCACATGGTTGTAGCTTGCAAACCATTCGCTTGCTTGTGGGACGGGGATATCACCAGCATTCAAAGCAAGTGCCTTGAAGTGTGAGAAATCAGGCATATCATAGCAAATACGTCAAAGTGCCTCTAAACAGATGCGCACGGCACTTAATTGGGTGCTTATCATGTCTGGGCTCTGTATTCCCGTCCCATGGATATGGTTCTGATGATTTGAACTCCTCACAGGGATGAAAAAAATGAGTTCACACGTCCATAGCCGACCACTTGCATTAGATGTCGTGTTCTCGACGATATCCGAGATAAAGAACTATCTAAGTGCTGTTCGCAGCCAATCTATCGGGGATATAGTCTGCGACATATATGCATGCAACAATGATATTAAACTAATTACACTTATTTGTTAGCATAAAAAACAAAAGATGTTGGAAAATATTTCATACTATAGCTAGAACAGGTTACCATGGAATGGCCACATTAGGAGCGAATGGCTCATCGCCAGGGTGAAAACCTGGTTCTTGTGGTGGGGGAGGTCCGTTGTTCATACCACCTGATCGATAAAATGCAAAAAAAAAATATAAACATAAAATATATGCACAAAAAAAATCTTCCAAGTAAAATGTGGCAACATAATTAAATATAGATCAAATGCAAGGAATAAGAATATATATAAATGTAGAATGCAAAGAAACATGAATATAAATATAGATCAAATGAATATAGATACAATATTGGAGAAGACAACATATCAATACCATTGAAAAATGCAGGAGCCATGACCAAATCATGTAGAGAGAGTGGATGTCTTGAGAAGTGAGAGTGAAACGTGAGAAATAAGACTGAGAGAGTTCGTGGGTGAGTGGGATCGATGTATGTGGCCGGTAGTTTGTTTTATATAGGGGGCATGGACATCACTGCCAGTTTTTAAATAGAACCAACAGTGAAGGTGGTAATCACTGTCGGTTTCTAAATAGAACCAACAGTGAAGGTGGCTATCACTACCGGTTTCTAAATAGAACCGACAGTGAAGGTGCATATATATAATGGATATATTTATTTAGATACTAAAGTGGGAAAGTTTTAGCAAGAACGATATATTTATTTAGATAGTAATGAAATACATAAAAAATTACAAAAAATTAGAAATAAGTTACATATATGATAACAAAAACCTTACACTAAAATTCCATATACGATAACAAAGACCTATTTGCATACTGGTCAATGTTACCATCAATGTGTATCAATACATTATAATTTAACCACCTCAGTAGCATTCTTCTTGCACCAACTAGGGTTCAAACAATAGCACCGTGGTGGTCTACGAGCTATACCGGTTGGAGATGATAAGGTGGCATCGATGAATCCATTCCTCTATTGTACATGGCCTTTTTCTTGGTATAGTCCAGAGCACATCGAATTCAGCTTAGCACCATAGCGGATGGCTCTATGAACCTTGTGGCATCTCCAATCTTCGGCGTTGCTCTATCTTTAGTAGCATTCTTCTGGTACCTCATGTGTGCACCATTTTGGTGGACTACGATGCATAACGATATCTATGGTTTGCTGTGAGAGGAAAATATTGTATCATGGCTGATAAGGCCTGGCTGAAACCAACATGCATGGAGAGGTTAGCTCCTGGCCGAGGAGCATTTTATAGGGGCTAGCAGTCGTGGTACATTTTTATTTTTGAACTAAAGTTGTCGGGGTAGGTGGGAGTAGTGCTCCAATTGTTGTGGTCATGAGAGCACTATTGGCATGTGAGGAGCATCTACACATCACTGTCGATTTTAGTTTGAAAACCGACAGTGATAGAAGCTATCATTGCCGGTTTTAAAACCGACTATGATAGAAGCTATCACTGTCGGTTTTAAAACCAAAACCGATAGTGAAGGGCCCTGCCGCCATCTTTTAGTAAAAAAATATAAAAAAACATTGTCAATTTAGAGCCTGCCATTGTAGCCTTTTTGTAAAAATATAAAAAGTTTGGCCCACCTGAGATTCGAGCGTGGGTCACGGGGTCGAGAATGTGCGGCCTTAACCGCTGAGTTAGGATAGGGAGTTCATTTAGAATGGTTTTATTTTTTTTCTTTTATCCCATTGTAATGCACTACTAAATAATAAATGTAAAATTAAAAAAGTTTGGTCCACCTGGGATTCGAGCGAGGGTCTCAGAGTACAGAGTGCGCGGCCTTAACCGCTGAGCTAGGATAGGGAGTTCGGTTGGTTTGCTTTTCTTTATTTATTTATTAATAGAAATAATGCAGTTAGTTTATATTCTAAAATAACACAAAAATTTGTGTCTTGATTATTTAATTATATGATAATTAATTAATGGTCTATAATTAGCAAATAATAGTGTTTATGAACATCATCTTAATATTTAATTACATAGTCAATAATTAAATTGTAGAGATGGGCACAAAATATACATTAAATATTCTATGTGAATTACTGATACAACGTCTGCATAATGATTACATAGTTAACAATAATCTAACTATCTTTAGGTGTATCAACAATGAGGGCCTCATTGTGATCAATTCATATGTAAGCAGGTTCGTCACCATCTTGAAGGATAGGTAGGGGTACATTCGCCCCAAATGGATGCATTTTCTAATAGCCCCTGTAGTCTTCTTTATCCGTCACTCCATTGACACCGACAATCTTCCTTTTCCCTTCTAGGACTACTTTTAGCCTTCCTTTTGTCTTGTTGTCCCTTGCATAGAAGACTTGCATAACATCTCTTGCAAGGACAAAGGGGTCATCTCTGTATGCGGTCTTAGTGAGATCAACGGTAGTGAACCCTTTGCTGTCAGTGTTGATTTCCTCGAGCCAGACCCACTGGTAGCGAAACAGAGCTGCCTTCTATGGACCGTAGGCTAGCTCCCATATCTCCTCTATGAAACCATAGTATGTCGCCAATACGTTGACATTCTCGTCGTGAGCATCAAAACAAACACCACAATTTTGGTATGTGCTCTTTCCATCTTGCTTTTTTATGTAAAATGTGAATCCATTGATCTCATACCATTGGTACTTAAGATATGTACTTGAAGGCCCCTTGGCTAAGGGATCTAGTTGATTACCCAACTTTATTCCAAGCAAGCAACGTCGCAACCAGCTGACAAATTCCTCCTTATGTTTTTTTATCCAGCCAAGCCTGTGACCTACTCGGATACAAAGTTTGCAGCAATTGCATGTGCTTGTCAATGTATGGCATCACACCCTCGGCTTGTTGGAGAACAGCGAACTATGCCTGTCTGAAAGAAACAGGGTCATCTACTATAACAGATTTCTCTTCGATCGTTCCTTTGCCACGTAGTCTTCCCTCATGACGAGATTCTAGAACTCCGACCCTTTTGATGTCCAGATAATATGTACATAACTCAATGGCCTCCTTCGTTGACCATCCTTCAACCATGCCCCCTTTTGGCCTAAATCTGTTCCTAACATACCTCCTGAAAACTTTCATCAAACTTTCGAAAGGAAACATCTGATGCAAGTACATTAGGCCAAGGGCTCTAATTTGATCAACAAGATGAATGAGCAGATGCAATGAGACATCAAAGTAAGTTGGTGGGAAATGCATCTCAAGCTTAATGAGAGTTTTAGCTATGTCCTGCTGTAGCTGCTCTAGCGTGGACACATCAATGACCTTTTTTTGAGATCGCGTTAAAGAACGAGCAAAGCTTTATGATTGGGGCGCGGATCTTTGGGGGGAGGATACCACATAGGGCAATAGGGAGCAGCTGAGTCATAATGACATGACAGTCATGGGCCTTCATAGGGCCATAGTTGAACTTGAGTTCTCTAATGTTCACTAGCCTCTTCGGGTTCACACAGTAGCCCATCGGGACTTTGAGTTCATTGAAGAAAGAAATAAGCGCACGCTTTTCTTCCTTCTTCAATGTCCATGACGCAACTGGAAGTTCGAACTAGCCATTGTCTAGCTCCATGGGATGTAGCTCCTTCCTAATTCCCAAGTGTTGCATGTCTAGGCGTGTGGCTAGTGAATCCTTTGATGTCCCCTCGGTGTCCATGAAGGTGTTAAGAGTGTTAGCGCACACGTTTTTAGTGATGTGCATGGGATCACGACAGTGGCGTACACTTAGAAATGGCCAGTAAGGTAGTTTCTAGAAAATCGATTTTTCTTCCAAACGCTCCCATCAGGCGCTGCTACTGCATTGTCCCCCTTCCCAAGGACAACCTCCAGTTTGTTGAGTTCTCGAAGTATCGTAGGTCCATCTCGATATTTTGGAGCTAAGCATTTCTCAATAGCACCGTTGAAATCTTTTTTGTTCCTGTGGTAAGGGTGATCCTTAGGTAGGAACCTATGGTGTCCCATATAAACTATCTTTGAGTTATTTAGCAGATTTCATCTGTGTCGACCAAGCACTCGACATATCTAGTATAGCCTTTTGTCTTCTCTTCGGACAACGAACCTCGACCTGGCAGGTTGGTGATTGTAGCGATAAGTACTCCCTTGATCGTGACATGTTTCTTTTTGTACTCATCCCAAACATCCGGCACACCCTTTTCAAACATCTCCACTAGTTCATCGATCATTGGTTCCAGAAACACATTGATGTCATTCCTAGGCTGTCTTGGCCCTTGGATCAGTAGTGGCATCTGGATGTACGACCGCTTCATATAGACCTAAGGTGGAAGGTTGTATATACAGAGCATCACTAGCCAGGTGCTATGATTGCTTCTAACCTGGTCGAAAGGATTCATCCCATCTACGCTCAAAGCAAACCAAAGGTGCCTTACCTCTCCATCAATGTCCTTATAGAACATAGTATTGACAGTCCTCCAGTCATGCCCATCGGCGGGGTGCCTCATCATTGTATCTTTCTTACGCTCTTCGCCATTCCAGCGCAATAGCTTGGCTGACTTTGCACATGCAAACAGCCTATGCACCTAGGGAGCTATAGGGAAATACCAAATGACCTTTACGGGACCTCCTCTGGTCTTGGTACCCTCATCTGACGGCCCTTTCTTGTACCGTGGAGCTTCACACTTGGGGCACTTGTCTAAGTCTTTGTATTTTTCTCCATAGTACAATATGCAATCATTGGAACACGTGTGGATTTTTTCAACCTCGAGGCCAATGGGGTAGATCATTTGCTTGGCCAAGTATGTCTTTTCTGGCAACTCATTTCTTTCTGGGAGCATTTTCCTTATTATACCTAACAACTGATCGAAGCCTTTATCGCTCAATCCGTTTATCGATTTGAACTCTAACAGCATGACGTTGGCTTCCAGTTTGCTCATTGGACAATTCCTATACAATAGTGTTTTACCATCTTGTCTCATTTTCTCTAGCTTTCTCAGCTGTCTTTCACTAAGACATCCGGTCTCTACATTACATAGCAGCTGAGAAATGCCATCGTTATCCTCGGTGTCGTCAGCTAGCGTGTTCCTAAATACATTATTAACTGTGGCCATAGGTTCCGTGTTGACACTGGGTTCCTCATCAGCATCATGGATGGCTATGTTAGGCATGTCCACATCATCATCGTTTTCCTACAGAACATTCATACCAACCTCACCATGCATAGTCCATATCGTATAGTTTGGCATGAACCCCCTAGTAATCAAGTGCAATCGTATAGACTCAATTTAACGAAAGTTCCTATGATTCTTGCAATCTTTGCATGGGCAGAAGACAGGGTTCCCATTCCCAGCATGGGCTTTGGCATCGGTGATAAACTGGCTGACGCCTTGCGTGTCCCGCTTGTTCGTTCGAGACAGATGCATCCACTCTTGATCCATCTCTACACAAAAAAATACTGACACAATAATTACAAAGAATTAATAAGAAATCAAGCTTCATGAACAACAATTGTAGCTCGAAAGTACCATTTTTGGAAAACATTATTGTACACTAATTATTGAAAAATTGAAATTGGTAGCCTCGGCCCTGTAAATTGAAAATCATAGTAAAAAACAATTATTGCACAATATTGAAGAACAACTATTCTACACTACTTCTAAGAACTAATTATAGCATCACATACTAACAATGATGATCTTGACCACCATGGAATAATTAGCTAGGAATTTAAATGTGTTCATAGACACCAACCTTTTGGATGATGGATTCACCACAATTTGAGCCTTGCACAAATGTCCAATTGGAAAAGTGCTCTCTAGAATGGAGAAAGAACTAGAATGAGAATCAAGCAATGTAGCCATCAAAACAAAGCTCATTAAGCAACAAAATCAAAGGAGTGGATGTTTGTTACTAACCTTAAAGCAAAAAGATCATGCCATTCTTCAAAATCCAAGCACTAGCTTCATGGTGAAGAGCAGCCGCAGCAATGGAGGGAAGGGTCCAAACACGCGCCTCTATTCTCAGGATGGAAGAGAGGAGGAAGGAGAGGACGGCTGCAGCCTTTTTGTGTTGTAGACTTATCACCATCGGTTCTTGGCTAGAACCGACAGTGATAGATTACAATCACTGTTGGCTCTTGGCTTAAACCGACAGTGATGAGTGGCCGCCAAAACACTGCCGGTTCAAGCCACAAATCGGTAGTGATGTGGTCCTTCACTGCCGGTTTTAGCCCAGCCCCAATCATTTTTTTATTTTCAAGCTCATAACCGGCAGTGAAGGTACATCACTGCCGGTTCTCACAAATCCAACAGTAATGATGCCGACAGTGATGTGCAAATCTAGCGTAGTGACCCGCAACCAGTTAATTCCAAGAATAGCATCAATGCCTTACCCAGGTACTACCATGAACTGTAGATGGTAAGTGTGGGTGGCTAATAACAAACTTACTGTATCCATGTGGGTATTGATGAACATTTGTGAACCCACAGTATGAATCTTATAGGCATAAGGTATAGCCATAAGTGATAAGTTGTGCCGCTCTACAAACCCCATGCTCATAAAGGAATGTGATGCACCAGAATTGAACAACACATAAGCTAGATGGGAGTCGATGGTAAACATACCCGCCATCACTGGCTCCTGCTGCAAAATCTGCTTAGCCTCTATGAAATGCACCTGGCTGGATCTGCTGGGCACTTTCTTCTTGATTATGGTCCTCTTGACAAGCCAAGAATTCGCTGATGGTTGAGTAGACTGAGCTGACTGGTTCTAGGGACAAGCTCGGGCATAGTTGCCATCTTTGCCACACTTGAAGCAAGCACCGGGCTTGTTCCCAAATCCCTAGCTAGGTGGGACCTATTGTCCCTAAGACTGCTGGGGCTGCACCTGCTGTGGGGGTGCATGGTACTATGTGGAGGAAGTTTGAGAAGTCTGCTGGGGCTACCGGAATGAAGGCCCGCCTGATGACTGATAGAGCCCCTGCCAGACAACCTGTACCTTCTAAGTATGGCAATGGCGGCATTCATCAACGCCCCGAAGGTCTGATAGTTCACCATGTATAGCTTCTCCTAAAGGATGGGAGAGAGACGGTGAAAGAAGCGATCCTTCTTCTTATTGTTAGTGTCCACATGAATGCCAGCATACTAGGCCAAGTGATTGAACTTATTCACATAGTCCATCACTGTCATAGTCCCCTAGCACAGCTCTAGGAACTCAGTCACCTTCCGGTTGATGACACCAGCAGGAATAAAGAACTCTCGGAATGCTATGGTGAACTCCTGCCAGGTTGTCAAATGATCGGGCTGCTCCATGGCATGGAAGGTATCCCACCATGCACTTGTAGACCCCAAAAGCTGCTGCGCTGCAAAGCGCGCCCTCTACTCGTTGGCCACATCGAGCAGTAGAAACTTCTGCTTCAGAATGCGAAGCCAGTGCTCCGCATCCAAGGGCTCATCTAACAGGGTGAAAGTGGGTGGGTGAGTCTTGAGGAAGTCCTGGTAAGAGGATGGTCCCTCAGGACAGCGGGCACCACCCCCATTCCCACCGTTGCCCCCGTGGCGTACACGGGCGAGGCCCACGACAGCTTGTGCCATGATCTCCATGGCATGGGCTGACTCATGGCGAGCAGCCAATAGCTCCACCATCATCTTAGCGTGAGTCATTGGAGGCGGCGGTGGCGAAGGAGGAGCCAGAAGTGGAGCCCCATGGCTCACCCTATTGGGCTCATGGGCCTGGCCACTCTCGCCGTGGCCCTCGCTAAGACCGTGAGCCACCCCCCGCACTGGTGCTCCCACATCCAGACCTTAGATTCATCTATAAGAGATATGAACCATCCATTAGAACACCCTCCTGATCAGAATCAAGGGATTAGAGAAATGACAGCATATTTATCAAAGCATTCATTTAGTTAGTCCTATCAATTTACTAACTCAATTATACATGAAGGGGGATTTTAGTTTGAGTAAGATGCTATCATTATGATGCATGCTTCAGCCTATGCGCTCACTCAAGACGGAATATAGCGGCATTCGTTAAATTTCCAACACATCGCACACTCACTTTTGGTATACTAAGCACTTTCTTACGCAACATAAGTCAGTGTACCTGCAGAAAACTGATTAGATAAAACCAGTGCTGCTATCCTAGATAGACCATATTGCTAGGGCTTATACTTATTTACCTAATCTAATCGCATCCTACTTTTCGCAAAACTTTTGTTGGTCAAATTTTTAAGTTTTGAAAAAGGGTGATGAACTCGTAACCATTATTGGCTCTAGTACCAACTGTGGCAGAACCGCCCGAAATAGCACGCTTACGGAGGTGCTCGTCTCCCACCAAACACTAAGCACCCTGAAAATAGGCTACCACGAGCGGTATCCGTCGGGCACACCCCAAGGGGAACCTAAAAGATCCATATTTTTCCCAAGGATCTAATAATGAGAACGAGTTACAATACAAGTCCAATTCATACATCAAAGATTCTTAAAAGTACATTATTACATTACCAAATGTCAGAGTGCGGAATGATAAACAACGGAATTTAAAAAAACATCTAGCGATAGGAGCGAGGATTCCGTGTGAGCCCACAAGAAGAATCCTCCACACTAAAGGTACTTCTCAAGCATCACCTGCAACAGGGGTAAATAAACCCTGAGTACACAATGTACTCGCAAGACTTATCCGACTAGTGGGAATAATTTCCGGACTCCAAGGAATATGATAAGCTTTATAGGTTTTGCTGGTTTCATTTGGCAGAAAGCAATACTAATAGTGAGTCCTTATTTATGTATTATTATCAGCCGGATTAAGTTATCATCTAGCTAGTCTATATAAGCCCCTATTCTACTTTCAAGCAAGAGTTGAGCAATCAGTTCCATTTCTTCTCCTTTCAACTTTCAGTTCTTACTACGATGCTAAACCGCAGACTAAGCCACTACCGGATTTCCTGGTGATTCGCGAATCAATGTGCCCAGCTGGGTGCCCCAAAAACACACTGCCCCGCTTGTACCCTAGGCACAAGCAGGACTAACCCATCACTCTCCTATCCTGGGTGTCCAGGTCCTCTGTCCAAACTTGGACTCCAAGCCCCCACTCCTGAGTCCCAGACTCAGTGTGGTGCAAGGACCTCCACCATCTCTACCTCCAATCAGTCGGTCCAAAAAGAGCCAGATCCGCGACAAGAGAGCAACAAGTCTTCCCTATGCCCATACCCAAGTATGCGCTCGGGACAATAAATCTGTGACTTGCCTAGAGTCATATGCAATGACCGGTCCTTAATTGACACAGACAAGGAAAAAGTGTAACCGAGCTATGCCCTATTGGCCACAGGACACAATCCCTTACACCCACCAATACCCAAACCATATCCCTGCCCGATCACCATTTACCTTTACCTTTTTATCATGCGCGATAATATTTATCACCTACTTGCGAGTAACGGCAGGTTACTCACGCTACCGATATCCTGAGCATAGCAGCTACTCGACCTATACTAGTAGGACTCATGTGTAGATATATTTATGCATGTAGTTTCCATAAAATGCCTATAACTTAAATGCACATCACATATATATATATATATTCAGTGATCATTAAAATAGGGGTTATGCACCGGGGCTTGCCTTGGGCAGGCAGCGGGTCAGTAAGGTCAGCACCAATAGGCTTCGGGGCTCCCTCCTGCATGAGGATCTCCTCCTCGTACTCCTCGATGACCTCGTCGTACTATGGTTCGTCGACATGCATGAATTTTACCAGCTTGTGATCTACATGCATGAAATGATGATGCAATACTTAGTAATCTAGCAACAACAGCTCTTAAAATAAAGTACCTCTGTCTAACTACTACACTAGTGCTACCGACCATAGTATTAAGTTATCTATTGCTATCAAGAACAAGTATGAAGTATGACATTCATCATTATAGCAACTACAACTATTCTTACTCCTAATGCTGATTTACGCTATATACAATAAAGTAAGGATAATAGCTACTCTACTTATTAATCTACCCAAGGGCTACAAAATTTACAACAAGTACCTACCAACCTAGTGAGCCTACTATAAAATTTTTATATCTATATCTATAGCTATCTCCAATTTTCCACAAATATTTCTACAAATATTAATCTACATAATACTAAGCCATCTAATTTGAATTTATGAACCTACCATTGTCATGGCTAACTGTAATCTAACTGCACTAATAGGTAGATGGTAATTTTGCGAACTTAACAAACTTGGTTTCACTATTTTTAGACATCTACAAAATTTACTATAATTTATCAAAGTTCAGCTCATAACTAAATTAAATAAGCATTTCTACTTTACTAGGAAATTGAAGAAACCAATTTCTAACTCGTGGCCCAACTCACGCGGCTCGGCGCACAACGGCGTGACGCGCGCGTGCAGCGCCGCCCACGCGCGGGCGCGGCCTAGCCAGACGATGGCCCACGGAGGGGAAGGATCCGCGCACGCCGGTAAAATTGCAGAAATGCCCTCGGACTACTCTGTATTCCCTGCGAGCTCTAAGGCACTATTCCGGTAGTCTACAGTTTTATGGTTATGCCCTTAGAATATTATATCTTCACAACAACTACACCCCTGACACCTGTGCGTGCGCTCCGGCACGGCGGCGCTGGCATCGGCGGCATACGCAGGCCACAACAAGTCTTCCCCTCCCAACAACGAGCCGACCCTTACCAAGGAGCGAACACGACGTGCCGGGCGAAGAAAGCGCGAGTCCAAGATGTAGTAGCGCGGTCTGACCACGGCGGCAGACGTCCTGCAGTAACGGCGGTGCTGTTCTAGTGAATGTCAGTAAGGCCGGGTAAAATAGGTAGCTAGTGAGCTCTAGTGACTCACCACTGGAACCCTTCGAGGCGGTGATTCGTTTGGAGATGGCTCGAGCCGAGCTGGCCAGCGTGCGCGCGGGGTGGTGCGGCGGCGTACGGTGATGGCACAACCGCGTCAGGGAAAGTGGGGCTGCAGTAGCATTACGGACCGAGGTGCGCAGGGTACTTAGGAGGGGGAGATAAGGCCGGTGGTGCAAGGAATCGTCATAGGGTGCTTTGAATAGGTGGCTTGCCGTCGACGCGCACCCGTCTGGTCTTAAGGACCCAGTGGAGCGGCGATTCTTAATGAGGCACTATGCGGTAGTACATGCAGCGCGGTGGGGTCGGTCGGGTGTCCTGCTACCTAGCGGAGCTAAGGACATGACCAATTGAATCACGGTACTGTCACCACGGCGAATCGAAGGAAACGGTCCCACCAGCCATGGCGACAGCGGAGACAGGGGTTTTGGCACGGCATGGCTCGGCACAGTCGCGGCCGTCAATGCAAAGTACAAGTGCACACAACGATGGGGAACAACAAGGCGTGCTCCCGGCGGCTGTCCGCTCGGCCGAACCAACAAGCCGACGAAGCTCGGTACAATGTCACAGCGGATGGCGCGGATAAGGGAAGCAATAGCGCAACGTGACTCCAAAGTGATGGTGGAGCAGGCGGCCGTCCACGCGCATGCAGCCATGGCGATGTCAACGGGAGTAGTGTCGGGCATGGCGATGGATGGCGCGTAGCGCGGCGGGGGTACCGTGCGACGCGATGGCGAGGCAGAGCCGCAAGGGCCGGGCGCAGTGCACTTGCGTGCGTGCGAGGCCGGTAATACGTCCGCCCGAGCAGCATCGCAGGACATGGCGCACATCTAGCCAGTGCCAGGGCAGGGCGTGGGTGGCGTCCTGAGACGCATCGCGACAGTCGCGGCGATGTGACCAATTCGTCAGTGCGTGTGGCAGGCGACCGAGTCAAGAACACAAGGGCCAGCACGCGATAGGGCGGCAGTGAGGACACGGCCGGACGCTTCACGACGCGCTGGGCGAGCAGAGCGCGGTTACCGCGGCCACGCGGGCTCTGTTGAAATTAGGTGACATGCACGCTTTTTAAAGCTGTTCGCAAAACCCTACCCAAGGTCCAATGCCAAACCGCTTCTTCTAAGTTCCAGCGGGAACGTGAAGCTTTCGACCTTTGCCACGCATCACGCTACTTCTTAAGCCAATCTCCTACAAAATTGCCGACGTGGCTTCGTCGACCCGTTTTCAACTTACGCGAAATGACTTAAACTTTGAATGGTTTCGCATCGAATTCCAATTCCGACCTACTTGATATACTAACTAGCGAACCTCATCCTCAACCGCACATATTTCATCATCGCCTACGAAGTACGTACTACAAACTTTATTAAAGTTTGCATACACGTTCTACAACATTTCATTCGATAAAAATTCGCTTAGAATACTAAACGATATAAAGCGACATGAAATGTAACATTTGTTCCTTGTTTCGGATGAACGTTTCAAGTGCCGTACATTGATTTATACTTTCTGTTACCCACATTTGCACATAAGTATGATGCTCATGCAGTGTTTTAGCAAAAATTGTATAATGTAACACCGAGGGTGTTACATGTTATCTTTCTAATGGTTCTAGTCCTAGTTTCAGTTCATTGTAACACTTTCTGTAATAAAAATAATATGTTCTATCGTAGCTTGGGTCATGTGGGGCCTTAATCCTAACTTGTTAACAGGTCACCAACAACCCTAGGTCGCCCCATATTATGGACAACAACTGCCACTGAGAACTCTTTGGGTTTCGCCGTCATTGGTTTGTAGAACCCCAACTCGTGAGCAATTTCGTATTGTGTTTTTTGTGCTCTTGTTTGTGTTCTCAAATTCATTTGCAGGGAGTAGCCTTTTTGACAAGGTTAGTTGTATTGCTTATAGTTGATAGCCAATGGAGCAGTGATAGTGTAGTAATTGTAAGGGATTTCAACCTCTAGATCGGAGCCCTTTGGATCACCAACATCGAGCTCTCCACCAATTCAATTTATCTTTCAGATGATCGGGTCTAGTTCTCTCTTTACTTGCACTACTGACAATGAGTAGCAACGAAAGCCAACAAAAACCTTAGTCCATCTATACCATACAGAGTCTGATGCTTTCAACTGGGACTTATATTTTGTCCATGTTCTAAATCGCTCGTCATCTTATTGTATGTCGTCTTATCTCTTTTACTTTAGCTTTATACCCACTAGCAGAATCTGGAATTACCTTGAGGGCCTAGGATTCCCTTGAGTGCCAAAACAAAACTGCCAAGGAAAGTGTATTTTCTTGCCGGTGTTACTGAACCCTCAAGGGAATATATATTCCTTGGAGGTTGAGGTTATCCGCCAAGGAATATGGGTGTTTCGTTGGCAGTTTCTATTCACCTCCAAGGAAATTACTCATTTCCTTGAGTGTTATTCTTAACCGCCATGGAACATACCCATTTCCTTGGGTGTTATTCTAAACCGTCAAGTAGATTATCATTTCCTTGGGAGTTATTGAATTTTCTTGGAGGTTGGCAGCCAAGGAAATGCTTATAAGTATTTTGGTGACTCTGACTGAAAAAAACAATAATATCTTAAAGGTCTTAAAGGTGTCTGAAAATCCTAAAATTTGGCGTGAGATCATAATATGATTGTATTATCTTGCCATAAAATTTTCAAATAATATTAACAAAGTTGGAGCATACATTATTCACAAATGGATAAATCTCTCACATAGTTACATAACCTATGTGAGAGATGTATCAATTTATGAACAATGTATAGTACCACTTTGTTTAAATCATTTGATTTTTTTTATGCAAAGATTATACAAAGCAGCCATGGATTGGAACACTACAGGTATAACCATTCTATATGATGCATACGTATACTGATGTAGTGTTTCACTAGATTATTCAGTTTGTCATTATTTCTTGCACTTCTTTATTAAAAAAACGATCAATTTTATAGATTAGCATACGCCACCCCTTTACACTAAGCAGTATGTTTAAAATTTTCATATACTCCATATATGCCTGGTACACACTCTGACACTCCTTTATAGTAAGAAGAATGCTTCAATTTTTGGATATGGTATAATCTTGAATCATTTAGAGCCAATAAGTTCTCAAAATTCAGTGGTGAAAGGACTTCATCCCTGATTTGCTCCTTTCCTAAACTCACTTGTTTGAAAGAATTGCATTTTAATTTTCTGTAGAAGCTTTTGGTTACCTAATTAATGTGTAGATGTCTTTGTGTATGTA
This sequence comes from Miscanthus floridulus, assembly GCF_019320115.1. Lineage (NCBI taxonomy): Eukaryota > Viridiplantae > Streptophyta > Magnoliopsida > Poales > Poaceae > Miscanthus > Miscanthus floridulus. The sequence continues at coordinate 18,410,386 of NC_089584.1, read as the reverse complement.
TTATTAGCATAATCTGTATATGTAATTCCAGCATCATTATATTTTATTTGTGACTTGTGAGGTCTTTTGCCTTGTGTTGCTGTTTGGAAGCTGGAATGTGGATGTGCAGCACCAGAGTTGTCCCTATGAGATAAGTTTCTATTCTTTTTTCTTCTATAATTATTGATTTGTTGTTTAGAGGTTGAATTTCAGATTATTAAACTCTATATCTCTTTTGATTGTTAGCTGTTATATGCTAGAGGCAGGAACATGCAGTCAATGGCAAATGTATAGTGGAAGGTATGAATCATTGTCACATGAATTTGTTCTTTCACTTGCATAGAAACTGCTTTTCTTTGCCTCTGGATGTAAGTGATTGCAAAACTTTCAAAACCATTGGACAATTGATTTAAAATCTACTCAGTTCCTCAAAAAAAACTTTCCTTAGCGAGAGTTCACACGTGAAAATTGAATCGAGTGATTTCGACATTGAAATCGATGACTTCACAGTTCACACGAGTGGGCGAGCTCTTAATCGAAGTCGTCCTTGTACGCCCTCGGACCTTTTGCCGCCAATGGGCTGAGGTCGCCTATCGTGATGCCGCGCCACGTGCGCGCTTACTACTCCTCGCCCACGACCCACGGCCCACGCACCAGCGCCTGCGTGTGGACCTGGCCACCGCGGCCGCCTCCGGGTGAGCTCCTCTAGGCCCAGACCACCTTGGCCGGCTCCGGTTGAACCTGGCAACGGCTCGCCGTGCCTCCATTCGTGCCACGGCACAAGAGCCTGCACGCCACTCAATATCGATGTAAGAGCGTCCTCAATAACGTGAGACAACAGCTTGCCACTTCGTTATTCAATGGCTGTCGCTTAAATTAAGGTTTGAGTTTTGCTTTACATCAATATGTCAATAGACGTTTTAACAGTATGTGAAACCCCAACTTTGTGTACTTAACCATATATCTGCAATTGTCACTTTCATGCATATTGCGTTCTTGGATTCACAGGTAGAGGTTAACCTTCTCTGCGAGGTCAACCGGGCAACAACACAATCGATAACCAGAGGAGACTGTGGTGCTAAGGAACTCGGGTCTTTTGATCTAAAGCCGAATCTGTGAATCACCTCCGCACAAATCAATAGTTGCCTCCACGTGATGGAAGATGGGAACCGTTCCCATCAAGGATAAGCTTGGGTTAACACTTAATGTACCGTAACGAACCTCCATTATTATGTAAATAAATAAGTCACTTAAAGAAAATACCAGGTGTCACATTTATCTTAAGACCACACCTTTAATATGGTAGCTAAGGTTGAACAACAACATCGCTGGTCCTTTTTGTGAAGCTAGGTGTATTTTAATTCTCTGTAAACGAATGCCCTGTGGTAAATTGGTTAAGTTGACCTACAAATTTATAATATAGGAAAGTTGTATAGTGTTTAGTTAACACATCACCCACCTAAGTTATCTAGTTTCCTCTCTAGGTACGTCTTTATAAAATACATTTATTTATAGAGTAAAATGTATCACTAGGTCCATTAACTTTTAGAGAGGCGTCATCTACATCCATCAACTTTAAAAGTGCATTTTTGGGTCTCTAAACTTTCTATGTTGTCCATCGCAGGTCCATAACCGTTCAGTTGCTTGGTAATTTTTCATTGAACCCCTTCACTTCAATAACTCTACCTCAAAATAGCCCTCACAGAGAACAAGAGCAGGCATCGGCGCCGGCAACCACTGTCGTCGCTTAGCGAGAGCGTGCAAGTGGTCACACAGGCCAGGCACGCCGCCACGCCAGGACAACAACGCCATGTGAGCGGGCTGGTGCCCGTGCCACACTGTCGCCAGACAAGTGGGTGGGCTGCCGCATGGGCCACCTGCCCGCCCGCTCGCTCACGAGGCGGTGGCGTGGCTGGACCCACAACGCCGTCAGCCTGTGTCGCCGTGGCTTTGTTGGCTTGGCGCGGCGGTGAGGCTTGCCCCGCACGCTCATTGAGCGACAGCGTGGCTGCCGGCGCCGATGCATGTGTTCTCCGTGAAGGCTATTTTGAGATAAGGTTATTAAAGTGAAGGGGTTCAATGGAAAATTAGCAAGCAACCGAATAGCTATGGACCTACAATGCACAACATAAAAAGTTTAGGGATCTAAAAATGCACTTTGAAAGTTGATGGACCCAGATGACATCTATCCAAAAGTTAATGGACCTGTAGTGTATTTTAATTTTATTTATACAAGTTGTCTATGTTTTTTCATGTACAATTTAGCTCTTAGCTGCCACTATAGCTGGCTATAACCTGTTTTGGGACAAAGATTAGCTAATTGTCTTAGCCAGCTATTTAAAACACTTGTGTATAATTTGGAATGTAGGGAGTACTAGATAGAAGTAATATATATATTTTTTGAAACTCGGTTAATTTTGAAGAAATTTAACTTACACCAAGATAGATCGATCAATAATTTGGAACGGAGAGAGAGAGAGAGTAATTAATCCAACTTGCCATGACTCACCAAAGTCACCAGCAACTGCCATGGATATGGCCTCCAGACAGAAAAAACAGGAAGCCCGCATGAAGTTTTGAATGGAGATCCAACAGTGGTAGCTGTTCCAAATAACTGACTGGCCGGCCGTACGTGGTGGTTGCGTGGAACAAGCAACGACCTTTCCACTACTGCCGGTCAGGGTTCTACGCATGCAGGGCGTGCGTGCGCGGCCTGATCGGCTGTCGCGTCTTCACAACCGCGTGCGCGCACGCGAAGAAGAAGAAGACGAGTTCCGTTCCCCATGCATGCAGATAGAGCGCAGGGCGTGGCCGTTGAATTGACCCTGGTCGTGGTCGTGGTCGCGGTCGGGGATGGAAACACCGCCTGCACGCGCGCGCACGTCCGGTTTCACTTCTTCAGGGATTGGCCTCCGGGACGATGCGATAAACCACTCGTTCACGCACTACGTAAAAACGATTTTTAGCAATGGGTTAATTTTTTTATAGGGGCTGTTAGTGATGGAACCGCCTCTATAATGACGTGCTTGGGTGTTCAGACATCAGCCATCCCTACAAATAGAACAGCAGGAGCGGCTGGTGATACGAGCCGTCCCCTACAAATGTGGTCTGATTTGTAGGGGCGGCTCAATCACCAGTTGTCCCTAGAATTTCTATTTGTAGGGGCGGCTGGTAATTGAGCCGCCCTATAAATGCTCACGTATATATAGTTCGGATTTGTAGAGGCGGCTCAATCACCAGCTGCCCTTGCAAATGATCCCATGTATAAAACAGCTGCAGCACTTCTTCCTTCTCGGGTCACTCACTCGAACCCATGAAAGAAAGGTGGTGAAGGCCTTGGGCACCTCTCAAAAATTATTCTACTAAGGGAGAAGGTTTTGATCTCAAATCCTTTGGTGGAGAGGTTGTAGAAGGTAAAAAAATATTATTCTACACTTTTTTTAAAGTTTTAATGGTTGGTTAGTGAGTAATTAGAGTTTTGTTTTTCTCTCTCTTCTATAGTGCTTGAGCTACTTATGAAGCAAATTAAAGCCAAGTTTTTAATGTACTAGGGTAAATTAGGGAGGAGAACCAGATCAGTACCTTATTTGGTCTATATTTTTTTATTTTAGTGAACAATTAGTTAGTTTTATGGATATTTCATGTGCATATGGATCTAGATCTAGGGTTTGGTTTTTTTTATTAATTTTGTTTTTGTTAATTTATGTTTGATGAAATTGGATTAGGATTTGTATGAAAGGTATTGGGTAAAGTATAATTGTTGCTAATTGTTATCTTTGAAATTGTTTATTGTAATCAATAAATATGTATTTTAATTATTTATGGATAATGGGCCATTAATTATTTTTCCTCTATCATGGTGTGTTTGTATGCTTCATGTAATTATATTAGATTTGTCAGTGCAGAATATGACCAACTAGTAAATATTTATAGTTTTGCTGTACATTGTGATCGGAGGTGGCCTAGCACTCAATGACACAGGATTTATACTGGTTCAGGCAACGTGCCCTACGTCTAGTCGGGATCGGTCGGTGACTTTATTCCTGAGCCCAGGTGCTCGAAGTTTGTAGTGGGGTTACAAACGAGAGGAGAAAGGAGGGGGTATACAAGAGGTTTGGATGGCTCCGTCCAGAAGGGTTGCGGTCGGAACTTGGTGGTCCTACGATTGTAAGGGGCTGATATCGATCTAGTGAGTCTGAGCTTGAAGAAGACGATCTCTCATGGTTGGTGGGAGCGCATCCCCTTTTATAGATGAAGGAGGTGGCTTTTACAGGTGAGAGGGAGAGAGTACAAATATTTCTAAGCCTTGCTGCCTATGGTGATGAAAACTGGATAATGGCTAAAGCCCCCCAGTACTGTTGATGTCGCTGTAGGATGTTAGATGTGCATGGGGGATTGAGCTATCTTCTTCAGGAAGGATGGACGCCGGTACCTGCAAATACTTCTAGATGCCTAGTGGCAGGTGAGGTGCCGCGCTATGTTCACCCGGTATGGCAAATCCTAGAGCCCATACCGCAATCGATGTCCAGAGACACGCGGGGGCTTACCATTTGGGAGTTTCTAGCGACCCCTACAATACTTTGTGTCAGAGTGGCTGCAGAGCACTGTTTCATGCAGAGTATGGTCCCTGGTACAGTGATTTTGACTTGTGAGCCATGCCTTGCCTTTCTCTGCACGCCTTCTGGTTCTTTCCAAGTGGGCGTCCCCGATCGGATGGTCCCTAGTCAGTTTTGGCGCGCCAGTCGGAGAATAGCGATGAGCAGGGTTTTCTATGAACCCCGGTCGGAGACATGGGGTCACGGTCGGAGGCGGTCCTTAGGCCAGGCTTTCCGAGCGGAGGCCGTGTGAAGGCGGTCGGAGCCTGAAGCCAGTGCTCCGATTGGAGAGGCCATTCGGAGTTGGCATGAGCCTGAGGTGCTCAGGTCGGAAAGATGGGCCGAAGGCGGCCAGGGCCTGAAGCGAGTGCTATGGTCTATTGAGTTCAGACTCTTGGGTAGGTCCAGAAGAAGAAAAGGCCGTCCTTCTGGGCTGAGCCTTGGCGTGGAAGCCGGTCCCCGAGGGACCCCTAGATTTATGAACCCGATAGGAGCCCCCGAGCCCCCGGGCGAGTCAGACAGAATCGTCTAGGGGATTTTTGTCTAGCCAGGTGGGTGCGCGCGAGCGCACCTACGGGTGTAGCCCCTGAGCCCCAAACGGTTCAGGCCTGAACCGGCTGGGGATGTTGTCTCAGCAGGCGTGTATGCGTATTTTTAGTTTGAGACAGAATTTTGTTTAACCATGGCGTCGTTGTGCAACCGAGGTGTTTTTAAGCGTGGGGATTGGATTGAGACAGAACTTAATGATCCCAGCGTCGGTGCGCGCCGGGGATCGGACGAGGAAGTTTTTAGTTTTGAAACAATGCCCTGGCGTCGGTGCGCGCCGTGAACAGAAATAACTTAGTTTTGGATGCAACAGAGTTCGATCTTTGATGTCAGGTGCAGCGCCGTGAGATCGGGTAAGGTGGAGTCGCAAGTAGCCGTAGGCGTCAGGTGCTTGCCGTGGACTGAGAGAGTTAGTTTAGTTAGTTCAGGAAGCCATTACACTGAGTTTAGGAGTCACGGTCTCAGGAGCCATAGCCGGATATCGCCGATCTTGTCGACATGAGTTTAGGAGTCATGGTCCCAAGAGCCGTAGCCGGATGTCACCTATCCCGTCGACGCGAGTTCAGGAGTCGTGGTCCCAAGAGTCATAGTCGGATGTTGCCCTATCCCGTCGATGCGAGTTTAGGAGTCGCAGTCCCAAGAGCCATAGCCGGATGTCACCTATCCCATCGACGCGAGTTCGGAGTCGCGGTCCCATGGCATTTAAACCCTCGAGCCTTGTCGGGCCTTCATGGGGGTTGTGGGTCATTTTTGCGCTACCCCATTCGGTTCCTCACAACCAGAGGGACTGAGTTTCGTCGCCTATCCCGATCGCTCGGGCTCAAAGACTAGCTCGGTGAGCTCACTAACAGGTGTGATCGAGTGGAATCTGGGTCCGTCGTTCGTGACGGGGTCGGCATAGCCCTCTTGTAGCATTCTACTACTCCTTTACCTGCAACCCGACAGATGCCTAGGTCATTCCATAGACCGACACGGGTGGCCTGACGGCCTCCCCTCGATGGAGATTCTATGGGCTTGGCGAGAGGTTCAGGATCGAACGAGAAGGTTGAGATGACCCAGTTTGCCAGACCGGGCGAAGGCCGCACTGGTACTCATCTACGGTTTCTCCCCTAGCTCTATTTGGTTGCTCATGTCGAATGAGGCAAGCCACCGCTTTGTGGCGCAACACGGAGCGTTCTGGTGCATTTCACTGCACGTGCGATGCTTAGTTCCCGAGCCCCTGGGCAGTTCATGCCCTAACCGTCCGGGGGATTCAGGCGTATGGAATGAAATGTGAGTATGGATGTATGAATGTTTTTAAATTGAAATAGAGGGGCTTTGATAGTGTTTTACCTTGAAGACTGGAGAGACGGGGTTCGTCGGGCTCCAGTTGGAAACGTCCGTCCGGGACCTGCGCTTGTCAATCGTGGGTTAGTCCTCGTGTGAATAGTTTTGTATTTAATGAACATATGCTTACCTTGATGACCTGAGAGACGGGGTTCGGAGAGCTTCAGTCGAAAATATCCGACTGGGACTCGTACTCGTCATTCGAGACGGCGTCGGCATGGCCCTGCATGGGGCGCCCCTTCAGCTTCCTACCTGTATCTCAGGTGCTTATCCTGAGTGAATCGATCGACTCAGGGAGGTCTTCTTCTGGCGTTCAAGTGAAGTTGTTGAGTAGCCATATCAGTTTTAAATTTGCTGGGGGAAGCCCCCATATAAAACATTAGTGTGCTTAACAGCTATAATTGTATTTTATTTTCTATGATGGAGTTATTCCGTTCGGGAAACCTTGTTCCCTTCCGTTCCTTAGTTTCTCCTTAGCATAATTTTGGTTTAAATTTCTTTCTTTCTCATACCTACTCGTTTGTTCCGTAGGTCGCAACTTTGTGAGCCCGGGGCATGGCTCGCGAGGCTAGGCCGGTCGTAACCATAGGAAAAGGCAGGGTGCGATCAGTCGGAATATTCTAAAGCAAAGTTACGTAAGGTAAATTTAAAGGAATAAACTACCCCTTTGTTAGGGTAGGAAGGAATTTCTCCATACAACAGTAAACAAAACAGAGAGGTAGTACTCAATATTTGTATATTTATGGAGCCCCCGAGCGACCCGGGTTAAAAGTGTTTGGGTGGGGGCGCTCTTACAGGAGCATGTGCTTTAACCGAAGGTGTTTAGATCGATTCTAAGGGAAAAATGATGTAGTTGTTCAATGTTTCAGGTGTTGTTGAGAACATTGCCGTTGTTGTCCTCTAGTCAATAGGTGCCTGGTCGGATTACCTCGGTTACCGTATAGGGTCCTTCCCAGGGTGGAGAGAGCTTGTGTTTTTCCTTCATCGATTAGGTCCTTCGTAGCACAAGATCACCGACTTCTAGAATCCTTCCTCTGATCTTCCTTTCATGGTACCTATGGAGGGTTTGTTGATAGTGGGCGGAGCAGATGACTGGTTGTCTCATGGGCCTCTTCGAGCAGGTCGACTGCGTCTTGTTGAGCTGTCGCGGCTTGGTCGCGATTGAAAGCTTTTACTCTCGGTGTGCCGTGGTCGAGGTCAGGAGGGCAACACAGCTTCCGCTCCGTAGGCCAGGAAGAAAGGTGTGAATCCCATGGATTGGTTTGGGGTCATTCTTAGGCTCCAGAGGATTGCTGGGACCTCTGCAACCCACCGCCTAGCGTATTTGTTGAGTCGGTCGAAGATGCGCAGTCTTGAGTCCTTGGAGGACCATGCCATTGGCGCGTTTGACCTGACCGTTAGTTCGTGGATGTCCGACCGAAGCCCAATCGATTATGATGCCGTATCCATTGCTGAAGTCTTGGAACTTCTTCCCAGGTGAAGTTAGTCCCGTGGTCAGTGATAATACAGTTAGGAACGTAGAATCGATAGATGATGTCGAGGAAGAATTTGACCGCCTCTTCGAGCGGAGATTGGTGATGGGCTTGGCTCTATCCATTTGGTAAACTTGTCGACTGCTATGAGTAGGTGGGTAAAACCTGCCTGGACCTTTCTTGAGAGGTCCCACCATGTTAGGGGCCCCAGACCGCGAATGGCCAGGTGATTGGGATGGTTTGGAGCTCTTGCGCTGGTAAATGGGTTTGCCGAGCGTAGAACTGGCATCCTTCGCACCTGCGGACGACCTCCTCCGCATCTTCGTAGCACGGTGGGCCAGTAAAAACTTTGGCAAAAGGTTTTTCTGACCAGGGACCTTGGGGCCACATGATGCCCGCAGATCCCGAAATGGACCTTGAGGAGGATCTGTTTTCCCCTGGCTGGTGGGAACGCACTTCATGAGTACTCCTGACGGACTTCATTTGTAGAGTTCGTTACGGAGCATGACGTAGGTCTTGGCGTGTCAAGCGATTCATTCAGGCTTCAGTTCTTTTAGGTGGGAGAACCTCCTTGAGGAGGTAGGCGAGCAGTGGTACTCGCCAATCGGTTTGATCGAGTACCAATACGGCGACATCTGCGGGTGATGCCATTATAGAGGTACTGAGATCAGATCCCCCGAGCAGTCGGCTGGCCATCAGGGTGTGTCTAGGGTTAGACCTTCTAGGATGCGGGTGGACGGCTCATGGACTGTCATTGACGAAGACTCCACTTGGGGACGGATCTCGCCTGGCGGCCTAGTTTTGTGAGGAAATCGGTGGTGTCAGTTGTCCCTTCGAGGGACGTGATGTAGTTCAATTCCCTGGAATTTGTCCTCGAGCTTGCGCACCTCTTGGTAGTATGCTAGTCATGAGGGGACTTTTGTAGGAGGACTCCTTCATGATTTGATCAACGACTAATTTTGAGTTGTCCGCGGACGTAGAGTCATGTAGCGCCAAGCTCGATGGCGATGCGTAGTCCGTTGATAAGGGCCTCATATTTCGCAGCATTGTTTGAAGCCAGAAAGTGGAGGCGGATGGCGTAGCGGAGCCTACTCCTGTGTAGGGAAATTAGAACCACTCCAGCCCCCGAGTCGAGTGCCATTACGGATCCATCGAAGTACATTGTCCAGTACTCGTGGGAGACACCCTAGGCCGGTAGCTCAAAGTCTGTAGTGGGGGTACAAACGAGAAGGAGGAAGAAGGGAGGATACAAGAGGTTCGGTTGGCTCCTACCGGAAGGGTCACGGTCAGAACTGGGTGGTCCTAGCGGTTGGGAGTGTTGATGTCTATCTAATGAGTCTTAGCTTGAAGAAGTCGATCCCCCCTGGTTGGAGGGAGCGCATCCCCTTTTATAGATGAAGGGGATGGCTTTTATAGGTGAGAGGGAGAGAGTACAGATATTTCTAAGCCTTGCTGCCTACAGTGATGAAAATCTGAATAATGGTTGAAGCCCCCTAATACCATCGATGTCGCTGTAGGATGTCAGATGTGCATAGGGGGTCGAGCTATCTTCTTCAGGAAGGATGAACGTCGATACCTGCAACTACTTCTGGATGCCTAGTGGTAGGTGAGGTGCCACGCTATGTTCACCCAGGTATGTCAAATCCTAGAGCCCATACCGCAATCGGTGTTCAGAGACACGCGGTGGGCTTACCATATGGGAGTTTCTAGCGGCCCCCTACTAATACTTTGTGTCAAGGTGGCTACAGAGCATAGTTTTGTATAGGGTATGGTCCCTGGTACAGTGGTTTTGACTTGTGAGCCATGCCTTGCCTTTCTCCACATGCCTTCTGGTTCTTTCCGAGTGGGCGTCCCCGGTCGGATGGTTCCCTAGTCGGTTTTGGCACGCCAGTCAGAGAATAGCGATGAGCAGGGTTTTCTATGAACCCCGATTGGAGACATGGGGTCGCTGTCGGAGGCGGTCCTCGGGTCAGGCTTTCCGAGCGGAGGCCATGTGAAGGCGGCCGGGGCCTGAAGCTAGTGCTCCGATCGAAGAGGCCATTCGGAGTTGGCATGAACCTGAGGTGCCCTGGTCGGAAAGATGGGCCGAAGGCGGCTAGGGCCTGAAACGAGTGCTCTGGTCTATTGAGTTCAGACTCTTGGGCCGGTCCAAAAGAAGAAAAGGCCATCCTTCTAGGCTGAGCCTTGGCGTGGAAGCCGGTCCCCGAGGGACCCTGGGTTTATGAACCCGACAAGATTTATATTCATAATATCTGAAGTATATACAATTATTCTCAAGTAATTATTAATTTGATTCATTTTTATATATATCTGAATAAGTAGTCCTTTAATGTTTGTTTTGTTGTTGTTGTAAAAGATGGAGTTACAGGAACTCTTGGATGTATGGTTCGTTAAGGTTCAAGGCAGGTTTCTGTGAAGAGGTGGATAAATTTATTGAAGCCGCAAAGAAGCATGCAACGATATTGAAAGAGAATAAGGATACAATTATTTGCCCCTGTAAAGATTGTAAGAACCGTATGGCATGGACATATGTGACTATCATCAGATCACATTTGATTATGTAAGGATTTGTTGAGGACTACACAGTGTGGATTCATCATGGTGAAACGGTTATTGTTAACGACAAGGATGAGGAGGAATACGACGATGAAACCATAGAATCCCTATCCCAATATTCAGCAGAGCTTGATGCACGAATGGATTTTGAGTTTGGTAATGAACAAGGTGGTGATGCTGGTGGTTGGGATGGTAACGACGAAGATGGTGCCAGTAATGATGGTGGAGCATGTGTCGGGGATAAAGATGATTTGGAGGACATGATTCGAGCCCTTGGACCAGAGATTTTACTAAATAGCCCTAAAGGTCTAGAAAATTTGGAAAGGGTGACAAAAGCATCGAAGGAGACTGTGTATGGTGTTGAAAAGGGTTGTCCGACACATTGGACATTGCTACGTTTTGTGCTTGAGCTGCTCATCCTGAAGGCTAAGTACGGCTGGTCAGACTGTAGTTTCAATGATCTATTGCATCTCCTGTCATGGGTGCTGCCACAACCAAACTTAGTTCCCACCAACACATACCAAGCGAAGGTCATAAGTCCATTGACAATGGGGGTTGAAAAAATCTATGCATGCCCCAACCACTATATACTTTTTTATGGCTGAAACATTCAAGTCACTAGATAAATGTACCCGGTGTGGGGCCAGCTGGTACAAGAACAATGACCTTTACGGTGGGGACGAACCCTCCATGGGGAAAAAGAGGAATAAGAAGGGTACAAAAAAAGTGGTACAAGAATCTCAGCCCTCAGAGGACACTCCATTAGGCAACGATGCAAAGAAGAGAAGAATTCCTGCCTTGGTAATGTGGTACCTGTCAGTGACCGATCGCTTGAGACGTATCTTCCTAAACCCTAAAGAAGTCACACTCATGACATGGTGGGATGATGAGTGCAAGGTGGATGATGATAAGATTGCACACCCGGCTGATTGTAGTCAGTGGCAAAGGTTTGATGAGAAGCACAAAGAATTTAACGATGACGCAAGGAATGTACGGTTTGGCTTGAGCACCAATGGAATGAATCCCTTCAATGAGAGGATGAGTGACCACAGCACATGGCTAGTGATCTTGACCATGTACAATATCCCAACATGGTTGTGTCAGAAGAGGAAGTACCTTCTCCTCATTATTCTTATTTGTAGCCCTAAACAACCAGGCATTGATATAGACGTGTTCCTCGAGCCTTTGATGCAAGAAATGGAGAGTCTATGGAGGCATGGGGAGCAGATGTATGATGTGTTCCAAAAGGAGGACTTCATAAGTAGAGCAATAATATTTATTACTACCAATGATTATCCCGCGTTGTTTGCTTTGTCTGGACAGATCAAAGGAAAGATGGGATGCTTGGTTTGCTTGGATGGTACTACATGGGTGTACCTAGATGCATCCAAGAAGATAGTTTACCTAAGGAACCGACGCTTCTTGAAGACAAGTCACAAGTACCGCAACAAATTGTTCTTTAGATTTTATGACAATGCCTCGGAGATTGAACCCCCTCCAGAGAGACGTCATAACGGAGAACACATGTACAGAATGGTGAAAAACATACACGTCATCTATGGAAAGAAGAATCTAGATGGGGACGAATAGATATAGAAGCACACCTCCTATTGAAGGCGTACCTTTCAAGAAACAATCGATCTTCTTTTAGTATCTGCCTTATTGGCCAGACTTGGAGGTCCCCCATGCCATTGATGCTATGCATATGTAGAAGAATGTCTTTGAGAGTCTCATTGCTATCTTAATGGACACAGGCAAGTTAAAGGATGGTCTGAAAGCATGGAAAGACATGGTGTAGCTAAACGTGATGCCATAGCTTCACCCGGTACCTGAGGCTAATGGAAAATACACTCTGCCCATGGCGTGCTTCAACCTAACACCAAACGAGAAGAGAGCTATATGCACTTTCCTGAGGGGCATCAAAGTCTCGACTGGGTTTTTAGCAAATGTTAAGAAGCTAGTGTCGATGAAGGACTTGTCAATAACACACTGTAAGGCTCACGATTGCCATGTGATGCTGATAGTGTTTCTACCTATTGCAATCAGGGCTATAAAGCCAGAGTTCCTGAAAATGGCCATCACCTACATGTGCTACTTCTTTTCGAAGATCTCACAGAAGACGATTGGCAAGTAAGAGCTGAGTGACCTACATAAATTTGTGTTGGAGACACAAAACCAACTGAAGATGTGTTTACCTCCTACTTTTTTGATATAATGCCACATCTCATGATTCACATGGTTCATCAGATACAGGCGCTGGCCCTTGTTACTTGCATGAAATGTGGTCCTACGAGCGATTCATGTCGGTTCTAAGTCGATACGTGCATAATCGAGCATACCTAGAGGGCTCCATGATAGAGGGTTACAGTACTAAAGAAGTCGTCGAGTGCTGTCAAGAGTTCCTAAAAGTATAGAAAGGGATTGGTAAACCCGATTCTCATCACAAGGGAAGGCTGGCCGGAAAGGGCACCAGTGGTAGAAAAGTGTTCATCAACCATGATTACAAAGAGGTGAGTCGGGTGCATTACAGTGTCTTGTAGAGTACACAACCGATGCAACCGTACATTGATGAACACTTGGCTACCATTATGGCAGAGAGAAATGGCCATTCGGATGATTGGGTCATGAAACAACACAAGCAATGACTAACTACATGGTTGAAGGACCAAAACATACCACCTGGAGAAACCACAAACTCTATTACCATCAGTAGGTTGGCAGAGGGGCCATCGAGACAGGTGACATCTTGGAATGCTTATGACATCAATGGGTATACATACTATACCCATGCAAAGGATAGTAAATATGTGAACCAAAACAACGGCGTTCGAATAGAGGCTCTCGATGGATTGGGGCAAAAGATCCAATACTTTGGCATCATTGAAGAGATATGGGAACTTGACTATGGAAGGGATATAACGGTGGCCCTGTTTCGATGCCGCTGGATCAAACAACACCAACTGAACGAGATCGGATTGAGAGTCATGGACCTCAAGAATCTAGGCTACCAAGATGACCCTTGGGTGCTCGCTTCACGTGTCGCACAAGTTTTTTATATGTCTGACCCACAAAGTAACCTCCTTCCGAAGAAGAAGACAAAGCACGTGGTTGCCTCTGGGAAATAGCACATTATTGGAGTTGATGGCGTGGACGATGTTGAAGCTTACAATAACTACAATGAGATGCCACTATTCATAGACTTTCCTAAAAAGATTAGTGTTGTAGGAAAAGAACCTCCCCAAAGACATATTGCCTTGGGAACGAAAAGATATCAAGGAGAAAGTCGTTACAACAGGCTAGCTAGTTGTTGAATGTTGAGTGTTTGTGTAAGTATGTGTTTGTAAGACTTCATTTATGCATGCGTGTGAGACTATATATTTATGTACGTGTGTAAGACTACATATTTTTGTATGTGTGTGAGACTACATTTATGCATGTGTGTGAGACTACCCTTTGCAACATCTAGATGACTCTATTTGAACATCCACTCTATTACTACTAAAACTTTATGAAATCACTTAACACTTTATGAAATGAAGAAATGACTAAAATAAAAGTAGGAGATCTTGATGAGTTATACAACTTTTATATTCATCACCTTTACAGCTGAAATCAATTAGTGTTTGAAAATCAGGTTTGAAGCTGTCATTTTCTGAAATTTAAAATTTGAATTGTTCAAAATTAGTGACAAAGATAGATGACTAGACTAAAATAATAGAGCATGATTTTAGAAAATTTTAGGAAAAAAACCATCACATTTGGAGTTAGTATGAGGGAGAAAAACTAGTTACAAGTTTTAGCCACAGATTAAAAAGATAAATCACACTTGTTCATCATTGATCATCATGAACAGTTATGATTTTCTTTTTAATCTCTAGGTAAAATTTATAACTAGTCTTTCTCCCTCATACTAACTCCAAATGTGATGATTTTTTCCTAAAATTTTCTAAAATCTTGCCCTATCAAGTTAGTATGTTGATTTGGTCATTCTTTTTATTTGACAAAGTTTGAGCACTTTAAATTTTCAAATTAAAAAAATGACAAGTTCGAACAAGATTTTCAATCATTAAATGATTTCAGCTGAAAAAGTGATGAGTACCAAAGTTGTATAACTCATCAAGATCTACAACTTTTATTTTGATCATTTCTTCATCTGACAAAGTGATAGTAAACATTGTTTACAAATCAACATGTTTCTCGTATAGTTCATGAAACTATGAGTCATATGTGTATTTATGAATAATATTTACTAATACTTTATCACATGAAGAAGTGACCAAAATAAAAGTTGTAGATAGTGAGGAGTTCAACAACTTTTATGTTCACGACTTTTATTGTTGAAATCATTGAAGGTTTCAAAATCTTATTTGAAGTTGCCATTTAGTGAAATTTAAAATTTCAACTGTCCAAATTTGGTCAAATGAAAACATGATCAAAATAAAAGTTGTACATATTGATGAGTTATACAACTTTGGTATTTATGAGTTTTTCATCTGAAATCATTTACTCTTTCAAAATATTGTTTCAAGTTGAAATTGTTTGAATTTTAAAATTTGAATCGTTCAAACAAAGTCACATGACAAGATGACCAAAATAAAAGTTGTACATGTTGATGAGTTATACAACTTTTATGTTTACAACATTTTCATTTTATTTCATTTAATGTCATAAAATTGTAGTCAAAGTTTTAAAATTTGAATTTTTAATTTTTGTTTTTTTTTGTTTTCTATATTGTTTTGACCACAATTTTTTATATATATATTTCTTCATATATAGAATAATACAAAATATTATATTTGTGCATATACTATATTTTTATATTATTTTGTGTTTTTATGATATAAAAAATTTAGAATTTATTATTTAAAAAATAGAAACTATTTGTAGGGGCGGTTGGATTAGGAACCGCCTCTACAAATGGATTTGTAGGGGTGGCTGGATCAGGAACCGCCCCTACAAATCATCTCGCCTATATAATCAAGGCCGCACACTGGGAGTTGCCTGTTGGGCGCTCTCTTCTTCTTCAACGCCGTCAGGCTGCCTCCCCTCCCCTCACCCGCGCGCCCCCTCCTCGACCTAGGGTTTCTGACCGGCCGGTAGTGGCCCCATCTCCACACCCGCCCCGCTGAGCTTGGCTTCCTTGTTCCACTCCATGCAGTGGGAGCCACCGTCTGCACTGGTCTCCGTGGAGGCATACGTGTACCTGAAGTCGACCAAGAGGATCGTTGGGAACATCGGCACCTACAAGTCGGCTGTGCTCAGGGTGGCCAACGCCAGCCAGCTGCAGGCGCTACGCCAGTCCAGGCCCAGGCGACCCAGGCCCAATGTGAGTTCATATCCACTCTTTCCTACTTCTCAATTGATTTCAAGTGCTTGTTCGATTCTAGTGTAGCCACCTCTGCTGTGCACCCCTTCCAAGATCTTCTAATCTTGTGAAGTTGCTCTGCTACTTCCAAAACAACTCCTCGTCATGAAATAAACTGTGAAATCTACTCTCTCTTTACCTTTCTTGAAATAAACTGTAAAGCTATGAAAAATGTCTTCCTTCAAAGCCAAAACTAGAGGTCCAAGGTGTTGTGAAACTTGTACTACATGAGAGCAATTGCTTTTTCTGAAAAAGCAGTTTCTAGTTCTGGCCATTTGGTTGGTGTTCTACTTTATGGCAGTGTGAGCATTTTTTAGAAGCTGAACCAAACAAGTTAATTCAAGTTATATGTAGTGAATAAACTTGGTATAAATTGAAGTACTCTATTTTTTTAAAGAAAACACATATGTAATTAGAATCCTTATGTTCTGTGTCTACTGCACATATATCATGACTTACTTGCTTTTTGATGAAATAAGCAAAACCAGTTCAACATTGTTGTTTTGAGAGAACTCTAGTGTTAGACTATACATTATTTATGCAATACCTCATAATTTAAGATGCCAAGTTCTACGTGCATATTGCAAAATTTTACATGTTGCCTTTGAGTGAGCGTGATAAAACAGTAGATATTACAGTTTACGGTTAACAACAATTTCAGTTGATTTGTTTCAATGAAGCAAAACCTGAAAAATGATTACAACCAATGGCCCAAAAATGCCCCCCAATTTGTGTTTGCCTGCCCCCTGCGCTCGCGCTATCTTGATTTGTTTACACACAACAAATTATGAAGAAACACACCCCTTAAATTTTCCACAATTAGCTAGTCTCTCGGTGGTGGTGTCTTATACCCTACTAATTACTAGTCATGAAGGTGGAAGTGATTCGACCACCCGCCACTTGTTACTACTCTTGCTGCTGCTGCTCTCCTCGTCCTTGTCGCTCGCCACCTGCCTGTCCTTCCCCATATAGCTGTTGATCGCAGCCACGATCGCCACGGAGAACTTACTTGGGTCTTCCATGACTGCACCGACATTGTCCGGTAATGCTGCCATCTTCTCGTCGCCGCCGGTGCTCCAAAACGGTCTCTTGCTCCCTGCTGGCAGACCAGTCTTGTTTGGTTCAGCTTCTAAAAAATGCTCCAAAATGGCCTCTTGCTCCCTGCTGGCAGTGTGAGCATTTTACAGCTGCTCCTTTTTTTGGGGATCTCTGTTGTTGCTTAGAGTTGCTTAGAGTTGACAGCTGATCCTTTGTCTGTCTTTCTGTTTTTCTCTTTTGTTAAGTTTTTTGGGGATCTCTTTTGTGCAGACCTGTATTCTCTCTTCTCTCACCTCTCTTCTCCTCTCTTCTATCTTCTCCTCTCTTCTCTCTTGCTACTCCTAAGTGGCTGCTGCTCTTACTCTACTACTACCACTCTACTGCTACTACTTACTCTACTCAACTACTTTCTACTTACTACTACTACTTGCTACTCCTAAGTGGCTGCTGCTCTTACTCTACTACTACCACTCCTTCTCTGTTTTTATTTTGCTTATATACTACTAGTGTGTAGTGGCTGCTGCTGCTGCTGCTACTACTACTACTACTACTACTACTACTACTACTACTACTACTACTCCTACCACTACTACTACTCCTTCTCCTCCTACTCCTCCTACTACTCCTCTTACTACTCCTACTACTCCTCTTACGACTCCTACTACTCCTCTTACTACTCGCTACTCCTAAGTGGCTGCTGCTCTTACTCTACTACTACCACTCTATTGCTACACTTACTCTACTCAACTACTTTCAACTTACTACTACTACTTGCTACTCCTAAGTGGCTACTGCTCTTACTCTACTACTACCACTCCTTCTCTGTTTTTATTTTGCTTATATACTGTTGGTGTGTAGTGGCTGCTGCTGCTGCTACTACTACTACTACTACTCCTACCACTACTACTACTACTCTATTTTTATTTTTCTTATATACGAGCCATTGTTGGGTTATTTGGCAAAGAACTGCTGCACTGAATGAAAGGACAAAGATTGTAGTAGTACTTGGTTTAGTGGTGATGTGGTATTAGTGCTAGCTCATGCAGAATAAAAACAATGTTCACTTGTAAGTTCCATTCAGTGATCTTTTTAGTTCAGTGATAAACAAATGTGATCTGTTCATGACAAAGGGTGCTACTTGAGAAAAATGAAATTGGAGGGTTTTACTTGAATATGACAAAAGGATCTCCCAAGTTAGTTAGCACTATGTTTTTTTTAATCTAACTAAGTGGATATTACGGGTCTAAATAGCACGAAACGATAAAATCCACTGTTCCTCGTTGTACTCTGTAATTTTCATCAGTGAAAGTAGTCCCTAGTAATTTTTTTGTTGTTCTTGTAGGAAGATCTACTGTTTCCTATGTTTCTTTGTGTTATTCCATGATCGAAAATTTGCTATTGTATGGTATATTTTGATTTGCAATAGGGAAATTTAATTGTTCTGTTGTATGGTTTGGATTGTTCTGCTACTGAAAAACTGTTCTGCTAGCATAATTTAACCTCAAATTTTTTATATAAGATTAGTTTCTCCCCAATTATTACTTAGACTTTTTTATTTACAATTTCACTGGCTAAATGCTCAGGCATTGGTATAGGATTAAACATGTTTCTATTGTATGGTTTTGTCACTCAAAATAACTAGATGATACCCCGGCGCGTTGCCATGGGAGTTTTGTAGAGAGATATATTATTCCACTTAGGAGTTTTGTCACTATCTTTAGTAGTAAGGGATTCTTACTACTCCTACTCCTCCTCCTCTGACTACTCCTACTACTCTTACTACTCGCTACTCCTAAGTGGCTGCTGCTCTTACTCTACTACTACCACTCTACTGCTACACTTACTCTACTCTACTACTTTCTACTTACTACTACTACTTGCTACTCCTAAGTGGCTGCTGCTCTTACTCTACTACTACCACTCTACTGCTACACTTACTCTACTCTACTATTTTCTACTTACTACTACTACTTGCTACTCCTAAGTGGCTGCTGCCTTACTCTACTACTACCACTCCTTCTCTGTGTTTTATTTTGCTTATATACTGATGGTGTGTAGTGGCTGCTGCTGCTGCTACTACTACTACTCCTCCTACTACTACTACTACTCTACTACTCCTACTACTCCTCCTCTTACTACTCCTCTTACTACTCGCTACTCCTAAGTGGCTGCTGCTCTTACTCTACTACTACCACTCTACTGCTACACTTACTCTACTCAACTACTTTCTACTTACTACTACTACTTGCTACTTCTAGCTACTAACTATTGGCTGTTGTTGCTTTTTTTGCCAAATCTCCCAGGACTCGCCCAAGACTTGTTGTCCTGTCTTTTGCCATCAGCTGCTGCACTATGTTTGCTAAGTAGCTGCTGGTTTTTTTGCTAAATCTCCCCTCTCCTCTCCTCTCCTCTTTGTTTTGCCGATGATGAAATTGTCCAAGTCCATACATTATATGGAATATGAGCTAATGATCAAGAACTTGTAAGGAACTTGGCATCATTAGCAGCCACCCCTACATTACCTTCTCCTCTCTTCTCTATTATGATGCCTTGATGCTCCAAGTTCAAGATCAGATAATGATTGACATGTTTCTGAGGCCTCTACCACTGCTACTACTCTTTTTTTTATATATAATCTATCATTATAGCACCTACTACTACCACTCTACTGCTAAGTGGCTACTGCTCTTACTCTACTACTACCACTCTACTGCTACACTTACTCTACTCTACTACTTTCTACTTACTACTACTACTTGCTACTCCTAAGTGGCTGCTGCTCTTACTCTACTACTACCAGTCCTCTATTTTTTTTGTTATATATTGCTGGTGTGTAGTGGCTTTTGCTACTACTACTACTCCTACCACTACTCCTACTAGTACTCCTCTTGCTCCTACTACTACTCCTCTATTTTTTTTGCTTATATACTGCTAGAGCAGAAGGAAGGGCAGGAGAGGCTGCTGAAGGCGAAGAAGAAGAGGATGATGATGATGATGACTCAGAAGAGGGATATGAAAGTCCTGAGGATCCTTTCCCACGTGAAGCCAGAAGGAGGCCAATGGAGGAAGATTTGGACAAGGATTTTGACCCGAACGAGGAGGTAGGGAAAGGGCCTTAGCTTGTAAATTTTGCTAAAGCTTTAGCTGTGTTACCTCTGCTAACACTTTGACCTATCGTATATATAGGTCCCTCTTGAAACTCAGAAAAGGCGATGTCGATGTCCGGGACATCTCACTGGACAAGACGGAGTAGAGGAAAGGAGAGCAGAGGCAACAACCACAGAGATGGATCATGATGCCTCTGCTCCACAAACTCAAGACACAACCACGACTACCAAGCCTAAGAGGAAACAAGGGGATAGAAAAGGAAATCTATATCCAGATAAGGCATGCTATGTGATAATAGAGGTCGGGCCAGCAGGGGAGATCCATGAGCCGATGGAATTAAGAGAAAAATTCTGTAATGTGATCAGGGCCCTAGTAAGAGATAAATTGAACCCATCAATCCCTAACTAGAAAGAGGTACCAGAGAACACAAAGAATGCACTATGGGATAGGCAGCTGAAGGTCAATTTTAGATTTCCGGAGGGTAAGCACGAATTGGTAAAAAAATGCTATCAAGATGATGAGAGAGTCATTCCGACGTTGGAGGTCGGAGCTCAACACGAAGTATATCCAAAAGGGGTTAACTCCCTTCAATGAGTTTGGCAAAATAACTCCTAGTCAATGGGAGGAGCTCGTGGCTCAGAAGACTTCACCGAAGGCATTGGAGCTTAGTGCCCGTAACACTGAGCTGACGAAGAGGAATAAACACCACCATCATCTAGGCCCCGGTGGCTACTATGCTAAGGAAGAGCAGTTTAGGAAGATGGACGAAGAGGCTGCAGCTACTGGGAATATCGATGTGACAAATTTGAAGGTACGCTCAAGGATCTGGATATATGCGAGGAGTACAAAATCATCTGGCAGTAATCTTAAGTTTAATAAGCCAGAGACCCAATAGGTGGTATCAAGGATACTGAAATATGCTGAAGACAAGGAGAAGGGCTCATTCAATCCTTCCAGAGAGAGGGATGAGCTTAGCCTTGGCTTGGGAAACAAGGAGCACACACGCCACACTAGGGGGGCTAGGGAAAAGGACGACTATAACACCCCGGTGTTATGCCTGCATTTAGGCACTGCAAATCACGCATATCATGCATCATCAAGCATCCAAATCATACATGCCTAATCATGTGAATAACAATTGAAACATTGCTTTGAAACATCTGAAACATGCGTGAAACCTGAATGCTGCATACACCTGTTTAAGAATTGTTTTGCCCTGAATTTTTCTTGCTAGGTTGGTAAAACATGTTTGGCTACTATTGTAAATCATCTAGCAATGTTTAGTTCAATTTTTGGAGCAATGTTTGTATTCAAATTAATTCAAAATTTGGCTTCAAAAATAAATTCCCAAAATTAGGGTTTTGAGCTAAACATGGACTTTGATCTTACAATTCAAAATCTAGAAAGAATTTGGCTGTGGTCATAAAAGCAAAGTTGTAGAGAATTAAATTCTAAACAACTTTCATTTTTGGTACATTTTCAAAAGATGTCATTTTCTTGCTCAAAATAACATTTGAAATATGGCATTTAAAAATTTCTTGAAATTATATTTGGAAAAGGATTTTTTTTCTCATTCGCGGGCCGCCGCCTCGTTTTCAGCCCACGGCCGAAGCCGGCCAGGCCCACGTCCCCGCCAGCCGCGCGCCTCGCCCGCCCAACGTGTCAGCCCACCTCACGAGTCGGCCCAGCCCAGCGCCGCGCGCAGCGCCCGTCGCCGCGCCACGCCCCAACCGCGTCAGGGCTTGCCCACCGCGTGGCGCCACCCATCGACGGTGGCCTGACTCCACGTCCACGCGCCGCGGCAGTCCTGGCACCGCTGGCCATGGCTTAAGCTCCCGCAGAGCTCGCCCGGCATCGCATTTCCTGCTCCTCCCTTTGCCTCTCGCTCGGACAGCACCCGCGTACGCACCCGCCACCGGCCGCCACCAGCTCCCTCGCCGGATTTGGCTCGCCCAGTCGTCCTAGCTCGCCATTGAACCCTCCATCTTGCCCGCATCTCTGACTCATCATCGCACACCTCGTGCTCGCCTCGGTAAGCCGTGAGAAGCTCCCTCTCCCTGGGAATCTCTCACCGGAGTTGTGGCCGAGCTCACCGGAGCGCTCCACTCCGTGGACCTCGCCCTCCGTCCTTCTTCTAGCTACCTTTTCGCACGCACGACCACTGCACGAGCTCGGTGAAGCTCCCGCACCACCTTTCGCGCCCCTTCCCGGCCGGAGATGGCCGGCCATCGGGAGAAGCGCCGCCGCTCCGCCATGCACGTCGTCGAGCCCTATCCCGAGCTCCTCCTATGCCTTCTCTTGGTGCACCGTGTTCGCCTCGTTGCGGGTGAGCTACTGGTGGTGACCACACCGCCGGCTGGCTCACCGTCGGCTGAGAGCTGGCCGGTCAGCGCCGCCCCTATCTCGGTCTGACCGACAGGTGGGGGCCGTTGACCATGGGGGCCCGCTCGTCAGCGCCCTGGATCGGATCCGGGTGCACAACACCGGGTGCACCCAGTATTTTATCGTCTGACTTTTAAAAGGGATTTCAAAAATGATTTCTCAGAATTCTATTTAAATGCTTTGGAAAATGTTTGTGTACTCCTATTAGCTCCAAATCTGTTGGAACAAATTTTGCTAGGTTCCTTATCATCAGATCTACTTGGGAAAATTATTGCATGACATTTTTGAGATACTTTGCTGTAGAATTTTATTTAATCATGAATATTGTCTGATAACTTGAAAAATATGTAGAAAAATCTATAGTCTTCAGAAAAATATGATTCCAAGTTTGTTAATCTTCTTATGTCATGTACTTCCTAGGAAAAATATGTTTCATGCATGTGCTGTGGGAAAATTTTTAGGTGAAGTTCAAGTACCTTTAATGGCTGATTTTTGTTATTTTAGCTAGAGAGCAAATTTTGTATAAAACATGCATGTGACAATTTTTGTACAGTCATTATATGCTATGAAGAACCTAGGAAAAATGCTAATTCTGTTGTTTGACACATTTCACAGTTCAAAGTATTTTTATGTACAAAATCATGCCATAGCTTGTGATTTTTGTGTAGGCTAATTCACTCAATCAAACACCATGAAAATCTGATAGGTAGTCTAATTAGAGTAGTACCATGCTACTGTAATTTTCTCAGATTTTTATAAGCACCAAAAATATAGATTGCTATTGTAGCCCTAATTTAAAAGGAAATAAAATAATCATCTTTAATACAAGATTAGTTAATAATAATAGCTTTGGTGTATCTTTGAAGCATTTGATAAGGTGTGTTGACTTAAACATAGTAGTAGTAGAAGAGAATGCAGTAGATGACATGTGCTTGTAGTATATTTTCTTGGATGATGTTGACTACCTTGCATTTAAACATATCCATTGCATTCATCTTCTTCGATGCACCGTTTGCATAAGCACTTACACGCATTGCATCATACAGGATCGCAAACCGAGAACCCAGTCATCATACCCGAGGAGCCCGAGGAGCAGTTCGAGGTGCAGCCGCAGGAAAGTGCCAGAAGCCGACGAGGAGGACGTTGAGGAACTTCCAGAGTGCCCCGATCACCGTCCGAGCTCCTTCGAGAGAGGCAAGCCCCGGAGCATTTTTCTCCTGGTTTGCAATTGTTAATTAAATGCTTTACTTTAATTGATGCATTACGTTCAGGAGTTGTTTACAACCGTTGCTGCATTATACCTTGTTTACCTTTGTTATACTATATCCTTGTTACCCTAGTATCCGCTGTCGAGTCAATGCTTAGTTGGCTTAGACCGATAGAAGTTAGGTGATTTCCTGTCACCTACGAGCTATAGGTGGTTACCTGGATCTGT
The DNA here is from genome assembly GCF_019320115.1 of Miscanthus floridulus. Lineage (NCBI taxonomy): Eukaryota > Viridiplantae > Streptophyta > Magnoliopsida > Poales > Poaceae > Miscanthus > Miscanthus floridulus. Next base: position 18,386,584 of record NC_089584.1, on the reverse strand, counting down.
TTGGATGACTATGAAGTCATGGTATAACTAAGTGTTAAATGAAGTTGAGACCGGACGGAGACTTGCAGAGTTTTGGACTGTAGTGCTTTCCGTCTGTGTCGATTAAGGACCGACCTGTTGTTGGGCCTCGAGTCATGTTGAACGCATGCCTTACATTTAGCTGGCCGGATAAAGTACCTTCCGACCGCGAAGCTGGGAGATTTTTCGGGCCGAGTAGATTGCCCGCAACGCACTGTGCCGGAGCAGGTGTGGTAGGACACGGGGGCGGGATGATAAGACCAAAGTGCAGTCGGTCGGCCCCCGGGTACATGTGGTTCCTGACAAACTCGAGATTCCTGGAAAGTTGACTCAGTGATCAATATCTCACTTTAGCGGGTGAGTGAGGTTTGTGTAAGGAATAAATCACCAGCTGGTTAGGAATCGATTCGAATCGCCATCGCTCCTGGATAGTGAGCACTTGACTTGAGTTACTTCATCGTAGTAAATGTTATGGAACACTTGGACAGTTATAATGAATATGACAGTATGGAAGTTGTTTAATGATAATTGGTTATCATTATCTGCTTAATCACATGTTTACTCTAGTATAGGTGCAAATCTAGTCGACAGGTTAATAATAATTTAACTTGGCAATAATGCTTTTTGAAAGGTTCTTGAAATGCTAAAAATGCTTCTTTTTGCAAATGAGTCAGCTACCCTACTATAAAGCCCTTCATAATCCTTGGTGTCATTTATTTTTGGTTATGTCGGGTAAGTCTAGCTGAGTACCTTCTCGTACTCAGGGTTTTATTCCCACTTGTTGCAGATGGGCAGATGTATTATGGCTACTGTATCAACTGCCTTTATCCTGCGATGGGTGATGCTTAGGACCATGGGCATGGTCATTCCTTACGTCTCATCTGATGCTTTTGTTGGAAATGATCATTCGCTGGCACTATATTTAAACTCCGCGTGAGTGTGTGTATGGTTTGAACAAATGACTTCCGCTACTTTTATTCGAACTGGTTTTGTAATAACTATGTTGAAACTCTGATGTATCTGAGATTGTAAACTTTTATGTAATATGTGATGGTGACCGCTAAACTTATTACGATCTTGGCTGGAATGGAAGTTAGGTTTGAAATCCTTCGTGATTTCACGGACTACCTGGGTTATACGGGCTTAAGTTTGCTAAATCGTCTGCTCTAGCGGATGATTTTCTTACTTAATTTCGTATAATTGGTCGGTTCTGTTATAGCTGGTATCAGAGCATGGTTTATCGTGTTACTGTTCACAAGTGTATTTAAAACAAAAAGGCATTTGAAAAACGTGATTTCCAAACCATAAAGTGTGCCAGTGGTCATATCCTCTATGCCCAGTTAAGGGACTCTAGGTGGCTTAATTAAGTACTGACTTGGGGTTCTTGCATCATATTTCTCTTTCGTCGCTCATACGGCGTGCTATTGTATGAGTGCCACTTGGTTGAGTGGTAATGAATGGATCATTTGCCTCTACGCATCGGTAAGTGTGAGTTGTGAGAGCATGATCGGATACACCGCCGATCTAGGGTGAATGCTTATATGATGCTAGGAGTAATTACATGTTCTACGCATGTTTTACAAAGGTATCTCATGTATGGGTCTTCCGTCTATTGAGGCGATGCCGTCAATAGGACGATGGTTCAGGGTAGTTACTACCATTGTACACGTATCTGGGGATTCGTGTAGAGCGTGTAGATAAAACTTTACTGCTTTTATGCATTCATTAGGGAATTGGGCTGAAATGAATCTTCTGCAGGTACATAACAACGCTATCGTGTAGAACGTATTAGCTACGTATTGAGAGATCGTTGTATGCCACCGAATTCAGTCGTTAGAAATTATTTATTTCCTAAGTTTGTGAGAACGTACGGCACGTACATACATCATGTTACTTGTGCATTTCATTCATCTCATGCATTCCTCCCCTTATAAATTGATTATCTCATCTTGATAAAAGTTGTATCACCTAAAATATGTTTCCCCGAGGTAATAAAAGAACTTTTGCTATAGATGGCCCGCACGAAGTAGACCGCCCGTAAGTCCACCGGAGGAAGAGCACCTCGACGTCCGTTGGCCCTAAGGGAGCACCGCACCACGGACACCTTCTTGAGCGAGTTTGGCATGCCAACTTTGCTTTGGAGAGTGCTCCATGATGTGGGGTACCTAGAGGGTCAAGAGCCGGTGTACTCTTGGAATGAGAGCCAGTTAGCAGAGGATGGACTTGCAGTGGTGGAGATCACGGTTCCTGCTCTCGGTGATGCTCCAGATTGGGATGGTTGGCATTTGGAGTTTGAGGGTCGCACTCCAGCTGAGGGTGCAGAGGGAGCAGCCTTCCGTGTCATCAGGGACATTATGAGCAGATTTCCCAGTGAACTTGCAGCAGCTCTAGCTAGTACTTTTCCTAGGGATGATCCTCATGATGCCATTTGGGTTCAGCCTCAGGGAAGTGCATTGGTCAGAGGTCCAGCTAAAGGACAGGCTAGCGACAACCAGGCAATGAGTGCTATGTTCGCCGCCATCAGAGCGTATGAGGGTCTCGAGAGTACCTACTGGACTTTGACTGGCTTGCGTAGTGAGGATAAGCTAAAAGGGAAAAAGCAGAAGAAGAGACAGGCACGTGTTATAGCTAGCTTGCAGGAGCAGTTGGCTGATATGAACCTACAGCGAGATCAGGCAGTTGAGAGAGGTGATAGAGCTATGCAGCGGGTGCATACGTTGACTCAAGCCAACAACAATGCAGACTGCATGATTGGACAGTTGGTTCAGGAAAGGAATGAAGCCTGGAACGCAAGAAACCTTCTGCTGCAGAGGGTCGATGAGCTAGAGGAATACAACGGCTACCTGCACTGAGGAGTTTCACGTGCTCTACAATGGGGTTGGCCCATATGCTCCACCAGATGCCGCTGGCATGGACGTCGACAACTGACAACGAGGATGAGCCTGCAGTTTCACCTGGGGGCGATGGTGACTGTCTCCGATCCCGATGATGGCCCCGAGGAGTAGGCTAGTTGCCTTGCGCTAGTATCTAGGTCTCGTCGCGATGACCTTTCTTTTGTTGGCATGTAACCTATGGGATGTTGCTTCGAACGTATGAGACTTGGCATGTGGTTGGAACTTGATTTTCGAATGCGATATCTGAACGCATAAAAAGTCCAGTGTATGTATGCTGGCAATTTGATTGTATGGACGCGATGTTTGCCATTGAAGTAATTCGATTAAGTGCTATTGTTTTAATTGGGATGCGATTGTTGTGCCTCTGTTTTATTGCATGAATTTATTCTCTCCAGTAAATTCAGTACGGCATAATTTTTCCTTCACTCGCAATTATTACAGCTTCACTCAATCGTTACTTGTTGCTGAAATATGCAGATGACAAACACTCGCCGAACCACGTATGAGGCCGCTGAGCCCGGTGCTAACGGTGCAGGGGACTGGTGGTGGTGGTGGAAACCACAGCAACAACAATGAACCTCCCCATGAACCACATTTGCCACCTCCTCCCCCATTTACCCCCGAGATGTTCCTCGCACAGCTACTCGGGAGTCAGCGCAACGCGGAACAATCCAGAAGAACATGGAGGATCTTCTGCGAACCATCAGCCAACAACGTTCAACGTGGTAACAATCAAGGTGGTGGCATGGGAGTGAACCAATATAGCAGCTTCAAAGATTTCATGGACACCAGGCCACCAGTATTCAAGGAAGCAACAGAGCCACTCGATGCTGAGGAATGGATCAACACGATGGAAGATAAATTCCGTGTGTTGAGGATGACTGAGGTTCTAAAAACGGAGTATGCTGCACTTCAATTGCAAGGACCGGCGGGAATGTGGTGGAAGCACCATCGCACCACCTTCCCTCCAAATGCTCAGATTTCTTGGAGAGAGTTTGCTGAGGCCTTCCGTGGAGTTTATATTCCACCAGGGCTGACCGAGATGAAGTTGGGAGAGTTTCTGGCATTGAACCAGGGCACCAAAACCTGTGACGCAATACCTGCATGCCTTCAACAACTTGTGTCGCTATGCTCCCGACATGGTTGACACAGATGCTAAAAGAATAGCCTAGTTTTAAGAGGGGTCTCAATCCAAAAATGATGAAGCATGTTGATACCAACAACCGCGTCAGATTCAATGACTTCATCAGCGACTGTCTGAAGCAGGAGAAGAATAACAACGCCAGCACCGTAGCCAAGACACGCAAGAGAGCCTTTGAAGGTGGGCCGTCTCAAGCTAGAGCCCCTATGGGAGGTCATCCCCCATATCGCCCATCGGCACCTAGCGCTAGGTTCCGGCCACCTCAGCAAAGAAGCCAGAATTTCCGTGGACCTCAAAAGCTGTACAAGATGGCAGTACAGCCCAACAAAGCAGCCGCAACTACTGGTACAAGGTAGTTCCAAGGGAGCTGTGGGGTCTGCTGGGACAGTAAGAGGACCCTGCTATAACTATGATCAACCTGGCCATTTCTCTAAGGTTTTGTCCGTACCCGCCTAAGAAGAAGCTAGTAGACTTATAATGCTAGAGTGCACAGTACAACAGTGGATGAAATTCTAGAGGGAGAGCCCATCACTGCTGGTAAGTTTCCTTATCAACGAAAACCCTGCAGTTGTTCTATTTGATTCTGGATCATCGCATTCTTTTATGAGTCAAGCATTTGCACAGAAACATGGACAACTATGCACAGAATTGGGGTATGGGTACCGTATAAGTTCAGCAGGGGCTGATGTTTTAACCAACCGGATGGTTCGAGGGGCAACCCTTGAATTAGGTAGCAGGAAGTTCCGAGTGAACTTGATAGTTATGCCTGGGTTAGTCTTGGATGTCATTATAGGGATGAATTGGATGAAGGATTGGGGAGCAGTCATAGATACTGGAAGTCGAGTACTTACCCTTAAGGATCCCCTGGGTGAGGGTACTTTCCAAGTACCATTGCCTCAGAGAACAGACCTGATAAGTGTTACATGTGCTACGGCAGTCATTCCTATTCATCAGATTCCGATAGTGTGTGAATTCCTGGATGTATTCCCGGATGAGCTACCTGGTCTTCCACCAGATAGGGAGATTGAGTTTGGAATTGAGCTAGTCCCCGGAACAGCTCCTGATTTCAAGGAGATCCCTATCGGATGCCTCCAGATGAGTTAGCTGAGCTGAAGAAGCAATTAGAAGATTTGTCAAAAAAGGGGTTTATTCGGCCAAGCAAGTCTGAATGGGGATGTCCCGCTTTGTTTGTGAAAAAGAAGAAAGAGGGCACGTTGAGAATGTGCGTAGATTACAGGCCACTCAATGCTGTGACCATCAAGAATAAGTATCCCTTGCCACATATTGATGTTCTGTTTGACCAATTATCCAAGGCCAAGGTGTTCTCAAAAATAGATTTGAGATCCGGTTATCATCAGATCAAGATTAGGTCACAGGATATACCGAAAACTGCATTTTCCACCAGATACGGGTTGTATGAGTATCTTGTCATGTCCTTTGGCTTGACAAATGCTCCTGCATACTTTATGTTTTTGATGAATACAGTTTTCATGCCAGAGTTGGATAAGTTTGTGGTAGTGTTCATCGATGACATTCTGGTGTACTCCGAGAACTGAGAAAGATCACGAAGAGCATCTGAGAACTGTCTTGACCAGACTTAGAGATCATCAATTGTATGCTAAGTTTAGCAAATGCGAATTTTGGTTGAAGGAAGTTCCTTTCCTTGGTCACATTCTATCAGAGAATGGAGTTTCAGTCGATCCAAGTAAGGTGCAAGAAGTTATGAATTGGAAAGCACCGACCACAGTTCCTGAGATTAGAAGTTTCTTAGGACTAGCGGGTTATTACCGTCGCTTTATACCAGATTTCTCGAAGATCGCCAAACCGATGACAAGCCTCCTACAGAAGGATCACAAGTTTGTGTGGACAGAGGAGTGTGAAGCAGCTTTCCACATGTTGCGGAAACTGTTGACCACTGCCCCTGTTCTAGCACAACCAGATATCGAGAAACCATTTGATGTGTTTTGCGACGCATCGAAGACTGGATTGGGCTGTGTTCTTATGCAAGAAAGGAGAGTCATTGCTTATGCATCACGTCAATTGAGAAAGCACGAGGTCAACTATCCAACACATGATCTTGAACTTGCTGCAGTTGTGCACGCCCTAAAATTTGGAGACATTATCTACTTGGTAATGTGTGCAATATTTTTACTGGATCACAAGAGTCTTAAGTATATCTTTACCCAACCAGAGCTAAACATGAGACAGCGTAGATGGTTGGAATTGATAAAGGATTACAACTTGAATGTGCAATATCATCCTGGTAAAGCCAATGTAGTGGCAGATGCTTTGAGCAGAAAGTCACATTTCTTGAATGTGCAGCCATTACTTGAAGATGGGTTCGATCTAATGCATCCTGCTGTGTTACATAGTATTCAGATTAGTTGCTCTTTGGAAAGTAAGATAATAGAAGGCCAGAAAACCGATAAGGGGATATTCCACATCAAAGAGAAAATAAAAGAGAAGTCGTCTCAACACTTTAAAGTGGATGAACAGGGCGTGTTGTGGTTTGACAACCGTCTTGTGGTTCCCAAGGATCGAGAGCTTAGGAATAAACTCATGGATGAAGCTCACCTTTCTAAGCTATCTATCCATCCCGAAAGTAATAAGATGTATCAAGAATTAAGATCTCGCTATTGGTGGACCAAAATGAAGAAAGAAATTACAGCATATGTTGCCAGATGTGACACATGTTGTCGAGTGAAAGCCATTCACATGAAACCTGCCGGTATGTTGCAACCCTTATCAGTCCCTAGTTGGAAGTGGGATGATATCAGTATGGATTTTATCACGGGTTTGCCCACTACTCAAAAAGGACATGATTCGATTTGGGTAATTGTGGACCAGTCTTACCAAGATCCGCTCATTTCTTGCCGGTCAAAACAGATTATCGACCACCTCAATATGCCGAGAAGTATATCGTAGAAATTGTGAGGTTGCATGGTATACCAAAGACCATAGTATCTGATCGAGGCTCACAGTTCACGGCTCACTTTTGGGAACACTTACACAAAGGCTTAGGAACTAGCTTGATTCGTAGTACCGCTTATCATCCTCAGACTAGATGGTCAGACTGAACGAGTGAATGCTGTTTTGGAAGATATGTTAAGAGCCTGTGTATTGTCTTCTAAGGGATCATGGGAGTCATGGTTACCGTTAGCTGAGTTTTCTTATAATAATAGTTATCAAGAAAGCATCAAGATGGCCCCATTCGAAGCTTTATATGGCAGGAAATGTAGAACACCATTGAATTGGGTCGAGCCTGGATGATAGAAGGTATTATGGCATTGACTTTGTAGAAGAAGCCGAGAAGAAAGTTCATATTATTCAGTAGAATATGAAAGCTGCCCAATCACATCAGAAAAGCTATGCAGACAGAAGAAGGAGACCCCTTATGTTTGAAGTTGGTGACTATGTTTATCTGAAAGTCACGCCAATGAAGAAGAAAAGGTTTGGAATCCGAAGAAAGCTTGCCGCGAGATTCGTAGGACCATACAAGATCTTGGAACGAAGAGGTCCGGTAGCCTACAAGTTAGAGTTACCTAAGACAATGAGTACCGTTTTCCCAGTTTTCCATGTATCACATCTCAAGAAATGTTTGCGTGTTCCAGAGGAAAGAATAGAACCTCGAGGTATTCAACTCAAATCAGATTTGGTGTATCGTGAACAGCTAGTCCGGGTGTTAGACATGAAGGAACGTGCTACATGGAATAGTGTGGTGAAAACATACAAGATACAGTGGGATCATCATGATGAGGGAGATGCAACTTGGGAAACAGGAGAGTACCTACAAAAAGCTTATGAAGATTTTTATAACAAATGGTTCATAACCCAAATCTCGGGACGAGATTTTTATAAGGGGGGGAAGGCTGTAACACCCCGATGTTATGCCTGCATTTAGGCACTGCAAATCATGCATATCATGCATCATCAAGCATCCAAATCATACATGCCTAATCATGTGAATAACAATTGAAACATTGCTTTGAAACATCTGAAACATGCGTGAAACCTGAATGCTGCATACACCTGTTTAAGAATTGTTTTGCCCAGAATTTTTCTTGCTAGGTTAGTAAAACATGTTTGGCTACTATTGTAAATCATCTAGCAATGTTTAGTTCAATTTTTGGAGCAATGTTTGTATTCAAATTAATTCAAAATTTGGCTTCAAAAATAAATTCCCAAAATTAGGGTTTTGAGCTAAACATGGACTTTGATCTTACAATTCAAAATCTAGAAAGAATTTGGCTGTGGTCATAAAAGCAAAGTTGTAGAGAATTAAATTCTAAACAACTTTCATTTGTGGTATATTTTCAAAAGATGTCATTTTCTTGCTCAAAATAACATTTGAAAGATGGCATTTAAAAATTCCTTGAAATTATATTTGGAAAAGGATTTTTTTTCTCATTCGCGGGCCGCCGCCTCGTTTCCGGCCCACGGCCGAAGCCGGCCTGGCCCGCGTCCCCGCCAGCCGTGTGCCTCACCCGCCCAACGCGTCAGCCCACCTCGCGAGTCGGCCCAGTCCAGCGCTCGTCGCCGCACCACGCCCCGACTGTGTCAGGGCTTGCCCGCCGCGTGGCGCCACCCGTCGACGGCGACCTGACTCCGCATCCACGCACCGCGGCAGTCCTGGCACCGCTGGCCACGGCTTAAGCTCCCGCAGAGCTCGCCCAGCATCGCATTTCCTGCTCCTCCCTTCGCCTCTCGCTCGGACAGCACCCACGTACGCACCCGCCACCGGCCGCCACCAGCTCCCTCGCCGGATTTGGCTCGCCCAGCCGTCCTAGCTCGCCATTGAACCCTCCATCTCGCCCGAATCTCCGACTCATCATTGCGCACCTCGTGCTTGCCTCGATAAGCCGTGAGAAGCTCCCTCTCCCTGGGAATCTCTAGCCGGAGTTGTGGCCGAGCTCACCGGAGCGCTCCGCTCCGTGGACCTCGCCCTCCGTCCTTCTTCTAGCTACCTTTTCACGTGCACGACCACTGCACAAGCTCGGTGAAGCTCCCGCACCACCTTTCGCGCCCCTTGCCAGCCGGAGATGGCCGGCCGTCGGGAGCAGCACCGCCGCTCTGCCATGCGCGTCGTCAAGCCCTATCCCGAGCTCCTCCTGTGCCTTCTCTTGGTGCACCGTGTTCGCCTCGTCGCGGGTGAGCTACTGGTGGTGACCACACCACCGGCTGGCTCACCGTCGGCGAGAGCTGGCCGATCAGCGCCGCCCCTGCCTCGGTCTGACCGACAGGTGGGGGCCGTTGACCATGGGGGCCCGCTCGTCAGCGCCCTGGATCGGATCCGGGTGCACAGCACCGGGTGCACCCAGTATTTTGTCGTCTGACTTTTAAAAGGGATTTCAAAAATGATTTCTCAGAATTCTATTTAAATGCTTTGGAAAATGTTTGTGTACTCCTATTAGCTCCAAATCTGTTGGAACAAATTTTGCTAGGTTCCTTATCATCAGATCTACTTGGGAAAATTATTGCATGACATTTTTGAGATACTTTGCTGTAGAATTTTATTTAATCATGAATATTGCTGATAACTTGAAAAATATGTAGAAAAATCTATAGTCTTCAGAAAAATATGATTCCAAGTTTGTTAATCTTCTTATGTCATGTACTTCCTAGGAAAAATATGTTTCATGCATGTGCTGTGGGAAAATTTTTAGGTGAAGTTCAAGTACCTTTAATGGCTGATTTTTGTTATTTTAGCTAGAGAGCAAATTTTGTATAAAACATGCATGTGACAATTTTTGTACAGTCATTATATGCTATGAAGAACCTAGGGAAAATGCTAATTCTTTTGTTTGACACTTTTCATAGTTCAAAGTATTTTTATGTACAAAATCATGCCATAGCTTGTGATTTTTGTGTAGGCTAATTCACTCAGTCAAACACCATGAAAATCTAATGGTAGTCTAATTAGAGTAGTACCATGCTACTGTAATTTTCTCAGATTTTTATAAGCACCAGAAATATAGATTGCTGTTGTAGCCCTAATTTAAATGGAAATAAAATAATCATCTTTAATACAAGATTAGTTAATAATAATAGCTTTGGTGTATCTTTGAAGCATTTGATAAGGTGTGTTGACTTAAACATAGTAGTAGTAGAAGAGAATGCAGTAGATGACATGTGCTTGTAGTATATTTTCTTGGATAATGTTGACTACCTTGCATTTAAACATATCCATTGCATTCATCTCCTTCGATGCACCGTTTGCATAAGCACATACGCGCATTGCATCATACAGGATCGCAAACCGAGAACCCAGTCATCATACCCGAGGAGCCCAAGGAGCAGTTCGAGGTGCAGCCGCAGGAAGTGCCAGAAGCCGACGAGGAGGACGTTGAGGAACTTCCGGAGTGCCCCGATCACCGTCCGAGCTCCTTCGAGAGAGGCAAGCCCCGGAGCATTTTTCTCCCGTACTTTAATTGATACATTACGTTTAGGAGTTGTTTGCAACCATTGCTGCATTATACCTTGTTTACCTTTGTTATACTATATCCTTGTTACCCTGGTATCCACAGTCGAGTCAATGCTTAGTTGGCTTAGACCGGTAGAAGTCAGGTGATTTCCTGTCACCTGCGAGCTATAGGTGGTTACCTGGATCTGTTTGGATGGCTATGAAGTCATGGTATAACTAAGTGTTAAATGAAGTTGAGACCGGACGGAGACTTGCAGAGTTTTGACTGTAGTGCTTTCCGTCTGTGTCGATTAAGGACCGACCATTGTTGGGCCTCGAGTCATGTTGAACGCATGCCTTACATTTAGCTGGCCGGATAAAGTACCTTCCGACCGCGAAGCTGGGAGATTTTTCGGGCCGAGTAGATTGCCCGCAACGCACTGTGCCGGAGTAGGTGTGGTAGGACACGGGGGCGGGATGATAAGACCAAAGTGCAGTCGGTCGGCCCCTGGGTACATGTGGTTCCTGGCAAACTCGAGATTCCTAGAAAGTTGACTCGGTGATCAATATCTCACTTTAGCGGGTGAGTGAGGTTTGTGTAAGGAATAAATCACCAGCTGGTTAGGAATCGATTCGAATCGCCATCGCTCCTGGATAGTGAGCACTTGACTTGAGTTACTTCATCGTAGTAAATGTTATGGAACACTTGGACAGTTATAATGAATATGACAGTATGGAAGTTGATTAATGATAATTGGTTATCATTATCTGCTTAATCACATGTTTACTCTAGTATAGGTGCAAATCTAGTCGAAAGGTTAATAATAATTTAACTTGGCAATAATGCTTTTTGAAAGGTTCTTGAAATACTAAAAATGCTTCTTTTTGCAAATGAGTCAGCTACCCTACTATAAAGCCCTTCATAATCCTTGGTGTCATTTATTTTTGGTTATGTCGGGTAAGTCTAGCTGAGTACCTTCTCGTACTCAGGGTTTTATTCCCACTTGTTGTAGATGGGTAGATGTATTACGGCTACTGTATCAACTGCCTTTATCCTACGATGGGTGATGCTTAGGACCATGGGCATGGTCATTCCTTACGTCTCATCTAATGCTTTTGTTGGAAATGATCATTCGCTGGCACTATATTTAAACTCCGCGTGAGTGTGTGTATGGTTTGAACAAATGACTTCTGCTACTTTTATTCGAACTAGTTTTGTAATAACTATGTTGAAACTCTGATGTATCTGAGATTGTAAACTTTTATGTAATATATGATGGTGACCGCTAAACTTATTATGATCTTGGCTGGAATGGAAGTTAGTTTGAAATCCTTCATGATTTCACGGACTACCGGGTTATACGGGCTTAAGTTTGCTAAATCGTCTGCTCTGGCGGATGATTTTCTTACTTAATTTCGTATAATTGGTCGGTTCTATTACAACAACCTGGAAGTAAAGATTCAAAGAGGATAGGCACATGTACAAGAAACATGGCCGAGACTGGGAGACTAGTCTTGAGCTCCAAGTGAAGGCTCTAGTTGCGAAGGCGCTGGAGGAGCAAGGACTGTCTATGGAGCCACAGATATTAGAGACGCTGCCAGGAGAACTAGCATTAGTTGGCAGCCCTCCAAAAGTTCCTAGCAGCCAAGGTTCCACTGCAGCCACAACCCCAGTCGATCGCATACGGGAACCAACTAGTTGCACCTTGGTGTTTCTTAGCGGCCGGCAGAACACTTTGATGGAGGTGGCAACGGGTGTGGCACATCCTCCTGGTGGCTTACACCACAATAATAAGATACCTCCGGACTACACTAGGGTCGAGGTGCATACAGTGAAGCCTAAGTTCATGCAGTGGAGGATAAACTATGCAACTCCCGAGGGGCTAGTGTTACTCGGAGACGTTATCGGGTAGTTCATCCTCTAGCACAAATGGGACATTATATTGATTGCTTCTTCGCCGTCTCCCCCTCTCCCAAATTTGGAGCGAGTTGTTGAGGTCGGAGAGATATTTTCACCATCTCGTGACCCCCACATTCCTGAGATGCCACATTCTTCCCCACCTCATAGCGAGCATGTGCCTAATGAGATGCCACAACCTTCTCTAGCTCGTACCGAGCAAGTGCATCATGAGATACCATAGTCTTCTCAACAAGCACAACTGATACATGAACAATGAGTGCCTCCTGAAGAAGCTGCAGCACAAGAAGATGAGGACGTGCCTATATGGGAACTTCGAAAGAAGCATCCAATCACCATTCTGATCAAAGATGTCTCGTCGGTGTCCAAGTGGTATTCCCATGACCAGTTTAAGCCTGAGAACCAAGTTAAAAAAAGTCCCATCATGGGTTCTGAGGAGGCCATCACTAGCAAACTCCACCAAATTGTAAAGCAGTATCCAAATGTTGATGCCATCAAATGATCAAAGGATTGCCCGAAAACATATGAAAGAGGCAAGCCCTTCCTACCAAACCAGGACATCTAGCGCCTACCACTTGGAATGAGAAGGTTCCATGATTGGTACTTGCATGTTCTCCCAACGAGCATAAATATCATACAAGCATGCTTTCCCACCGACACCTTTGGAAGCCCAGCCGAGAAAATTGTCTTTGATTTCAATGACATGCAAACATGCTTTCACCTAGGAGAAATGGAGATGAATCTAATTCGCACGTGGTGCCTATAAGTCCTTGTCCTCCTGATATGATATGAGTGTAATCTTTGAATTTTGTTGTAACTAACCCACGTCGTGATTTGTAGAATGCAAGTGCACATTGTCAAACAAATGCCAAGTGTGAAAGCTGGGTATGTGGACCCTCAAGCAATAGCCCAAACAAATTTCAATTACCCTAAACAGTGGACATTTGATGCCGAAGAGCTAGCTACTGCAAAGACTCTTCGGGAGAAAGAGCACATCCGTATGGCGAAACTAAGGGAAGAGTCCCTTAAGGTTACGACATGCATTGCCCTGGCTTTCAAAAATCTCCAACAACACTCTACTATATGGCTACCATACAACTTCGAGTAAGCTCAACTCTATACTTAAAGCTTTGTTCGATATATTTTATTCAATGCAAAAGAGCTTATCTAGTTCTATGATTAAATCCATGCAACAACCACTAGATTTGTATAGCTGTCGATATCGGGAGGAGCATGGCATGGGTCTTTGATTCATTAGATAAGGACACGATGACATACAAAGACTTCATATCGATTCTCAAGACGTATACATATCGACAATCCTCATTAGCTTATATGTTTGTATACATACTTGTAACGTTCACTTTTGGATACTAATAAGTTGTATTTGCTAAAATAATTCGAATAGGGCATTTAGGTTCTATGTCACTAATCATCATGGAAGGCATGATCTAGCAAGGAAGAAAAAGCTGGCTATAAAAACACTATGTGCGGTAAGTGTAACTTACTTCTTCAGTACTCCATTACATGGCTATCAAAAGCATTACTTAATATTTTCATATGCAAAACACACAATTCCCCAAGTAGAAGCCTGGTACTCCATTACATGGCTATCAAAAGCATTACTTAATACTTTCATATGCAAAACACACAATTCCCCAAGTAGAAGCCTGGGAGTGTACATTATGGATACTATATATCTTCTATAATGAGTAACACCGGTGCCTACAGGAGACACCCCTTAAGGGTAAGTTTGAACCTCTTCACCAGTAGTATAAAAACTTCGTAAATGGTATGAAATACTAAACCGAAACTTGTTCTCTTGTAGTGGAGAGAAGAGAAAGGAATGAAAAGAGACCCATACAAGGATGACCAACTCTTAGAGCTTGTCGGCGACCTTTGCAACTTCATATTGGACCAGATTGTACACGTCAGAGGCGCCTACCATGACTGAGAGTCTGAGTTAGGTATAAATCCTCAGTACCAGCACCTTCATGAGACTGAAAGGCTAGCCCTAGGACGTTGATAACAATGTGTATGGAATTTATATATTTAATGATGGATTATATATATTCTTGTGAATTGGACTTGTAATTGTAGTTTATAGAATACTCTTGTGGCTGTAGTTGTGGTCACGGGGCGTTCGGCAACGCGAACGCGGTTCAGAACGCTGGTCGCGGGGCATTTAGCAACGCGAACGCGGTTCGGAATATTGGTCGCGGGGCGCTCGGCAACACGAATGTGGTTCGGAACGTTGGTCGTGGGACATTTGGCAACGCGACTTTGAATTGTCAATTTGATTTTTTTCGGCGGGAAAACGTACTGTAGGGGCAGTTCTAGATTGAACTGCCCCTACAAATACCTATTTGTAGGGGCGGCTGGTAATACAAGCCGCCCCTACAAATCGATTTATAGGGGGTAGCTGAAAACACCAGCCGCCCCTACAAATCGATTTGTAGAGGTGGCCTAGGAACCGCCCCTACAAATGCATGATTTGTAGAGACCCTTGTGTAGGGGCAACTAGGCAAACTGTCCCTATAAAGGGTTACCAGCCGCCCCTAGAAATGCTTTTTGTAGTAGTGACGCGCACAGGCACGGCGCACCAGGCCGCCACGTCAGCCGGCACCGGGGAACGAATTGAAGGACGCAACAAAACACCGCGCATAGCTGATGAGCCTGAACTAGAGGCCAGAGCATGACTGCTCAATGGATGGATCGACCAGGCCTCTGGTGGTCTGGCCTTGGATGCTCGCTCGGCAACACATGCATGACATTTCATCTGGATTGATCTCTCTCACTGAAAGCCCAACGTCCATGGTCCCGGCGGTGTCCGAAGGGATGGATCTATTGACTCGACGACTTGCGTGTGGATGTACGCATGCACTGCAATGCATGAATCAGAGTCGCTGGCAGGTAGCTATGCGCTCGACATTAGGGCATTCATGGCTGTCAATACGTTCTGCTGCTCCGCTCACCTACCGTGTGCCCAGGCGCAGCAGCTAGCAGGCCCAGCTTATTAGTTGCGCACCAGTGGATGTGAGGTCATTGATAGAATGTAGATCTAGCATGTATGAATGTGAATTTAGGATACGGTAAACCCTAGAATATAAACTAGTGCTAGAAAAGAGAGAGAGGGACGTGGTGTTAGCAAACCATTGGTCGCCTTGGAGGTAGACAAGCTGGCCATGGCGTCGGTGTCGGTGACGTGGTGGAGGCGTAGAGTAGCAGTGCAGTCCGGTGATGGTGTGGACGTCGTAGTGGAGGTGCAGTCGCAGAGGCGGCGATGAAGACGTGACAGTGGCGGCTTCCCATCATGGGTAGTGCCCCCTCTCTAGATCATCATGGTATGTGCCATTAGATTAATAGCTACAATGCACCTCTCTATTTTAAAATAGATTCTCATCTAGCCCTTATTGTCCAGAAATCATAGGCTTTCCCTTAAACCCATGCCGACTAAGTGTTCTCTGAACATGTTGGGTGGTAAGCCTTTTGTAAGCGGATCCGTGAGCATCTCTTCTATACTTATATGCTCAAGACTAATTATATAATCCCAGACTTTGTCTTTCACAACATAATACTTTATGTCAATATGTTTGGCAGCATCACTTGACTTATTGTTATGAGCATAACATATTGCTGGATTATTATCGCAGTATAACTTGAGTGGCTTATGTATGTCGTCTACCACTTTCAACCCGGGCATGAATTTCTTCAGTCAATTCACCTGCCTTGTGGCCTCATAACACGCTACAAACTCGGCATACATCATAGATGATGTAGTGACAGTTTGCTTTGAGCTTTTCTATAATATAGCTCCTCCCGCGAGAGTGAATATATATCCTGACGTGGATTTTCTATCATCTTTCGCATAATCTGAATCTGTATAACCCTCTGTGTAGGGAATCAGATCTTCTATACGTTAGCATGAGATCTTTTGTGTCTTACAAGTAACCCAAAACTTTCTTTACTAGTCTCTAGTGTTCTATTCCTGGATTACTCTCATATCTACCAAGTAACCCGGTAACAAATGCTAAGTCAGGGCGTGTACACACTTGAGCATATTGTAAACTTCCGATAGCTGAAGCATATGGAACCACTTTTATTTGACCGATCTCATATTAGTTCCTGGGACATTGAAATTCCCCAAATCTATCGCCCTTGACTATGGGAGCAGGTGAAGGCTTACAATTTTGCATACTATATTTCTTTAAAACTTTTTCTAAGTATGCCTTTTGTGATAGTCCTAAAACCACCTTTTCTCTATCTCGGTGAATCTCTATTCCTAGAACGAATGAAGCTTCACCGAGATCCTTCATATCAAACTTCGAGGATAAGAACTTCTTCATTTCTAGTAGTAGATTAACATCACTACTAGCAAGTAAGATGTCATCCACATACCAGATTAGGAAAATGTATTTCTCATTCTTGAACTTTGCATAAATGCAATTGTCCTCTATATTTTTCTAAAACCCAAACTTTCTTATTGTACTATCAAACTTTAAATACCACTGTCTTGATGCTTGTCTTAATCTATAAATGGATTTCTTCAGGCGGCATCCCATATGTTTTTTCTTACACAACAAAACCTTTTGGTTGTGCCATGTAAATATTTTCCTTCAAATCCCCATTTAGGAACGCCATCTTTACATCTATCTGAAGTAATTCTAAATCATAATGTGCTACAAGCGACATTATAATTCTAAAAGAATCCTTACATGAGACTGAAGAAAATATCTCATTGTAATCTATGCCTTCTTTTTGCTTGAAGCCTTTCGCCACAAGTCGCGCTTTAAATCTTTCTACGTTCCCTTTGGAGTCATGTTTAGTTTTATAGACCCATTTACAGCCTACTGTCTTGGCTCCTTTAGAAATTGTTTCTAAGTCCCAAACACCGTTGGTATTCATTGATCTTATTTCATCTTACATGGCTTCAAGCCACTTTGATGAATGAACGCTTCTCATGGCTTCTTCAAATGAGGTGGGATCACCCTCTATTTGAAATTCTTCACATTCATAGACTTCGTAGTCATCAGGAATGGCTGATCTCCTAACTCTTTGAGACCTTCTAGGGGCCTCGTTAGTTGATGCTTGTTCTATATGAGGCTGTTGTTGCTCTTCCTCATGTGTGACAACGGGTTCTACATGATCCTGAAGGACAGGTTCTTCATGTTCATTCATTGTCGCCACGGGAGAACTAACAACAGGTGTTGTTGCTACAGTGTCTTGCACTGTTGGTGTAGCAAGAATAGGTAGCGTGAAGAATGGCTCCTGAACCATCAGAGTAGGCATATGTACCTGCTTCTCTAGGTTAATTTCTCGCACTACCGTGCTCTCCTTGACCATATCATCCTCCAAGAACACAGCGTGTCTCATTTCTACAAACTTCATATGTCTGTCAGGACAATAGAAGCGATAACCTTTTGACCTTTTTGGATAACCAATGAAATAGCAACTGACTGTCTTAGAGTCTCACTTCCCTATGTTTGGGTTAAAGACTTTAGCCTCACCTAGACAACCCCACACACATAAACAGTTAAGTGAGGGTTCCTTTCCTGTCCACAACTCATATGGTGTTTTGGGCACCAACTTGTTGGTACTCGATTAAGAATATGAATGGCGGTTTTTAATGCATCCATTCATAAACTTATCAGTAGAGTAGAGTAAGTGATGATACTTCTCACCATATCCATTAAGGTATGGTTACGTCTTTTAGCTACTCCATTCTACTG
This sequence comes from Miscanthus floridulus, assembly GCF_019320115.1. Taxonomy (NCBI): domain Eukaryota; kingdom Viridiplantae; phylum Streptophyta; class Magnoliopsida; order Poales; family Poaceae; genus Miscanthus; species Miscanthus floridulus. The sequence continues at coordinate 18,368,484 of NC_089584.1, read as the reverse complement.
AGACTCGCCCGGTGTAGAGTACTAGGTGACTATACCATTTTCCTGTAAGAACCTTGCAAAAAGGTCTAGGAACTTAGCCATATGGGGTGTGTCGACCGTAGTACTGCCCCCACGGTCGGATTTTACTATCTTAATCTTTAAATTATGCTGATTTTTTACTTCAGCCCTAAATATCTTAAATTTATCCAAAGCTTCTGATCTTTCCTTAAATGGATACATATAGCCATAACGAGAATAATCATCTGTGAATGTTATAAAAGAATCATAACCATCCACACTCTCCATAGGAAAATGACCACAGATGTCTGTGTGAATTATTTCTAAAATTCCTACACTTTGTTTGGCATCTTTCTTTATTTTCTTAACATACTTTCCTTTTATGCAATCAATGCATTGTTCTAAATTTGAAAATTCTAAAGCCGAAAGAATTGATTTCTTAATCAATCGTTCTATTCTCCCCCTCGAAATATGGTTTAAATGACAGTGCCATAATTTTGATGATACATCATGAATTCCCTTCTACTTATTTGTTGCATTCATAGACGAGGAAGCATTCTCATTCTTAGTGCTCACAGCATTCATATTCTCAGAAAGTGATAACAAATGAAGCTTGTCTTGTCGAAAGCCAAGACCAACACACTTATTATTAAACACAATTTAACATTTGCCATTACCAAAATAGCAATCATATCCATCATCGTCTAGTCGTGAAACACTTATCAAGTTTCTACGCAAAGAGGGTACATAAAGAATATTTGAAAGCTGAAGTACAAAACCATCATCTAATTCTAGAAAGAGATCTCCAATGGCTTCAACTTTAGCTTCAACTCCATTTGCCACTTTAATTCTTCTTTCTCCTCTTTGCAGGGTCCTCCTCGTATGGAATCCCTCTCTTCAAAAGGCTCTTCAGGAAATCTGGACAGTCCCTCTGGTAATGTCCATGCTTCTTGCACCATTTGCATTGATCCTTTTCAACTTGGGCATTGTTGTTCTTCTGATAGTGGTCATTCTAAGGGGCTTTGCCTTGAGGTTTGGCATTCTTGTTAAATTTTTTTTCTTGTTATCCTTCACAAGGTTAGCAGAGTCACCCTGTGAGCTTTTCAACCTCTCCTCTTCTTGCACACGCATTGCAATGAGCTTCTCAAAATCCCATTTATCAGGCTGCATGTTGTAATTTACAATAAAAATTTCATATTCATTAGGAAAGGAAGCAAAAACCAAATGAATCAAAAACTTATCCTTGAGCCCCAAATCCATTGACTTCAGCTTGGAAGCCGTGTTGCTCATCTTCAGTATGTGCTCTCTTATCCCTCCACTAGTGTATTTCTCATTGAATAATTTCTTTATCAAGAAACTGACATAAGCCTTTGAAGAGCCCGTAAACTGACTCTTCACTTTCTTGAGATACTCTATGGCGGTGTCACAATCTGGGATAGACCCCCTTATTGCATCTAAAATAGTGGACTTAGCCACCATCAAGCACTTACGGTTTGAAATGTCTCATTTCTTACGTTCGAGATCATATTTTATTCTTACTTTTGCATGATCTCACTGCCGAGCAGTGAAATTAGCATCAGTTTCATTTTTTCCCTCATCGGGTCCACTAGCTTAGTAGGACACGGAAAGGTAAGCGCTAGGTCATTCTTGGACAGCGTAAGTGCTAATTCATACTTCTCTCGCCATACACGATAGTTGCCCCCTTCAAGAGGCAGTATGTGCGAGATAAATGCCATAGGGTTGAGTCCTAAAAAACACCGTCAGAGATACTGAGAAAATATGACTTAATAATTACATGCCTTAATTTAACGTTGGTCAAAATTAAAACATACAACATATAACATTCTTCTACACTAATTCTACATCACCGTTGAGCAGAAATAGAATTAATACATGGAAAAACTCATGAAAAAAAGGATTATAATATTGCTATTATTAACGTAGGGTGAGCGCACCGCCGTCGAGCGATCCTGTGAAGGGGCCCTAGCCAGTGCTCGCACGCGCGGCGCTTTCTTCCCGCGTGCCGGCGAGGCGCGCGACGGTGTTGACGGTGACGAAGAAACCAGGTAGGGTTCCTCCCCCTCTCCGTCTGTTTCCCTTCTAGGGTTAGGGTTAGGGTTTCGATCCGATTCGCAAATCGAATCCCCTTCTTCTACTTTCTCGATCGGGTCTACCCCAATGGCTAGATCTACGTCTAGTAAGGCTCTGATACCACTGATAGAACATTGAGATCGACTAGCAGTAGATCTAGCATGTATGAACTTGAATTTAGGATATGGTAAACCCTAGAATATGAACCAGTGCTAGAAAATAGAGAGAAAGAGAGAGAGGGATGCGGTGTTAGCAAACCATCGGTCGCCTTGAAGGTAGACGAGCTGGCCATGGCATATGTGTTGGTGATACGGTGAAGGGATAGAGTAGCAGTGGAGTCCGACGATGGTGTGGACATCACAGTGAAGGCACGGTCGTAGATGAGGCAGGCGATGAAGACGCGGCGGTGGCGGCTTCCCATCGCTAGCAGCGTCCCCTTTCTAGATCGGTTTAGGGTTAGGATTTAGGTGGGGTTTGTGGCGGCTCAAGTGAACCTCAGTGCCTTGTGCCCCGTCCTACCTCCTTTTTATGACGCTGTGCAATAGGGGTCCACCAACCATAGATAGGGTTGGACGTCTCCGATCAGGGCGTGGATCAAGGGCTTAATTAACCGTTATGCCAAGTTGGTAGAGATACCTAACAGTCAGTGGGTGCAACATGGACGCTCATCAAGACCCGGCGTCTCCAGATTGGTTGCCACAGGAGTAACACATACGACGACGCGGTGCAGCGGCCTAACAAACCCAGATCAGACCATCACCGTCGTCTATCAATGCGTGTGGGGCGAGCTGCACCTGCATGGCTGCACTGCAGATAATTGGGCCTGGATGGATCGATCGAGTGTCCGGCCGGCCTGCCTGCATGGTCCTAGCTCTCCTATTCCTATTCATATCCCTGTCTATCCCCTCCGCCGACCTAATATAACTCTTTTGTTGGACAACATGTTGACGATTCGTCGGCAACTAGTTCGGTGCGAGGTTGTTATTCGAGCAGCAACAGCAACAGATGGATCAGTAGCTAGCTACCTAGATCTGGAGTACTGTGGCGACTTATGTTTTGCCATCTGAACCTTAATTTCTCCGTCTGAACCTTAATTTCTTCGTCCATCGCTAGCTGCTGCTCGTGGTACACATGCATTTATGTAAGCCGTATACATGCTGGATGTTTGAAGAACGAGACAGCCGGAACCGTGCCGTGTCCGTGTCCCATATATACATTTGGATCCATCCATTCATCCATTCGGCCGTGCAGTATAGGGCACATCGATCATATCTCAGCTGGAAAAAGTCTACTTAACCCCACACCTTTCATACTTGGTCTACTTCACCCCCAACTATGAAACCGTCTGTTTTACCCCCTGAACTTTCTAAAACCGTCTATTTTACCCCCTGGGCGGTTTTCAGCGGCTGTTTGCTACAGTAACAGCGAGTCTGCTAGTGGTTTTGCTACAGTGCCAGTGGTTTTGAATTTTCTTTTTTTTTATTTATTTTCAGTGAATTTTTAAAAAATCATAGAAAAATCATAAAATGAAAAATCTATTTTATTGGACTCCACATGAGTAGATCTACACAGTGAATATATAATACGGTATGCTTTAGTATAATTTTTTTTTAGCTTTAGCTTTAGATCTATTTTTATTATATATTCACTATGTAGATCTACTCATGTGGAGTCCAACAAAATTAGATTTTTTATTTTATGATTTTTCTATGATTTATTGTGATTTTTCAAAGATTCACCGAAAATAAAAAAAAAAAGAAAATTCAAACCACCATTACTGTAGCAAACCGCCATCAAAAAACCACCCGAGGGGTAAAATAGACGGTTTTAGGAAAATTCTGGAGGTAAAACAGATAGGTTTCATAGTTAGAGGGTGAAGTAGACCATGTATGAAAGGTGAGGGGTTAAGTAGACTTTTTCCTATCCCAGCTACTACCTGAAATGTCAAAATGCATGAACAGACAAATAAGCCAAAGGAGAGAGGGCTACACAAGTCATATGTGCTGAGGTAGCTACGTACTTAGCTGCCAATTGATGTTGCGCCTGGGCCTTCTACTGTGACGGGTCCAGCATCAGAAGCGCGAGATGGACTGAAGCCGCTACGGGAGAATGGGCCGCAGCTACGGAGGTCTAGTCGGCCCAGACTTCCCAACATGCGCATTATGGGCGATGACTGGGCCAAGGCGTGATCGCGGCGCCGTATATACAGAATGGTTGTGAGATGAGAGGGCATGAATGATTATTGTAAACCTTGCTTCCGCCTGCAACTTCCTCTGAACCCGTCCTCTTGCTTTGCTGCCTTCCTCTGCTTCCATCTTGCTGCTCGCCTAAACTCTACTACCAGCTACTTTGAATGTTGAGATTCATCTGAGTTCGTAACAAATTGGTACTCAGAGCCACATCCTATAGCACCACGAAATCGTCATCTCATCGCCCATTCGCTGAGCAGCGTAGAGTTCATAACCGGTGTTCCGCTAGAGCCCCACGAGATTATCCACGACCACTTCACCCGGTTTCGCAAGCAACAGGGCGATATGGATCCCAACACCAATCTCATCCTCAACGAACTCAGGTCCGTGCAGGCGAATCTCACCGCCTGCATGGATTTGGTGGAGAGCTCCATCAGCAAGTGGGTCGCCTCCCTTGAGGATGCCGCTAAGGCGTTCGATACTTGGCGCCCGAAGGTGGATGCGACCATGGACGAGTTGCGTGTGGAGATGGGCCTGATTCGGAAGATGGATGAGAAGGTGGAGACATTACGGGAAGAGATGACCGCGCTCCGCAAGTCCGTGAGCCGCTCCGTCCTCAACGCCGCACCGACCGTGCCAACCGGGGTGCTGTCGTCGCCTCCGAAGGTGTCCGCGGCGACGATTCCCGCCGGTTGGACCAAATTCAGCCCGTTAGGGCACCGCGAGGAATCAAGCCACTGGGGATTCGAGTATCCAACTCAATCCCCGGTCAAGGGTACGCTCACCCCATCCAATCCTGATTCTAAACCCAAGTTGCTTCGCTCTTACTCTGGATCAGCGCTCATAGCTGGTGTGCCTAGTGGATCGGGTGGGGGTGATGGTGTTCCGCGTCGCCCTTGGCATGGGGAAGGGGTTCCTAGGGGCAATTGGTCTGGGGAGGGATCTCACGAACACATACCCAAAATGAATTTTCCCCCGTTTGATGGAGAGAACCCAAAATTGTGGCTAGGGCAGTTGTTTGGATTACTTTAACATGTACACGGTACCACACCGCCGTTGGGTTAAGGTTGCCACCATGCACATGACTGCAGCCGCGGCTCACTGGTTCCAGTCCGTGGAAGAGGAGATTCGTCAGGGGAATTGGGAATTCCTGTGTCAAGCGGTCATGGAGCATTTTGGCAAGGATCAACATGCTCTTCTGATCCACCAGCTCTTCCACATATATCAAACTGGGTCCGTGCAGGAGTATATTGATCAGTACACTAGGCTAGTTGAGCAATTGATCGCCTACGGTCCACTGATCCTCTGTATTATGCCATGCATTTTGTTGATGGCCTTCAAGCTGATATTCGTGCCACTGTACATTTGCAACGCCCTGCTACTCTGGATATTGTCTGCGTGCTCGCTTTGTTGCAGAAGAGTTGGTGGAGCCGAGCCGTCGGCGTGATGCTCGGAGGCCGAAGCCATTCACCTTCGCGAAGGTGGCTCCACGAAGTCCCTTGCCCTTGCCCCTGCCTCTGCCACCCTCTCCAGACTGAACGTCAGGACAAGCTGGCAGTGCCAGGAGCTGTGCCTGCTGACAAGCGTGGCCGTGGGATTGAGTCCAAGTTGAACACCCTACATGACTACCGCCGAGCTCGGGGTCTCTACGCCCATTATGGCGACAAATGGTCGCACGGCCACAAGTGTTTAGAGACCGTCCAACTCCAGGCCTTATAGGAGTTCTGGGACATCTGTCATTCGGATGACTGTTCGGATTCTGCATCAGCCCAGGCAAATGAGGCTCCCCAGTGTGTGGCTAGTTCCATGGCAGCATCAGGTAACTCGCAACCGGCTCGTGCTATTCAGTTTGTGGGTATGATACAAGGACACCAGGCTTGGATTTTGGTGGACTCTAGAAGCACTCATACCTTTGTCAGTCAGGCGCTGGCCTCTTAGTTGTCCGGGATGACTACTTTCAGTCCGGCCCTCCAGGTCACCGTAGCTGATGGATCTCAATTGACTTGTTGCTCCCAAATTGATCAGCTATCTTGGTCTGTTCAGAGTTGCAACTTTGTTTTAGCAGCCAAGGTTTTACCTCTGAAGTCTTATGAGCTGATTATGGGAATGGACTGGTTGGCTTCACGCAGTCCGATGCAGGTGGATTGGCATAGCAAATGGATGATAATTCCCTATGGTCAAGGCCACAGTTTATTGCAAGGTGAGCTGACGAGCCTACCTGTCGGTTCTATCATTTAGGTTTCCTCTATGCTGTCGGATGCTACTGTGGCCAATCAGGAACTTGTTCCCGCTGAGATTGCAGCACTCATATCAGAGTTTCAGTCTGTCTTTGCTCCTCCGACTGGTTATCTGCCGGCACGCCATTGCGACCATGCCATTCCATTGATTCTGGGAGCCAGCCCGTTCTCTGTCAGGCCCTATCGTTACTCTCCCTTGCTTAAGGATGAGATTGAGCGCCAAGTGACTGACATGCTACAAGCCGGTCTGATCCAGCCCAGTTCTAGTCCCTTTTCTTCCTCGGTGTTACTGGTTAAGAAGAAGGATGGCACATATCACTTTTGTGTGGATTTCAGACAGCTCAACGCCATCACAGTTAAAGCTAAATATCCAGTACCAGTTATTGAAGAGCTTCTCGATGAACTCACACATGCATCTTGGTTCTCTTGTCTTGATCTGATAGCAGGATACCATCAGATTAGGTTGAAGAGTGGGGAGGAATTCAAGACTGCCTTTCAAACTCACACCGGCCAGTTGAGTTTCAGGTCATGGCTTTTGGTCTCACAGGGGCTCCAACCACCTTTCTTAAAGCCATGTACAATACTCTGTATCCTCTGTTGCGCAAGTGTGTACTGGTTTTCTTCGATGACATTCTCATTTACAGTCATTCCTACGAAGAACATGTCAAACATTTGAGGATGGTCTTTCAGTTGCTCCAGCAGGATCACTGGTAGGTGAAGATGTCCAAATGTCACTTCGCCTAGCGCCAGCTTCACTATTTGGGGCATGTCATTTCGGAGCAAGGTGTGGCCACTGATTCTAATAAGGTGCAGGTTGTCTTGAAATGGCCCGTGCCACGGTCAGTGAAGGAATTGCGTAGTTTCTTGGGACTCGCAGGATACTACAGGCGTTTTGTTAAGCACTTTGGCATCATATCCAAGCCATTGACAGATCTTCTTCGCAAAGGGGTTGTATATGTATGGACAGCTAGCCAGGATCAAGCCTTCTCAACGCTGAGTTTCAGATCATCACCGACCATCGTAGCTTGGTGCAGTTGACTGACCAAAGGCTTCACACATCCTGGCAGCAAAAGGTCTTCACCAAGCTCATCGGCCTCCAGTACCAGATTGTCTACCGCAAGGGCACAGATAATGGAGCGGCTGATGCACTCTCCCGTTGTCCTTCCATTCATTTGGCCGCGATGTCAGTTTGTTAGCCTCAGTGGTTAGAGGCCATGGTGGATTCATACTCTCACGATGTGCGAGCCCAAGAATTGCTTGCCAAGATGGCTGTGGCACCAGATTCAGTCTCCAACTTTACCCTTCGTGATGGGCTCCTGCGCTACAAATGTCGTATTTGGGTGGGGGCTGATTCTGAATTGCAAAATCAACTGATTGCAGCGGTGCACTCGACTGCGGTGGGTGGACATTCCGGTATCTCAGTCACCTATCGCCGATTGAAGTAGATCTTTGCATGGATAGACATGAAGTCGACCGTTCAGTCTTTTGTAGCATCTTGTGCGGTCTGCCAACAAGCTAAACCTGATCATTCCAAGCTGCCTGGCTTGCTACAGCCATTGCCTGTACCCGACAACGCCTGGTCTGTGGTATCTATGGATTTCATTGAAGGACTTCAATCCTCTCAGGGTTTTACTTGTATCATGGTGATCGTCGATCTTTTTTCCAAGTATGCTCATTTCCTGCCTCTTAAGCATCCTTTCACTGCAAGATCAGTGGCTCAGTCGTTTATATCTCAAGTGTATAAGTTGCACGGGATGCCACAAGCTATTGTATCGGATCGAGACAGAGTCTTTACAAGTCATTTCTAGCGGCAGCTGTTTCAGTTAGCTGGAGTTGAGCTACGGATGAGTAGTGCGTATCATCCGCAAACGGATGGGCAAACCGAAAGAGTCAATCAATGTCTGGAGACGTTCCTGCGTTGCTTTGTGCATGCTTGCCCTCATCAGTGGCGACAATGGCTGGATCAAGCTGAATTTTGGTATAACACCAATTGGCACTCTGCTTTGGGGCGTTCTCCTTTTGAGGTCTTGTATGGTCATGCACCACGCCACTTTGACGTTTCCTCTCCTTCAGGTACGGACATTCCTGACTTGGATACTTGGCTGTCTGCCCGGGCACTGATGTCTGAGGTGATCCGCCTGCATCTAAATCGCGCTAAGCAACGTATGAAGAAGCAAGCTGATGAGCATCGATCCGAGCGCCAGTTTCAGATTGGTGATCTGGTCTTCGTCAAAAGTCCAGCCCTATGTCCAGTCTTCCTTGGCTCGGCGCAGCAATCAGAAGTTGGCCTTCAAATTTTTCAGACCATTCCGTATACTGGCTCGTGTGGGAGCAGTGGCTTACAAATTGGAGCTGCCAGTTTCTTCTTCAGTGCACCCGGTATTCCATGTGTCACAGCTCAAGAAGTCGGTGGGAGATCATCGTTCCGTCACCAGTCATCCACCATCGGAGGCCGTCCTTTGGAGTGTGCTTGAGAAGATTCTTCAAACACGATCAATAACAAAGGGTACTCGTTCTATCACTCAAGGTTTCATTCAATGGTCTAATCTGCCAAAGTCTCTTGCTACTTGGGAAGATTTGGAGTTCCTTCGGCAGCAGTTTCCCCGCGCCGCCGTCTGGAACCAGCTCGGCGCACAAGGAAGGGGGATGTTGCGCCTGGGCCTTCTACTGTGACGGGTCCGGCATCAAAAGCGCGAGATGGACTGAAGCCGCTACGGGAGAATGGGCCGCAGCTACGGAGGTCTAGTCGGCCCTAGACTTCCCAACAGGCGCATTACGGGCGACGACTGGGCCAAGGCATGATCGCGGCGTCGTATATACAGAATGGTTGTGAGATGAGAGGGCATGAATGATTATTGTAAACCTTGCTTCCGCCTGCAACTTCCTATGAACCCGTCCTCTTGCTTTGCTGCCTTCCTCTGCTTCCATCTTGCTGCTCGCCTAAACTCTGCTACCGCTACTTTGAATGTTGAGATTCATCTGAGTTCGTAACATGAATTCGTCATCTGGTCCAGGAACAGCTTAGTAATATTGTCGTGCACGTACGTACGGTGGGTGCACCCTGGATCTGAATATATACGTGCCAGAGATGCATGATCCAGAGACTTCAAGTATGTGTGTGGGGCATGTCAGGAGCGCTCGAAGGATCCGATGTCCTTGGCCGGTCTAGCTACAAGTCCGATCCTTTCGCCTTTGTCAATTTTGTTGCATTGGTGCATTATTGCGTACACCTTCTTCGTTGTTACCGATCGCCACTCGCATTCTTCTTCTTCCGGCACTCCTCTTCGACCAAGTGATCATCACAGATTCACAGCTAGCGTGCTTTAGTTACTACAAAATCAACTCTCATCAGTTAATTTGACATGTTTCCGTGTCATTCTGTAATCTGTCGAGGTATGTATAGTTGTTACCCCAGGTACTTTTGCGGAGCTAGTCTAGTTTTGGACCAGCAGACTACGGCTTTTGCATTCCCACCTATAAATTGTAACGCAGACGCCAATGCAATTAGTAAGCAGCACCGACCGCTGATGATAACAATGTAACAAATCACGGGTTTTGTTTGGTTTCCACGACGTAACGAAAACCAGAAGGCTGCCATCGACTTCGTGCACCCTGCAGGAGGCAGGAGCAAGCCTCTGCGCCAAGACAAGTGTGACGTTGCAGTAGCTTATTGTGTTCCCACTGCAGGGTACGCTATTGGATTCAGACGCTTTGCCGAGTGCCTGCAGCACTCGGCAAAGTCCCAAATACACTCGGCAAAGTCTTCTTTGCCGAGTGTATATCTTTGTCGAGTGCGGCACTCAGCAAAATAATTATTTGCCGAGTGCCCGATTTTTAACCCTCGGCAAAAAAAAGTTACACTCGGTAAAGACCATGTTTCCCGTAGTACGGTGCTTCATGTTTCGTCCTCGGACAATAGAGAGCTTCCTAAGCGTGCACGCGGCAGCGAGGCGTCTGGTGGCCACTAGTCAGCGGCAGCACGGCCGGGGACAATCCAGTACCTGCCTACCTGGCAATGCAACAAACAAAGACGTACAGTGGGTTCCATGGGACTGTGGTGGCGGAGCGGCGCGACGAGGATCCAGTACCTGGCAACAAAGACGGTGGGCGCTACAGGTGAGGTGAATCCAATACCTGGCAACAAAGACAGTGGGCTCCGAGGGACTACGGCGGCGCGGCACTACGGGAGGCGAGGATCCAGCACTTAGCAACCAACAACCTGTTCGATTGACTGGTTCGTATTGTTACTGGTTCGTTTATTTGAGAGAGAAGTATTACTGGCTGGTTCATTAGAACAGTGTCCATGTGAGGGGGCTGGCCAGCTCAGCCAGCCAGCCAGCCCTAGCCGAACACGGCGCAAGACTATGGGCGCCAGCCGCCAAGGAGCCATGGCGGCGTGGCACTACGGGCGGCGACGATGGGATATTCGGCAACGAAGACGATATATAGGTGATTTGCTGTTTGCTTAGGCAATTACACAGCCATGGGAGGGCCAACGATTTTGCATGGTACGTATCTGATTATATGGGATCCGATTGCGGTGGAGGCAGAAACAAATGTAATTTAACGCAAACACTTAACACTGTAAACAAAAAATGATACATAGGACCGACCCAAACACTATCCTAGAGTTATCCTTACCATAGTCAATCACCGACACAAACGCTATCCTAGAGTTATCCTTACTGTCGTCGATCACCAGATCAGATATACCTAATAACCGGTCAAAATTAAACATTCGGTTTGCTTCAAATTTCAATATATATTCAAAAATATTTTTTAGAACAGGGTTAACCAAAAAAAATTATTACAAGCACCTCGACAACCAAATTACTCAGTTATTACAAGCACCTATCAATCTGATAAAATTATTTAGCATAATTACATCACAAAGGGCTCGATACAAAAATAGAACCATCTTATCCCCATGCACTTCTTATTTATCATTTTCCTTTGCTAATTCAATGGAATAACTTTGTTGGTTTGTGTTTCGAAGTGATGCCTTGTACTAGTATAGAAACAGTTTTTTGCTGACGCTTGTTTTTTTTTTTTTCACAGGTGGCTCATAAAGAGCAGACACTAGTAGAAACAAATGTGTGGCCCAACGGCTATGAACCGCCATTATAGATACAACTACATATGACTATGCTTTTCACTATCACCTACTAATGCCACAACCTTGAGCAGCATGTTTCAACTCGATTGTATACATCACCCATATCATCTTGTATTATTTCACATGTCTTTATTCGTAGGATCAGTGTCTTTCCTGGCATTTCGATTCTTAACATAGCCAGAGGTTATGGTTTCACCATCTTAACCAAAAGGTCTATATTGCTTTCTAGTTGTTGACGTGAATTCTGGTCACACACCTCGAATGCTAGATTGCACGTGTCACGCAATGTGGCGGCTGCCTAGCTAGCCCCAAAACCCGACCTAGCCGACTTTGGCAGGGCATGCCACAAAGACCCACAAATGTCTCCCGGTAAGACCCATCGGGGAGGCACACTTGGGGTTAACCTAGGATTGACAAGACCACCTAGATCGTCCACGAATTTCTTCGAGAGAAGCACAAAACATCAGTGTATGGAGGGTTGGGAAAGCTACGGTGTGAAGAAGATAAAAAGTAAGGTAGAATGTTTCTTGATCAATTGGATACCTTAATCGACCGTGGACCTCTTATATATCTGGAGGGGTTAGTCTTATCCAACTAGGAAATAAATCCACATTGAAATCTGCATGTTTCCTAAGCCTAGCCTGTTTCTACAGGCCGGGTGAATCTTCGTGAAACAACAATTTCTTCATATGAACTCTGAATTGGACGATCTATATATGTTTTGTGATCTTATCGATGAGGGGAACACAATGGTAGAGTCAATTTTGTATATTGAAGAAGTCACGAAACCCGGCCTAGCCGACTTTGAAATTCTACCTGGCCAGCCTTCTTAAAAAATCTAAACCTAGCCACCTTTAGCGAATTTTGAGTGTCAACATATGCCCCCTCCCCCTGCTTATTTTTTAGTAAAGCTTGTGTACTTAAAAAACATTCTCCTAGGCCAATTTAGCCTAAGGACGATCATCAACAATAATTCATCGGTCATTTTATCCTAAGGGCGACAATCATGTTATCAATCTTTTTTGTTCTAAGGACAATATTTGTATATCAACCATCGTTCAAGCAGCTCTGTGCTTCTTGCTTCATTTTCTTGTATCGAACGTGTTGAAACTTGCACCATTGCATCTTGATCAAACTAGCAGAAGGGCACCACTTTGGTTGGAAGTATCTAGAGTCTGGTCATGGTCCATTATATTTATATTTGTAGGGTGGGAAAAATTAACTCAAACCAAACATGAGAATTGAGTCCTACTCGAACTTGACCTGGATGGTTGCACCGGACCGTCCCATCTCCTGCGTGTATTTTGTGACCGAACCGTCTGGTGCGTGTATTTTGTGCGAGTTGGTCCTATTTGGACATGAACACAAGTCAAGTCGGATGGACCTCAAGACTACATCAACTCAAAGTTAAAGTTTGAATTGGATTTAGCAAGACCACATTTTAAAAAGTCCTATTGAGGTGTTTTTGGATGCGTTGGAAAGCTAATGACGTTATCTTTCCAATGGTTCTAGTCCTAGTTTCAGTTCATTGTAAAACTTTCTGTAATAAAAATAATATGTTCTATCGTAGCTTGGGTCATGTGGGGCCTTAATCCCAACTTGTTAACAGGTCGCCAACAACCCTAGGTCGACCCATATTATGGACAACAACTGCCATTGAGAACTCTTTGGGTTTCGCCGTCATTGGTTTGTAGAACCCCAACTCGTGAGCAATTTCATATTGTGTTTTTTGTGCTCTTGTTTGTGTTCTCAAATTCATTTGCAGGGAGTAGCCTTTTTGACGAGGTTAGTTGTATTGTGTGTAGTTGATAGCCAATGGAGCAGTGGTAGTGTAGTAATTGTAAGGGATTTCAACCTCTAGATCGGAGCCCTTGGATCACCAACATCGAGCTCTCCACCAATTCAATTTATCTTTCAGATGATCGGGTCTAGTTCTCCCTTTACTTGCACTACTGACAATGAGCAGCAACGCCAGCCAACAAAAACCTTAGTTCATCTATACCATACAGAGTGTGATGCTTTCAACTGGGACTTATATTTTGTCCATGTTCTAAATCGCTCGTCATCTTATTGTATGTCGTCTTATCTCTTTTACTTTCGCTTTATACCCACTACCAGAATCTGGAATTACCTTGAGAGCCCAGGATTTCCTTGAGTGCCAAAACAAAACTGCCAAGGAAAGTGTATTTTTCTTGCCGATGTTACTGAACCCTCAAGGGAATATATATTCCTTGGAGGTTGAGGTTACCCGCCAAGGAAAATGGGTGTTTCATTGGCGGTTTCTAATCACCTCCAAGGAAATTACTCATTTCCTTGAGTGTTATTCTTAACCGCCATGGAACATACCCATTTCCTTGGGTGTTATTCTAAACCGTCAAGTAAATTATCATTTTCTTGAGAGTTATTGAATTTTCTTGGAGGTTGGTAGCCAAGGAAATGCTTATAAGTATTTTGGTTACTCTGACTGAAAAAAAAACAATAATATCTTAAAGGTGTCTGAAAATCCTAAAATTTGGCATGAGATCATAATATGGTTGTATTATCTTGCCATAAAATTTTCAAATCGTATTAATAAAGTTGGAGCATACGTTATTCACAAATGGATAAATCTCTCACGTAGTTACATAACCTATGTGAGAGATCTATCAATTTATGAACAATATATAGTACCACTTTGTTTCAATCATTTGATTTTTTATGCAAAGATTATACAAATCAGCCATGGATTGGAACACAACAGGTATAACCATTCTATGTGATGCATACGTATACTGATGTAGTGTTTCACTAGATTATTCAGTTTGTCATTATTTCTTGCACTTCTTTATTAAAAAAAACAATCAATTTTATAGATTAGCATATGCCACCCCTTTACACTAAGCAGTATGTTTAAAATTTTCATATACTCCATATATGCACTACCCTAGGACAATACTGCTGGTTCAAAACACCCCATCACTGCCGGATTTTGAACCGGCACAACTAAACCGACAGTGATGATGGTTAGCTATCACTATCGGTTCCTATAAACCGGCAGTGTTCTGCAACTTCACTGCCGATCTTTTACACAACCCGACAGAGTTCAGTTCCACCAACACTGCCGGTTCATGAGACCACCCGGCAGTGTAATCTCTAACATCACTGTCGGTTTGTGTCTTTAGCCGGCAGTGTTGTCATAACCAACGCTGCCGGTTTGTGGCTCAAGCCGACAGTGCCATCTTGGCCATCACTGTCGATTTGTTGCTAACCGGCATTGATAGCTCGTTCGTATTTTATTGTTTTATAATTTATTTTAATTTATATTTTTTCGTGCAATCGGGTTTCGCTTTATATACGCTATGTAGACGACAGGTCCATCAATATTAAACATTACAAATGTTACGGTTATAGTTCAAATGTTCTTATCAAGATCTCGATACCTCAAAATAAAAAAGAAATTATTCAATAAGATGAAGCATGTTTCTTACAATAATCTAGCGAGCCGCTCTAGGCTATACTGGTCCTTGAACTTCACGGATTATGCAATAAAAAATACTCTATCTTTTCCAATACCTCAGCTAAGATGAATTTTGCCAGCTTCGATTGCAGTGCGACGATCTCTATGTCTAACAGCCTTTCGTGGTTATATTTCTTACGCTGTCATTCAAAAGAGATGATATCCAAAGAGGAATCAGTAAATTATTTTATTGAATTATTAACAGATATAAATGATATGGGGATTATACACACCCACTTATATGCTTCTTCTGATTTCCCACCAATATAGCAAAGCATTGCTCACATTACATAAAACCCGCATTCATTGTTTTCTGCCGACTATTTTAGGTACTTCACCTCTATTTCGACAACCTTGAATGAGACCTGCGTCCCACTAATATGTCTTCTTCGAACACTGTGCAACATTAAAAGGAGAAACATTAGAAAGCGGTATGTGTGATTAGAAAATAATATGTTATTAAGATCACTTACTAATTCAACACTGCCACCGGTGCATCCAGATGATAAAATAGTTTCTTCTTCGAGTCCCACACCTCAATCAAATTTTTAGCAAGATTGACACAAATAAAGATGAAATGGTTGCTGCAATCACAGAATCCTAATTATCTAATAATCTTAACAAAAAAGAAGCATAAAATTAAAAGCCAAGAATACATACTCGTAGTTGTAGGCTAGAAGTATGTGGGTTTTCTTCATCTTGAATTCATCAAAAACAACAATCAATCTCTCTTTTAGGTCTTCCATGTCACATCCATGGAGGCCTAAACATGTCTTCTCATTAACTCGTCCGGGGTCCAAGAAGCCTATGTTATCCCATTTGCTTTTTAGTATATAAAATTTTGCTATACACCAACATAAAATCATAGGAAGTGCTCAAAAGCTAACAATTTATATCTCGAGAGAGTAATTAGTTGCAATATCATGAGTGTAAGGTACTTACATAGTCCACAGCATCAACATTTGTGAATTGAGAGAGTGTTTTTGGTATAGCTAGAAGAAGCACTCCCACTCAACATCGAACTTCTCTTCTTCGGGATAATGAAAAACATATGGCGAACGGATAATAACCTCAAAACCAAAGTCCTCTGTCTCTGTTGCTTGAGCCATGTAATATTCATGCAAATGGTGCATATATGTTGTCAAATTTTTATACTCATCATCGAGAACCAAAAGATTGCCCCTTTCATACTTCATTATCGGTGTTCTCGTCCCTTGTACATCATAATAGATGTTCATAACCTCTTCCATGGTTAATTGGGGTTGTCTTTGATGTACTTCTGTATCATCCTTAAATCTTCATTGTGTATTTCTTCGGCTCTTATTGTAGCGTACTTATTCTGTGTTTGCCTTTCGAATTTGGACTTCAACAAACATTGAGGCAGTGAGGCATAGAGATTGAAGAAACTAACACAATCTTCCTTCGAGATGTGTGCTGTAAATTTTTTCTTTCATCAAGTTTGTAACGCTGCCACTGAATGGCCTTTTGTTTTTTTGTTGGTCCACTTTGGGAGCATTAGCGACCGAATCTAAGGACCTTTTCTATGACTGCGAGGATGCCTTTGATCTTGTTTTGGGCTGAGGACAAGGAGGAGGAGGAGGATGATGATGAGAATTCTATTTTCCTGGGGCTGATTAAGATGGAGGAGGAGGAGTATTCTCTTTTCTCGAGGCTGATGAAGATAGAGTCGGACGACGAGGAATAGAAGGAGACCTCTGTCTTCTCGGGGATGATGGCAAGGGATGAGGAGGGAAGTGATCTTTGTTGGGAGATGGTGAGTGATCATCATGGGTGGGCGAAGACTCACAGTCATCCTCATTATCAGAGGACTAATTGGTGGTCAAGCTTAATGAAGCGCTTGTGCTAGGCCACTTGAGAGCCCTTGTTATGGCCAAGTTTTGGCCTGTCATCCGCTGTGGGGTACTCAATGTGTATCTTGTTATACTTCTTATTTGTCAATGGTGACGCGAGCGTACCTCTATGGAATTGGGCGGCCATTAATGGTCTTGTCTACTATAGGCTAGGCCTAGCCAAGCACTACCTTATCCTTTGTCCATTCCTAATGGATGTACAACTTGATATTGACAGGTTCAAGTGATGTCGTCCACTGGATGAGGCACATTCGCATCTTCTACGTTGAGCGGGTCGATCCGTAGCTGTTGCGACCCCTCAACTATGGGCTAAAGGCACTAGGAGTAGGGTTTACGATACTCCTAACCCCTTGGATAGCAAAATTTACTGGACTCAGTGCTTCAACAATCGCCTCAATCCGTGTGTCCATTCTATCTTCCATCTCTTTTAGTCGCCTCAAACACTCTGCCTCCTATTCCACTCTACCCCTCGAGCAGCTCCGGTAAGTGTGAGATTCTTCGGGAAATGCTAGTTTCCAAGGAACAACACTAGTTCCTCTAGTGCGACCAGGGTGCTCCTTGATTCTAAGTGGTTGGGTGAGCACATCTTTCTCCCTATTAGAAGTGCGAGTCCCTTGCCTCACCTCCTCAGTTACCTAGGAGGTACTCTAGATGAGTTCGCTCATGGGTGGATTTGTGGAACTTAAGCTCTCGTCCTCGGCTTGGTGTACAATCCTCCCCATATAGTATATTACTGATCTTGACTCCCAATGGGTGGTCTCAACCTGAACGCCTTCCTCAGCAAGACGATCCATCTTTTCAAGTTCTGCTTCAAATTATAGCATCTTTTTGGCGTAGCCACGAGAGCCAAGATGATGAGGATTCATCTCTTTTTGTGAGTTCTCCTTATTCTTCCTGCTCAGTTCTAAGTACTCCTCGGATAACCTGTATTCCTTAAAATCCTACTAGAAGTTCTTCTGCTTGCTAAACTATCCACCATCGAAATCTGGCTCTTTATTTTGGAGGACAAAATGCTTGTACAATGTCCCCTTGAAATTCTTGAAGCATGTCTCCATGATTTCTTTTGCTTTTTTCTTGACTACCTCCTTATCATACTCCATTGGGAAAGTAAAATACTCTAGGATCATGATATCCCATATGTAATCCTTCTCACTTTTGGGATCCCTCCACGGGTCATTATCTTTCCTAATCCACTTCCTGTACCTAATCGGGATGAAGTCCCTTACAAATAACCTCGAGGATAGTCTTGTATTTGGTCAAATCTATAGGCGGTGAGAGTGGATCCTCGAATTCATCAAACTCAGTGATGTGCTAGTGTGCATTCCTACCAATAGGAAGCTTTGACACGCCTCGCTTGGATCTAGCCTTCCTGCTACCCGAACCCTCTGGCTCCTCGATAGGAGAAGGCTCCTGCTGGAGAGACCAAGTAAGTTATGACCCTCTCAATTGATTAGCGTGTGTGGCTACATAGTCACATGGTACCAAAGTTACCTGGCCATCTTGGTCATTTTGACCCAGCTCGAGCAGGCCGAACCTGGTCCATTGCTGCTCGTTCTCACCAGTCCTTGTTGACACCATCATCGTTTGTCGAATCATGCGGCTCTCCCATCCCAGCGATATCAGCCGCTTCTTGTTGCCAATCTGTTCTTCGACAATGGGTTAATAGGCGACGAATGAGTTATGGCTGTGACACGATCGTGGTTAGTTTTGGCTACGGACAACTACTAATAGCATATGCAAAAATAAAGAGAACAGAAACTTAGCATCAAACACAAACACCAAAATGATGCAGCAATTCCAAAAATGAGATGAAACCTAGTTGGGGAAGCTACAAAGAAAACTAACTCATTGCAAGTGGTCACCCAAGTCACAAAAAAGGTACAAAACTAATTCCTATCTAGTCTTCTGATGACACCAACTAGGATACAACATCAACAAAACCATCACGAGATAACACACGCTGTTGCAAATTAATACATGCACTGTAATTTACACTTTCTATATTATACCAAGCGGCTTTGATTTAACTACCGTACCCGAATTCTAGTGCATGTTAACTGGGCAACAAATTTTAACAAACTATTACTTCTAATTCACACCACGGTATGAAAACACGCACAATTCATTCCACCACAATCTACTCTCATATGCAATTGAAGCTCGTATGCAATTGAAGCTCGTATGCAAGAAGGAAGGGGGGGGGTAGAGCCCAGGTTGACCTCGGCTAACCTAACAGGCATTTCATCAAACACATAGTGGGCAGTGAGCCACACACTCACTGTGGGGGTGGTGAAGCAGCTGTTCGCATGCTCCTGAAGGCCTCAGCGGTGGGAGTACAGGCGTGGAGGAGGAGGGGCACGACCGGCGTCGTGGAGAGGGACGAGGGCACAGACAGCACGGTGCTCCAGCGTGGGCGGTGGAATGATGTCGCGGGCACTGGCACGGGACTAATGGGGATGCATCAAGGGGATGCACGGGCAGTCGCCGTGGAAGAAGAGGAGTGCGGGGCTAGGAACGGTGGCACGGTGGGCGGTGGACTGGTGCACGAGGGGCGGTGGTGCCCGTCAGCGTGGGGTGGTGCTCCAGCAGCGTGGGGGGAGGGGTTGGCGCGGGGTTGAAATGACTTTGGAAATTTCACCCCATGCCTTGCTTTTATCCTAATGGCTTCTCACTGTCGGTTGAAAGGTCTAAACCGACAGTGATGAGGCAACATCACTATCGGGCCATGTCTAGACCCGATAGTGATGGGGGTGCAGCGGTTACAGGTTAAGTAGCATATCTTTCCCTTTCTTTCGAAATCCTCCGACTGGCGCAATGGTTAAGACTACGCAATATAGCCCCTGAGACTCATGTTCGAGTCCCAGGTGGCCTAATTTTTTTTGTTTAATTTTATAAATTATTAAGCACTCTAAAAGGTCAAAAAGAAAAGAAAATAAGCCTTGACACACCTCCTATACTAGCATAGCAGTTAAGACTCATAACTCTGGTCCCCAAGACTCGAGCTCGAACCCAATGGCTGACACATTTTTTTAATTTTTTTATAAATCGTTGTCGGTTTTCAAAACAATCCGACAGTGATAACCAGCATCACTGTCGATTTCGTCTCATCACTACCAGTTTTCTAAAACCGACAGTGATGTTTATATATATATAATTTCCTTTGATATACTGAATAAATAGAAGCATGTATATTCCTCTGTTGAAATGGCTTAAAAAATTTTGGCAAGCATGTACGCCCAAAGTAAGACCCCACACAGGATCTTAGGTTTTTCCTGATCAAATTTTTTATTTATTATATTTTTCTGTGTGCTGAATGAGACAAAAGAGGGTGAATTTCATCTTAGACCCAATAGATTTTTTCATCGATCTCTACAAAATTCTTATCCCTAGGGCACATGAGAGCCTATGAGTTTGGTATCATTCCAGATCTTTTCGTGGGATGGACTCCATTCAACCAATAATTAATCGGTGACGTCGCACGGAAATTCAATTAAACCTCAGAAAGTAGCAAACCATCTCCAGGAAATCTCAAACTTGGTGTTTCCTTCACCTGTGGCATGTGCAAACGTAAGAAAAAGTTTGAGACCAATACTGACACCAGGAATACATATGAACCATAGAAACTTTGATAACTTATGTGTATAGTCATGGTTCGATGAAAGGGCTCATGTACCTTTGTGAAGCATGTATACTCCGCCTATGTCGAAATGACTTGAATTTTTTTGACAAGCATGTATACCAAAATTAAGGCCCCAAAAAAGATATTATATTTTTCTATTTATTTTTTTATTATTATATTTTTCTCTATGCTGAATAAGACAAAAGAGGGTGAATTATATCTTTGACCCACTAGATTTTTTTCATTAACCTAAATAAAATTCTGATCCCTAGGGCACATGAGACCCTATGTAAAAGTTTGGCACCATTCCAGATCTTTTCAGTGGGTAGACTCACTTCAACCAATAATTAATCGGTGTCGTCGCGCGAAAATTCAATTAAACCTCATAAAGTAGCAAACCATCTCCGAAAAATCTCAAACTTGGTGTTTCCTTCACCCATGGTACGTGCAAGCCTAAGAATAATTTTGAGACCAATGCGACACCGAAATGTAGATTTCTAGTTGCCCAACAAATATTACATGAATTACATGCATGACAATAATTAAACACACAAGCCATACAAATTAAAATTAGAACCCAATTAAACTTACAACCTTGCGAACCTAACTAAATAAATATTAATTACTATCAGAATCACTGTCGGGATAGAAAAATTGAGTTCACACGTCCATAGCCGACCACTTGCATTAGATGTCGTGTTATTCGATGATGTCCGAGATAAAGAACCAGCTAAGTGCTGTTCGTAGCCAATCTATTAGGGATATAGTCTATGATATATATATATATATATATATATATATATATATATATATATATATGCAATAATGATATTAAACTAATTACACTTATTTGTTAGCATCAAAAAACAAAAATGTTGAAAAATATTTCATACAATAGCTGGAACAGGGAATCGCGGAATGACCACATTAGGAGCGAATGACTCATCGCCAGGGTGGAAACCTAGTTCTTATGGTGGGGGAGGTCCATTGTTCATACCACCTGATCGTTAAAATACAAAAAAATATGAACATAAAATATATGCACAAAAAATTCTTCCAAGCAAAATGTGGCAACATAATTAAATATAGATCGAATGCAAGGAATTAGAATATATATAAATATAGAATGCAAAGAAATATGAATATAAATATAGATCAAATGAATATAGATAGAATATAAGAGAAGACAACATATCAATACCAATGAAAAATACAGGAGCCATGACGAAATCACGTAGAGAGAGGGTGGATTTCTTGAGAAGTCAGAGTGAAACGTGAGAAATGAGATTGTGAGAGTTCGTGGGTGGGTAGGATCGATGTATGTGGCCTGACGGTTTGTTTTATATAAGGGGGCATCGACATCACTGTCGGTTTTCAGTTACAACCGACAGTGAAAGTGAATATCACTGCTAGTTTGAAAATAGAACCGAAAGTGAAGGTGCATATATGTAAAGGACCAGTGGAAAAGTTTTAACAACAACGATATATTTATTTAGATAGAGTAGAGAAATACATCAAAAAATAATAAAAATGTTAGAAATAAATTACATATACGATAACAAAGACCTATTTGCGTATAGGTCAATGTTACAATCAATGTGTATCAACACATTATAATTTAACCACCTGAGTAGCATTCTTCTAGCATCAACTAGGGTCAAATAGCAGGGCCGAGGTGGTCTATGAGCTATATCGGTTGGAGATGACAAGGTGGCATCGATGAATCCATGCCTCTGTTGTACATGGCCTTTTTCTTGGTATAGTCCAGAGCACACTTGATTCAGTTCGGCACCGCACCGATGAACCAATGCTGCTCTAGGATAGGAAATTGCCTAGAGCACACTAGATAGGCCGAGCACAGAGGATGCCATGTCTCTCTAGACATACAGTCTGGAGCGCTTCATAGCGAATGGCTCTATGAACCTCATGGCGTCTCCAATCTTTGATGTTGCTCTATCTTCAGTAGCATTCTTCTAGTACCTCTTGTGTGCACCATTTTGGTGGACTACAATGTATAACGATATCTGTACATGGAGGGCTTTCTCCCATAGAGAGGCCATGTATGTGGAAACTAGCAAGCAGAGAACGAACTAGAGAAATAAACAGCAAACAAACATAGTTGCCAAATAAACACAAGTACTAGCCATGGAGAGGCTCCCTAGCAGGGTGTCATTTTCTAGGCTAGCTATCGTGGTAGGTGGGAGCAGTGCTCCTGCTGTGGTGATCAGCGGGAGCACTGCTGGCCCATGGAGGGAATATTCTTATTACTGTCGATTTTGATAAAAAAACCGGTAGTGATAGGGGTCATTATTGCAAGTTTTTAGAACCAGCAGTGATTCCATGTATCACTGTCGGTTTTATGCAAAAACCAATAGTGATAGGATTGGCAAAGCAGCTGTCGCTGCCGCAAGCGCTTAGCTTTTATTTTTTTTAAATCAGAGCCACTGTCGTGGGCTTTGTGTAAAAAAATAAAAAAATTGTCCCGCCTGGGTTTTGAACCGAGGGAGTGAGAAAGAGGGATTAGTGGCTTAGTCGTTGCGTTAAAGGAGGATTTACGTTAGGAAATGTTTTGTTATCATATTTATAGTTTAAGTTGAGGTTCATTTAATTCTGTAAAAATATAAAAAAAAAGTTTGCCGCACCTAGGATTCAAACCAAGGGCACGGGCTTCACAGTAGCTGGCTTTTACCGTTGCGCTATGATAGGGAGTATGTCAAGGTAGGTTTTCTTTTTTGTTTTATTCTCTGAACGGGAGTTAATTAATTCAAGGTCCAGATTATAGGGCCTTAACTGCTGCGCTAGCATTAGAGATTACGTTAGTTTAGGTTATGTTTTTTTATCCATTTAGTGCATGTAAATACATATAATTTATTGTAAAATAATACAAATATTTGTGTCTTGATTATTTATTTTCATGATAATTAAATAATGGTCTATAATTATCAAATAATAGTGTTTCTGAACATCATCTCAATATTTGATTACATAGTCAATTATTTATTTTTAGAGAAGCGCGCAAAATATAAATTAGATTACATAGAATGTCTGAATAATGATTAGATAGTTAAAAATAATCTAATTATCTTTAGGTGCATCAACAATGAGGGCCTTATTGTGATCAAGCCATACGTAAGTAGGTTTGTCACCCTCTTGAAGGATAGGTAGGGGTACGTTCGCCCCGAATAGAGGCATTTCCAAATAGCCCATGTAGTCTTCTTTGTCCGTCACTTCATCAACACCGACAATCTTCCTTTTCCCTTCTCGGACTACTTTTAGCCTTCCTATTATCTTGTTGTCCTTGCATAGAAGACTTACATAACATCTCTTGCAAGGACGAAGGGGTCCTCTCTGTATGCGGTCTTAGTGACATCAACGGTAGTGAACCCTTCGCTGTCAGTGTTGATTTTCTTGAGCCAAACCTACTGGTAGCGAAAAAGAGCTGCCTTCAATGGATCATAGGCTAGCTCCCATATCTCCTCTATGAAACCATAGTATGTCGCCTGCACATTGCCATTTTTGTCATTGAGAATCAAAACAAACACCACAATTTTGGTATGTGCTCCTTCCATCTTGCTTTTTTCTGTAAAATGTGAATCCATTGATCTCATACCCTTGGTACTTAAGATATATACTCAAAGGTCCCTTGGCTAAGGCATGCAGTTGATTACCCAACTTTATTCCAAGCAAGTGGCGTCGTAACTAGTTGACAAATTCCTCCTTATGTTTTTTATCCAGCCAAGCCTATGACCTGCTCAGATACAAAGTTTGTAGTGATTGCCTGTGCTCATCAATGTATGGCATCACACCCTCGGCTTGCTAGAGAATAGTGAACTATTCTTGTCTAAAAAAATAGGGTCGTCTACTGTAATAGATTTCTCCCCGATCGTTCCTTTGCCACATAGTCTTTCCTCGTGATGAGATTCTAGAACTCTGACCCTTTTGATGTCTAGATAATATGTGTAGAACTCAATGGCCTCTTCCATTGACCATCCTTCAACCATGCCCCCTTATGGCCTGAATCTATTCCTAACATACCTCCTAAAAACTTTCATCAATCTTTCAAAAGGGAACATCTGATGCAGGTACATTGGGCCACGGGCTCTCATTTGGTCAGCAAGATGAATGAGCAGATACAATGAGATATCAAAGTAAGTCGGTGGGAAATACATCTCAAACCTAATGAGAGTTTTGGCTATGTCCTGCTGCAGCTTGAAGAATGAGGGTATCAAGATCGTGTTGAAGAACGAGCAAAACTTTATGATTGGGGCACGAACCTTTGTGTGAGGATACTACGCAGGGCAACATGGAGTAGCTAAGTCATAATGACTTGACAGTCATGGGCCTTCATAGGGCCATAGTTAAACTTGAGTTCTCTCATGTTCACTAGCCTCTTCGAGTTCACACACTAGCCCATCGGGACTTTGAGTTCATTGAAGAAAGAAATAAGTGCACGCTTTTCTTCCTTCTTTAATGTCCATGACGCAATCAGAAGTTTCAACTGGCCATTCTCTAGCTCCACGGGATGTAGCTTCTTCTTGATTCCCAAGTGTTGCATGTCTAGGCATGTGGCTAGTGAATCCTTTAATGTCCCCTCGGTGTCCATCAAGGTGTTAAGCATGTTAGCGCACACGTTTTTAGTAATGTGCATGGGATCAAGACAGTGGCGTACACTCATAAATGGCTAGTAAGGTAGTTTCCAGAAAACCGATTTTTTCTTCCAAACGCTCCCATTAGGCGTTGCTACTGCATTGTCCTCCTTCCTAAGGACAACCTCCAGTTTGTTGAGTTCTCAAAGTATCGTAGGCCCGTCTTGATATTTTGGAGCTAAGCGTTTCTCAATAGTACCATTGAAATCTTTTCTATTCCTGCGGTAAGGGTGATCCTTAGGTAGGAACCTATGGTGTCCCATATAAACTATCTTTGAGTTATTTGGCAGATTTACCATATCGGTGTCGTCGAAGCACTCGACACATCTAGTATACCCTTTTGTCTTCTCTCCGGACAATGAACCTCGACCTGGTAGGTCGGTGATTGTAGCGATAAGTACTCCCTTGATCAAGACATGTTCCTTTTTGTACTCGTCCCAAGCATTCGACATACCCTTTTCAAACATCTCCACTAGTTCATCGATCACTGGTTCTAGAAACATGTCGATGTCATTCCCAGGTTGTCTTGGCCCTTGGATCAGTAGTGGCATCTGGATGTACGACCGCTTCATACAGACCCAAGGTGGAAGGTTGTATATACAGAGCGTCACTAGCCAGGTGCTATGATTGCTTCTAACCTGGTCGAAAGGATTCATCTCATCTATGCTCAAAGCAAACAAAAGGTGCCTTACCTCTCCCCGATATCCTTATAGAACATAGTATTAACAGTCCTCTAGTCATGCCCATTGGTAGGGTGCCTCATCATTGTATCTTTCTTACGCTCTTCGCCATGCCAGCGCAATAGCTTGGCTAACTTTGCACATGCAAATAACCTATACACCCGGGAAGCTATAGGGAAATACCAAACGACCTTTACGGGACCTCCTCTGGTCTTGATACCCTCATCTGACAACCCTTCCTTGTACCGTGGAGCTTCACACTTGGGGCACTTGTCCAAGTCTTTGTATTTTTCTCCATGGTACAATATGCAATCAATAGAACACGCGTGGATCTTTTTAACCTCGAGGCTGATGGAGCAGATCATTTGCTTGGCCAATTATGTCTTTTCTGGCAACTCATTTTCTTCTAGTAGCATTTTCCTTTTTATACCTAGCAACTGATCGAAGCCTTTATCGACTTCCAGTTTGCTCATTGGACAATTCTTATACAATGGTGTTTTGCCATCTTGTCTCATTTTCTCTAGCTTTCTCAGCTGTCTTTCACTAAGACATCCGGTCTCTACATTACGTAGCAGCTGATAAATGCTATCGTTATCCTCAGTTTCATCAGCTAGCGTGTTCCTAAACACATTATTAACTATGGCCATAAGTTCCATGTTGACACCGGGTTCCTCGTCAACATCATGGATGGCTACGTCAGGCATGTCCACATCATCATCATTTTCCTATGGAACATTCACACCAACCTCGCCATTCATAGTCCATATCGTATAGTTTAGCATGAACCCCCTAGTAATCAAGTGCAATCATATAGACTCAATTTGACGAAATTTCCTTTAATTCTTGCAATCTTTGAATGGGTAGAAGACGTGGTTCCCATTCCCAACATGGGCTTTGGCATCGGTGATAAACTGGCTGACGCTATGCATGTACCACTTGTCCGTTCGGGACAGATGCATCCACTCTCGATCCATCTCTACACACAAAAAATTGAGACAGTAATTATAAAGAATTAATAAGAAATCGAGCTTCATAAACAACAATTGTAGCTCAAAAGTACCATTTTTGGAAAACATTATTGTATGCTAATTATTGGAAAATTAAAATTGGTAGCCCCGACCCTATAAATTGAAAATTGTAGTAAAAACAATTATTGCACAATAATAAAGAACAACTATTCTACTCCATGCCACATAAAAATGGAGACACTTATTTTAAAAAAGACTAAAATTGGAGACATGATCATGAACAAACAATGTAGCTCCAAACAATGCCCATATAAATTAAAAAACACAGCCCCATAAAAAAATATTGCACAATAATGAAGAACAATTATTCTACTCCATGCCACATAAAAATGGAGACACTAATTTAAAAAAAGTCTAAAATTGGAGACATGATCATGAACAACAATGTAGCTCCAAACAATGCGTTGTTATATGACACATAGATTAATTTTCTCAACAAATTGTAAAAGAATCTACTCTACTTCTAAGAACTAATTATAGCATCACGTACTAATAAGGATGATCTTGACCACCATGGAATAATTAGCTAGGAATTTAAATGTGTTCATAGACACCAATCTTTTGGATGATGGATTCACCATAATTTGATCCTTGCACAAATGTCCAATTAGAAAAGTGCTCTCTAGAATGGAGAAAGAACTAGAATGAGAATCAAGCAATGTAGCCATCAAAACAAAGCTAATTAAGCAACAAAATCAAAGGAATGGATGTTTGTTACTAACCTTAAAGCAAAAAGATCAAGCCATTCTTCAAAATCCAAGTGCTAGCTTCATGGTGAAGAGTAGCCGCAACAATGGAGGGAAGGGCCCAAACGTGCACCTCTGTTCTCAGGATGGAAGAGAGGAGGAAGGAGAGGACGGCTACAGCCTTTTTGTACTGTAGGCTTATCAACGTCGATTCTTGGCTAGAACTGACAGTGATAGAGCCCAATCACTGTCGGCTCTTGGCTTGAACCGGCAGTGATATGTGGCCGTTAATCCACTGCCGGTTAGAGACACAAACCAACAGTCATAGTTGTCATCACTGCCGGTTCGGTCACATCCCAAATCAATTTTTGGTTTTTAGAGCCAAGAACCAGCAGTGAAGGATCAACACTGCCAGTTCTCCTAATTCTGGTAGTGATGAGGCCGGCAGTGAGTGCTATTCTGTAGTAGTGATGCCTGATACACACTGACACTCCTTTATAGTAAGAAGAATGCTTCAATTTTTGAATATGGTATCATCTTGAATCATTTAGGGCCAATAAGTTCTCAAAATTCAGTGGCGAAAGGACTTCATCCATTATTTGCTCCTTTCCTAAACTCACTTGTTTGAAAGAATTGCATTTTAATTTTCTGTAGAAGCTTTTGGTTACCTAATTAATGTGTAGATGTCTTTGTGTATGTATTATTAGCATAATCTGTATATGAAATTCCAGCATCATTATATTTTATTTGTGACTTGTGAGGTCTTTGACTTGTGTTGCTGTTTGGAAGCTGGAATGTGGATGTGCAGCACCAGAGTTGTCCCTATGAGATAAGTTTCTATTCTTTTTCTTCCATAATTATTGATTTGTTGTTTAGAGGTTGAATTTCAGATTATTAAACTCTATCTCTTTTGATTGCTAGCTGTTATATGCTAGAGGCTGGAACATGCAGTCAATGGCAAATGTATAGTGGAAGGTATGAATCATTGTCACAAGAATTTGTTCTTTCACTTGCATAGAAACTGCTTTTCTTTGCCTCTGGATGTAAGTGATTGCAAAACTTTCAAAACCATTGGACAATTGATTTAAATAACAAATTACAACCTGTTATGTGTAGGGCAATGGTTCATCGAGTGCTAACTCACAAGCTGAAGGTAGAGAATGACACAGCTCAGATTGGAAATGATACAACAGTTGATATTCCTACCATTGGAAAGTATTAGTGACTTGTGTTAGGATGCAAGGACTTGATGGAATCATGCATGATGATTGCTAAATGGACCTGTAAAACTCTTATTGATACGTCGTTAAATCAACATCCTGGTTGGGATCCATAATAAAATGATCTATATGTTTTTCATCGTGTGTCCGTTGATTTTAGTGATTAGAATTAGGTAATTTATTGTGGCAATAATTTTTTGTTGATAGTCTGCATTTCCTTGAGAGTCAACCCCCAAGGAAATCAAAATCACCTTGGCGGTCAATGCCAGCCAAGGAAAATCACAATTTCTTTGGAGGTCAAGGATAGCCAAGGAAGTAGCTATTACCTTGGTGGTTTACATAATTTCCTTGGCGGTTGTCAGCCCCCAAGAAAAATAATTTACTTGGCGGTTATCAGCCCTCAAGAAAACTAATTTACTTGGCACTCGCAACATTTTCTTGGCTCTTTGGCAAACTAAGTATGGTCCTAATTTCCTTGGCGGTCAGCCTTCAAGGAAATCATCCTTTAGTGCCAAAATCGTCAAGGAAATTAATGTCCCTTGTCTTCTATCCTTGAGTGAATTTGCTTGACGGATTATGGCCAAGGATGATTTCCTTGGCGGTTTAACCCCTTTTCTTGACGGTTTTTGGCCCTCAAGGCAATTCGGGATTGTGGTCGTGACCTGACAATGTTTCTTTTCTCCATTTTTATTATGTTTTGATTACTTCAAAATATTATTTGAACCGCAACTTGTTGGGGATTTAACCTTGGACAATGCAGTCCCTGAAGTTGACTAACAAATTTTAACTAATGAATTATCCTTCTTGCGAATTTTGTTTATTGCATATAGGGATGACTTCACGCTCACTACGCCAGATTCACACAGCAGAAACGGGGGCATTTTTACTATAGGGGCGGCTAGGGTTGGCGGCGCCCCTATAGTGGGCGTCCTCGGGCCCCAGCAGCCCAGCTACCCCTACAGATGGCACTGTAGGGGTGGCTGGTAACCTGAGCCGCCCCTATAGTTGGGCTGATCTGTAGGGGTGGCTCAATCACCAGCCGCCCCTGCAGTGCCCATTTGTAGGGGCGGCTGTCACCAGCTGCCCCTGCTGTTCGACTGTAGGGGCGGCTGAATCACTAGCTGCCCCTACTGATGGCACACGAATAAATAGCAGCCACCCCTTCTTCCATCTCGGGACACACTCTTCTATAAAAAAAGGTTGGAAGGCCTTTGACTCCTCCTAAAAATTGCTCTACTAAGGGGGGAGTTTTTTTTATCTCAAATCCTTTGGTGGAGAGGCTCTAAAAGGTAAGAAAATGCTTCTCCAACTCTTTATTTAAAGTTTAATTCGTTGGTTAGTGAGTAATTTGATTTTTGGTTTTCTCTCTCTTCCATGGAGCTTGAGCTAGTTATGAGTGAAATTGGACCATAATTTTCACTATACTAGGGTAAATTAGGTAGGGAAGTAAGATTGCACCCTTTGTTAGTACATCTTTGTTGATTTTAGTGTAGTATTAGTGAAGTATGATGCATATGTCATGAAACCCTATATCTAGATCTAGATCTAGGATTTTGTTTATTTGTTTTTCAATTTTTTCTTTATGTGACTAGGGTTTGCATGTAGGTGAATGTGTAAGATTTTAATTGTTTCTAATGTGTAAAATATCCTCTACCATGGCTACTAATTATCATTTAATATTTATTTTAATTCCTTTCTATAATGTGTGTTTTTAATTAGTTATGGATAAATAGGCCATTAATTAATTATCCTCTACCATGAAATTGGAATGGAGTTTGCATGAAAGGTAGTGGATGAAATATTAAATTTTGCTAAATGTTTTCTTTGAAATTGTTTATTTGAACCAATTAATTTATATTTTAAAATATTTATGCATTAATAGTCAATTAATTAACTATCCTCTACTACCATGGTGCGTGTCTCAGGTATATACAATTATTCTTGAGTAATATTTTTTCTTTGGTTGTTTTGTTTCTATAAGATGGACTACAGGAACTCTTAGATGTATGGTTCGTTAAGACACAATGCTCTTTTCCATGATGAGGTCGACAAATTCATCAAAGCCACAGAGAAGCATGCAGCGACGTTGAAAGAGAATAGTGACATGATTATTTGTCCTTGCAAAGATTGCAAGAACCTTATTGCATTTCGAGATGTGAGTACCATCAAAGAACATCTGATTAGGAGAGGATTTATTCCAGACTACACAGTGTGAATTCATTATGGTGAAACAGTGGTTGTTGATGACAGCGACGATGATCTAGCTGATGAAGCTGAAACCCAAGCATACTTGTCCCAATTCACAGACGATCTTGAGCAACAAATGGATCGTGACTATGGCAATCAACAAGGTGGTGGCTTTGGCAATGAACAAGGTGGTGATGATGCTGGTGGTGCCAGCAATGATGGCGAAGCATGTGAGGGGGATGCAGATGACGGTGACAACTTGGACGAAATGCTTGGGGCCTTTGGACCAGAAATATTAGAAAAGAGCAAGAGAGGTCTAGAAAATCTTGAGAGGGTGACAAAAGCATCGAAGAAGACTGTGTATGATGCTGAGAAGGGTTGTCCGACATACTTCACACTGCTACATTTTATGCTTGAGCTACTCATCCTGAAGGCTAAGTACAGCTGGTCGGACTGCAATTTTGATGATCTGTTGTGCCTCATGTCACGGTTGCTCCCACGGCCAAACACAGTTCCTACCAACACATACCAAGCGAAGAAGGTTATAAGTCCACTCACATTGAGGGTCGAAAAAATCCATGCATGCCCCAACCACTGTATCCTTTTTCGGTGTGGCACATCGTTTGAGACTTTAGATACATGTCCTAGGTGTGGGGCTAGTCGGTACAAGAACAATGACCTTCAAAGTGGGGTGGAAGCCTCCATAGGAAAGAGGAAGAAGGGTGGGAAGAAGGTGGTGCAAGAATCTCAGCCCTCAGAGGAAACTCCATTAGGCAACGATGCAAATAATAGAAGAATTCCTGCCCTAGTTATGTGGTACTTGCTAGTGACCGACTGTTTGAGGCGTATGTTCCTAAACCCTAAGGAAGCCGCACTGATGACATGGTGGGATGATGAGCGCAAGGTGGATGATGATACGATCGCACACCCGGCCGATTGTAGCTAGTGGCAAGCGTTCGATGCCAAGTACAAAGCAGAATTCAGTGATGACCCACAAAATGTACGGTTTGGCTTGAGCACCGATGGAATGAATCCCTTCAATGAGAGGATGACCGACCATAGCACATGGCCAGTCATCTTGACCATGTACAACCTCCCAACATATTTGTGTCAGAAGAGGAAGTACCTTCTCCTCACCATTCTTATCTTCGGCCCCAAACAAGTAGGCGTTGATATAGATGTGTTCTTGGAACCTCTAATGCAAGAAATGGAGAGGCTATGGAGGTATGGGGAGCCGATGTACGATGCGTTCTGGTGGGAGGACTTCATATGCAAAGCAATAATATTTGTTACTACCAATGATTACCCCGCGTTGTTTGCCCTGTCTGGATAGTTCAAAGGCAAGACTGGATGCTTAGTCTGTTTGGATGGTACTAGATGGGTGTTCCTAGATGGATCCAGGAAGATAGTTTACATAAGGAACCGACGCTTCTTAAAGACAGGTCACAAGTACTGTGGCAAATTGTACCTAAGATACTATGGCAACATCCCGGAGGATGAACCCCCTCCAGAGAGATGTCGTAATGGAGAACATGTGTTCAGAATGGTCCAAAACATACACATCATCTATGGAAAGAAGAATCCGGATGGAATGATCAGAGATAAAAGCACACCTCCCATCGAAGGCGTACCATTCAAGAAGCAATTGATCTTCTTTCAGTGCCTACCTTATTGGCCAGACTTGGAGGTCCCCCATGCCATTGATGTGATGCACGTGCAGAAGAATGTCTTTGAGAGTCTCATGGCTACCTTGATGGACATGGGCAAGTCAAAGGATGGTCTCAGATCATGGAAAGACATGGTGCAGCTGAACATGATGTGGGAGCTTTGGCCGGTATAGCAGGATAGTGGCAAATACAGTCTTCCCACGGCTAGCTTCAACCTAACCCTAGAGGAGAGGAGAGGTATTTGCAATTTCCTTAGGGGGGTCAGAGTGCCGACTGGGTTTTCGGCGAACCCGAAGAAGCTAGTGTCGATGAAGGACCTATCATTAACATACTGTAAGGCTCACGATTGTCATGTGATGTTGACAGTGTTCCTACCAATTGCAATTAGGGCTATAAAGCCAGAGTTCCTAAAGATGGCCATCACCCGCATGTGCTACTTCTTTTCGAAGATCTCACAGAAGACGATTCACAGGCAAGAGCTGAGTGACCTACATGAATTCATGGTGGAGACCTAGAACCAGTTAGAGATGTGTTTACCTCCCGCTTTTTTGATATAATGGTACATCTCATGATTCACCTGGTTCATCAGATCGAGGCGCTAGGCCCTAGCTTCTTGCATGAAATGTGGTCCTACGAGCGGTTCATGTCGGTTCTAAGCCGATACGTGCATAACCGAACACACCTAGAGGGCTCCATAATAGAGAGTTACAATTCTGAAGAAGTCATCGAGTGCTGCCAAGAGTGGCTAAATGTACAGAGAGGGATTGGTAATCTTGATTCTCGTCACAAGGGAAGGCTAGCTGGGAAGGGCACAAGTGGTAGGAAAGTGTTCCTCGATAATGATTACAGAGAGGTGAGTCAAGCGCATTACAGTGTCTTACAGAGTATGGCAGTGATGCAACCGTACATTGATGAACACATAGCTATCATTATGGCCAAGAGGAATAGCCGTTCAGATGATTGGGTCATGAAACAACATAAGCAATGCCTGACATCATGGTTGAAGGACCAGAACATACAGCCTGGAGAAACCATAGATTCTATTACCATTAGTCGGTTGGCAGCCGGGCCATCGAAACAGGTGACATCTTGGAATGCTTATGACATCAATGGGTACACATACTATACCGACACAAAGGACAGGAAATCTGTGAATCAGAACAGCAGCGTCCGAATAGAGGCTCTTGACGGAGTGGGGCGAAAGGTCCTGTACTTTGGCATAATTGAAGATATATGGGAACTTGACTATGGAAGGGATATAAAGGTGGCCCTGTTTCAATGCCGCTGGATCAAGCAACATCAATTCAATGAGATCGGACAGAGAGTCATCGACCTCTAGAATGTAGGCTACCAGGATGACCCTTGGGTGCTTGCTGAACGTGTCGCGCAAGTCTTCTATATGCCCGACCTGCAAAGTAACCCCCCCCAAAGAAGAAGACAAAGCACGTGGTGGCCTCCGGGAAACAACATATCATCGGAGTTGATGGCGTGGACGATGTTGAAGCTTACAATAAGTGCGATGAGATGCCGCTATTCATAAACTTTTGTAAGAAGATCGAGGCTGTGGAAAAGGACCTGTCCAAAGATGTATTGCCATGGGAACGAAAAGGTGTCAAGGGGAAAGTTGTCACGGTGGGCTAGCTACTTTATGTAAGTGTGTCAGTGTTTGTAAGACTACATTCATGTATGTGTGTGTGTGAGACTATATTTATGTATGTGTGTGTGAGACTACATTCATGTATGTGTGTGTGAGACTACATTCATGTATGTGAGACTACATTTATGTATGTGTGTTTGAAACTACATTTATGTGTGTGTGTGTGTTTGAGACTATATTCATGTATGTTTGTGTGAACAATGTGTATTAAGAATTTATCAAATTATGATATTACCAAAATAAAAGTTGTAGATCTCCATGAGTTATTCAACTTTGGTATTCATTACTTTTTCAGTTGAAATAATTTGAGGGTCCAAATTATGGTTTTAACTTGTCTTTTTTCAAATTTCAAAATTTGAAAGGTGTAAAATATTGTCACATCCAAGTTTGATCAAACTTAAATGCTGAAGCATGATTTTAGAAATTTTTAGGAAAAAAACCATCACATTTGGAGTTAGTATGAGGGAGAACAACTAGTTACAAAGTTTACCCACAGATTAAAAAGAGAAATCACACTGTTCTAGATGATCCTTACATGATCATAGTGAACAGTGCGATTTCTTTTTTTAATCCATGGGTCAAACTTGTAACTAGTTTTTCTTCCTCATACTAACTCCAAATCTGATGATTTTTTTCCTAAAATTTTCTAAAATCATTCTCTATCAATTTATTTTGTTGGTTTTGTCAATATATATATATATGAAAAGTTTGAGCAATTTAAAATTTGAATTTCAAAAAAATGCAACTTCAGACAAGATTTTGGTACCCCAAATGATTTTAGCTGAAAAAGTGATAAATACCAAAGTTGAATAACTCATCAAGATCTACAACTTTTGTATTGGTCATTTCTTCATACGATAAAGTGTAATGACATTGTTCACAAATGTGACAGATCTCTCATAAGGTTTTATAAACTATATGAGACATGTGTAAGATTAGTGAACAATGTGTGCTAAGAATTTATCAAATGAAGAAATGACCAAAATAAAAGTTGTATATATTCATGAGTTGAACAACTTTGGTATTCATCACTTTTTATGTTGAAATCAATTTGGGTCTCAAATTTTGGTTCGAACTTGTCGTTTTTCAAAATTTCAAATTTGAAAAGTTCAAATTTTGTCAAATGATAAGATGACTAAAATAAAAGTTGTAGATATTAATGAGTTGAACAACTTTGGTATTCATCACTTTTTATGTTGAAATCATTTTGGGTCTCAAATTTTGGTTCGAACTTGTCATTTTTTAAAATTTCAAATTTGAAAGGTCCAAATTTTGTCAAATGACAAGATGACCAAAATAAAAGTTGTAGATCTTCATGATCTCTACAACTTTGATGTTTATCAAATTTTCATTTGAGATCATTTGTTGTCTCAAAATTATTTTAGTAGTTTTGACTTTAATTTTTTAAAATTTAATTTTTTCCCATTTTTAAAGGTTCAATTTTGCAATTTTAAACTGTTGTAGTTATTTTAGTTATTGTATATGTAAATATATCTATAAAAAAATAATTATAAATTTTTGTACTGTATTATTTATTATTTACATGTGAATAATTAATTTTGATTTAGAATTTTGAAAAAAAAAATCAACTGTAGGGGCGGCTTATAACCTCAGCCGCCCCTACAGCGGCTCTGAGGTATTTTGAAAAAAAAATCAACTGTAGGGGCGGCTTATAACCTCAGCCGCCCCTACAGCGGATCTGAGGTATTTATGTGACCGTCGCTTTGGGCGAAATCGCTTTGGGCGAAATCATACACTTGGACAGTCAGGCTGCCCAATTTCGCCGTCGGCGCCGCCTGCACCGCCGCACTTGCACCGCCGTCGCCTGCCCCTCTCTGACCCATCCACCGCCTCCTCCACCATCTCCCTGACCCCAACCGCCGCCCCCGCCCCATCCACCGCCGTTCCCTAGGCCGCGACGGCGGCTAGGGTTTGGGAGCGCTCCTCTCCCGTCAGACGGCACGGCAGTGGCCCGTCGCCCACCCTTCCCCATTCATTGCGTTCCTCGTCCCCAACCCCGACCCCGAGTGGCCGCTGGAGGAGGCCGGAGGCCGGACGCGGAAAGGAGCCACTCGAATACTTGATCTAGCGGGGAGAGGCAGCCCCAGTCTGAGGTACGGCAGGCAGGACGGAGCGTCTCCTCAGATTCCCTGTCGTTTCTTATTGGTGGGCTGATGTTTTTTTCCTCCTCCCTTTCTCGGTTCGGCAGCTGAGCATTTGCGGTGGAGTCTCGGTTCGGCAGCCAGAGGCAGCCCTGTGAGTCCCTCTCTCGCTCTTGGCGGAGGAAATTATCTGCTGCATTGGTTTTTAAGCCCGGATTTTCCAGGGATTGGAATCAAAGGGAAAGGAAAATTTCCTATCCGTGTGTAATTTCTAAGAGTCGGTGATGGTAAATCTAGCTTACGGGGTAAAGGCTGTAGCCCAATTCTCGCGTTTTCCCCTCCCTTTCCTATTGGATTTGGTTTGGGACGCGACTCCGTTTAGCCGCAGATTATATGAGCTCGGCTGTGATTATCGACAAATAGTTTTATTTAGGATTCAGACGCGGGCTGTCATGATCTGACTTAGATTCTTTCATTTGATTGTGGTGTTTGCTCCTCCGAGCTGGATCAAATCAAATGGATTTTTAGGGGGTGGGCCATGGGCGAGTTTGTTGGATTTGTGTTGCTGTTAAGATGGAACCGAGTGCTTACCTGGTTGTTGATTTCTTGTGGTGGTGCTGCAACTGTTACCTGTTTGAGATTTTGTGCTCCTACTCGTGATCTTGGAGCGTTTGTTTAGTAGCGGGTTTAATTGGATGATGTGATCTTGATATGAGAGGTCATGGTGAAACAGAGCTGAGAAAGACTAAAATTGATTGTCCCTCTTATTTTCTTCACCGGGATTAGAACTAAGATAGTGAAATGTGGATTGTGTATAACTGCATGCTGTCAGTGACATTGATTGCTTTCTAAAAAGCAGAATTAATCTCCTTTAGAAAAACATTGATATTGTAACCTTTTTTGTTTCATGATTTTTTACTCGGACCATTTAGTTTTTGCAATAAATCACAGTAGGGGCTTTCACCCCCTCCTGTTTCCAGTCAAAAAAAATGTTACTTAAGCGGAAAAAGGCGTAAGCACATTGTGGCAGGCCGAGATTACTCTAGTGGGGGTGCATCACAGTATGACTCATGAGTTAGAAACTGGTAGAATAACGTTTGCATGAACTATCTATTCAGTTAATCAATTGTGCAGCTGTGTTGTGCTTATCAATATCACAACAATATACACAAGTATACAACATGATGAGTATGGTTTATGGTCAAAATTTTTGGGGTTTAACATATATGAAACACATATAATAAAAATACGCTCAGCCTGCACTATATAGCACATTTCTTTTTACTCTTATTATTATTCTCGCATATTGTTTAAAGTGGTCAGCACGAAGGTGCTATATATGAATTATTTGGGTTTGTATTTGCTCTCCCTACCCTTGCTTTGTCACTTCTGCAAGGTGTCTAGATACCTGTTCTCTTGCTTAGGCTTAAATAAATTTTTAATTCACTTTAAAGTGTCCGCCTGAATTGCTAGCCATAAGGACTCACAAGATTAAAAATATCGTCCGATCCTCCAACTCCAACCCATAAGGACGATAATCTCCATGGGAAAAGGTTTGGCCGGCAGCCGGCTGGAAGCTGAAGGATTCCAGGATCTAGTAGTAGCACTGTGATGACAATTGAGCTGGCTAGCCCAGGATATACATATACTTTGTGATGCGCATGGATTACCAGCCTAGTATACAATTCTTGTAGTCACTAACCTATACTTGTTCCTTGTTTCTATATATATGAACCACATTTTTTTTAAATGTGGATGTACCTTGATAGAAAAGACCAGGATATGGTTGGGTTCAGAGTGGGTATTGTGATATTGTTCTCTGTCTTCTTTTGGTTATAAGAAATAGCAGATTGCCTCTATCAAAATGGCGATGGGCAATACAATACTTTCTATGGTTTTGCATGGATTATCTATCATAAATAGGGTATTAGAACCACCACATGTTTTTCTTTTATGTTAGT
Source organism: Miscanthus floridulus (assembly GCF_019320115.1). NCBI lineage: Eukaryota > Viridiplantae > Streptophyta > Magnoliopsida > Poales > Poaceae > Miscanthus > Miscanthus floridulus. Next base: position 18,330,034 of record NC_089584.1, on the reverse strand, counting down.
TTTCAATAGTTTGTTGTGGTGAATTGAGAGATAATAAACAACATTGAACAATCAAGGGATTCCATCAATATCTGACTATCTGTACTTGCTGGGGCTTATAGATTCAGCATTTGTGGGTTGCTCATTTCGTCATATTTCATCTTGCTAGATATGCTTCCTGCTAAAATTCTAATAGCCTTTTCCTAGGCATCCCAGCTGCTACCTGCGAGCCATGATATGCTTGAATCATGTTGGCAGCAAAGGAAATCAGGACACTACATTTTGCACGCTAAAAGAAATAGCTGGGGCCTCTATGCAGGGATCCTGATTCAAAGTCTCATGTGACCGCACAACAGTTATGCATGCATTAACACCTCCAAATTTTCTCTAATCATGACTAAAGATGAGATTCCTAGCAATTCCAATTTTGTCGAATCCATAGCTAGAGTTTTATTTTCAACTAGATGCTTTCTACCTTTTCAGACCTCCTAAGTCATTTGTGGCTGGTTGAAAAAATAATATTACCCATTTTATCATTATCTTTTTTACACATTTCATTAGTTTCAAGCACCAAAACTATTTGAAACATGGAAACGACTTAACCTAGGTTTCAGCCTGTTAGTATTCAAGGCTCAAGCCATGGTACATCTGTTTTAACCTAACAGAGTAGCTCTTGTTTTCGACGTAGTCCTGTATGTAGCCGCTGCCTGTAAACTGTGTGTTCTCAGTTTTGAAGGCAGTTCTTTAGGTTGTACCATTTGTGTATCTTGCTGTGCACCAGTTTTCCTGCTTTATTTTGTTTATTAAGCTGTTTTTGTTATGAATTTTAATACAATCTTTTTTGTGGTATGTCCATTTTATTTTTCAATTACTGGGCTGTAGTAAAATTGTTGGTAGAATTTGTTACTGAATGTAGCTATTGCTCATATCTTACAATGGAACTTAGTCAAGGAAAAAAACAGAAGATGATGTCTTATTCTTCAAATAGTTCTAAGTTGTATCCATTTGATAGCAAAGTTTGTATCGACCGATTGCAAAGTTTATTGGGCCCTTGCGTGCTCCCATGCGGAATCTGATTACCCTAGCTAGCGAGTCCAGTTCAATTTGGTGTTGGCTTGTCACATGTAAAACCTCGCCTCCGTCTTTGGGGTTGATCTGCAATTAGTGACTGCTGATGCACCTATCCACACTATTTCATCACCTTGTGTCTTTGGAGTTCTTTTTAAATGTTATTATGCTAGCTGTACATGTCTGATCCGATCTTATCATGACTTTTTTCTCTCATTGCATATCACTGTATTAAGGTAGAAATTTGAGTTTTACAACGCTCATGACTTAAAAGTGGCTATGCAGTGGGCTAGTCCTGCTTTCTCTTTGTTTGACTACTACTACTACAAGTACTACTACTACTAGTAGTACTACTACAAGTACTACTACTACTACTACTACTAGTACTACTACTACTAGTACTACTACTTGTACTACTAGTACTACTACTTCTACCACTAGTACTACTACTTATACTACTTTTTTTCTTGCATCTCTTAGAACAAGGCACGAAATGTCGCGAACATCAAAGAGTGCATCCCGATGCCCCGTGAATGATGAGCAGCCATCCCATGGAGAGCAAGAACTAGATGACTAGCTTACTTAGGAGCAGTTTGATAACGAGTTAGAAAAGGGTCTAGAAGTGATGCTTACTCAGGAGGACCTTGTCAATGATGAGGATCCAGTGGGGGGAGCCCAGGGAAGAGAAGGCGGAGAGGATGCCCAAGGCAAAGAAGGGGATGATGATGACGACACCTCATCACGGGGATATGTAAGTCCCGAGGATCCTTTCCCACAAGAACCCAGACGGAGGCCAACGGAGGACGAGTTGGATAAGGATTTTGATCCGAATGACGAGGTACAGATAAAGCCTTAGTAGCTTGTAAATTTGGCTAATGCTATGGCTTTATGTTACCTCTGCTAACACTTTTGACCTACCGGATACACAGGTCATCCCTACTCAACCTCTGAAAAGACGACGTCGGCCTCTGGCTCATCTTGCCGGACAATACGTAGCGGGGCAAAGGAGATCAGAGGAAGGAGCCACAGATACTCACAATGAGGCCTCTGCTCCACAACCTCAGGACACAACCATGACTGAGACTGCCTAGCCAAAGAGGAAACGAGGGGGGATTAGAAAGCCAAACCAATATCACGACAAGGCATGCTATGTGATAACGGAGGTCGGGCCAGACGGGCAGATCCTTGAGCCATATACATACAGGGCAAAATTCTGTAATCACATAGGGTTTGTAGTTAGAGATAAGTTGAACCCAACCATCCGTGGCTAGAATCTTATACCTATGAGCCAAAAGGTAGACCTATGGGAGAAGCTGAAGTAGAACTTTAGGTTTCCGGAAGGAACGCACGAGTTGGTACAACAAAATGCTTTTAAGATAACGGGGCAGAGCTTCCGACGTTGGCGGTCAGATCTGAACAAGAACTTTATCCAATAGAAGTTAACTCCTTTCCACGAGTATGGCAACATAACTCCTAGTCAATGGGAGGAGCTCGTGGCTGAGAACCCTCGTCTAGGCCTCGGTGGCTACGCTGGCAAGCAAGAGGTCTTTAGAAAGATGGACGCAGAGGCCAAAGTTGCCGGGAATACGGAAGTGCCGAAGTTGAAGCCACGCCTTAAACAGTGGATATACGCGAGGAGTGTCGATTCATCCGGTAGTAGCCTCAAGTTTGCTAAGCCGGAGACCGGAGAGGTAGTATCAAAGATACTGAAACTTGCTGAAGACAAGGAGAAGGGCGCATTCAACCCTTCTAGAGAGAGGGACGAGCTTACCGTTGCCTTGGGAAACCCCGAGCACACAGGACGCACCAGGGGGCTAGGGAAGAGGATGTCCTAGAAGCACGAATTCGTAGAGGAGAGGCACATGTACAGGAAACATGGCAGAGATCAAGAGTCTAATCTTGAGCATCAAGTGAAGGCTCTAGTTGAAAAGATGTTGGTGGAGAAAGGACTGTCTACGATGGAGCCACAGACACCAATGGGGCCGCCTGAAGAACCGGCGGTAGTTGGCAGCCCTCCAGATGTTCCCAGCAGTCAAGGTTCCAATGCAACCGAAACCCCTGTTGATCGCATACGGGCGCCAACCAGTTGTAAATTGGTGGTTCCGATGGGCAGGCAAAACATGATCATTGAGGTGGCAACGGGCGTGGCACATCCTCCGAGCGGCATGTGGCACAATAGAGACATCCCGCAGGACTACACTCAGGTCAATGTGCATACCGTGAAGCCCGAGTTCATGACTTGGAAGATAGAACACCCTACTCCTAAGGGGCTCATGTTACTCGGAGACGTCATGAACCAGTTCATCCTCTGGCACAGACGGGACATTGTATTGACCGAGTCTTCGCCAACTCCAACTGAAGTTCATCCTCTAGAGCGGCCCATCGAGGATGGGGAGGTATACTCACCGTCCCATGACCATGACCACCACACGCTAGAGACTTCTCCACCTCATACCAAGCAAGGTGTCACACCCAATTTTACGGATAAAATTGAATGCACTAAACTCGTGTGTGCCCAGGATTCAATCACACACACAAGCTGACAAATTACAATAGTATCATCACAGTGTCACATACATCAGAGTTATAATCGAACTTAGTCTCATACATCGCAGCGGAATAATAAAAATAGAATAAACTCTCATGGCCGTCATCACAGGGAAGGTCAACTGGTTGACCACAAGCCTAATAATCCTCCGGGAAATCCTCATACCCGTTGTCATCTGTTACCCATCCGGGATTTTTATCCAAGTAAAGAAAATAAACAAGTGTAAGTACATTCCGTACTTAGCAAGCTAACATGGGGTTATGAAGCTCAAAAGGATAGACTCTGGTTTACTGCAGTTAGCATTTTTAGTAGGTCAAACTTTTATTCTCAAGTATTATCAAGTTATGCTTAAGCTCCCAATTAATTCCCATAAGAACATATAACGGGGTCAAGATTACCATAATTCATCATAGAACAACTTAATTGATCGTCATCAAGCATCCAATTATTCTGTGAGTTTTCCGGGCCGCTCATAACCGTGAGCACGGCTGTTATAACAGTTTGTTACCCTCTGCAGAGGTGGTGCATATTCACCGCGAGTCGTGATCCCCATATGCCCGGGTTAATTACTCTCATGTCACTTCCAAGGTGAACGGGCAGGGTACACTATGAAGCCATTTCATAGGTTTCCCTAACAAGTTAGGGCCGCTAGGTTTCCTTGGCAGGCAGATGTAGGGACCCCCTTTCCTATGGCACAAATCCATCGCGGCTATACTCATAGGAACAGAGGCAGCCCTATACCCAAAGTGGCAAGCCCCATTTGCGCCAAAAAGGTAACCTCTAACTAGTTAGGAAAGATCCTATTACTGAGCTAAAGTCAGAGCCATATGACTCTCCCGGTTGCACTGTCAGTCCCAGCTTTTGCCGACAGATAAGTCCTTATGGAGGGCCGGGAGCAACATGAACAAAGGTCATTTGCACTTTCGCCCTATGGAACAGTTGTTATAATTCATGTTACTCACTTTGTTCCATAGTATCATTCGTCAATATGTATATCATGTTCAGTTAGAGCACTAGCCATCTACCCATATGCATTTAACCCATAGGAGACAAGAAACAGGATAACAATCACTAGGATGTCCTTACGGGTATCAAATTTAGACACATGCAAATGAGTAATTGATTAAAGTGAAATAGGACATCAAGGAAGGCCCATGTTATACTTGCGTTGGTTCACAAACTCGTGCTGGTCCTGCTGGTCGTCGAAGAGTTCTTGGTCTCCAACGTTTTCCTCACCGTCTGAACGCGACCAACACGGCAACATACAACATTCCAAAAGCATTCATGCAAGGCAAACACTCCTATCATTAGAACAGTACACCAACAGTATTGAAATCAAAATAAAATGTTTGTAAAACTAATCTACGTTTCGCTACGATCACGTCAACGCGAAGTTCACGAAAAACGGAGCTAAAATGCGAAAGTTATGATTAAAACGGGTTTTTCCAAAAGCCCTATATTTAATTAATTCTAATCATGAAATTAAAAAGTTCCAAACTTGACTAACAGTAGCTCCAACATGTAGCTTATGAAATTACGAAGCTAACGCGATTTGAATGGATCAATTCGGAGTTAAAACGACAATTCTATAAGCGAAACAGTTCGAATGGCATTTCTGTAAATACTGAAAGCGTACTTTTGACTTAAACAGCGAAGTTTACGCTTTCTAAACGGGTTTGCGCATTCGGAGGAATACGCTAAGGACGGCGGGTTAGGACTTAGAAAAATCCAGGGACTCTTTAGCAAATTTACCCCCGAAGGGGTATCTTCTATTTCCGGCCGTTGATCGCGCGATGGACGGTTCGGATTAGCCTGGGGGTTTCGGCCGGCCGGAACAGTGACTCCGGCGAGGCAAGCCATGGCCAGCGGCGTGAAGCTCACTGGCACGCGCGGTAAGGGGCCTATGGTCCACCAAAATGGCCACCGAGGACACCCGTGAGATCGGAGGGTACGGGGGTTCGCGGCCATGCCGAGAAGACGGCCGGAGGGGAAGGTTGGAGCGGCGGCCGCCATGGCCGACGGCCAAGAGCTCGCGGACGCTTGCGGAAAGGGCGCTAAAAAGCCACGAAACTTGAAAAGAAATGCATGGGGAGAGAGAGGGGACCACGGCGAGCTCACCACGGGCGAAAAACGGAGGCGGTGACGGCTCGGAAACGACGGCGACGCGGACGGCGAGGACGGTGGTCGGCGGGGCTCCTCCGTGCGGCAGTTGCGGCCGGGACGAGGCGAAAATGGAGCGGGGGCAGCAGGAGGGCGCGCGAGGGGGGCTCAGCTGCCTTTTAACGAGGCCGAGGGAGCGGGGGCGCGCCCACGACGCGCGTCATGGCGACGGTTCTGCCTTGACCGGGAGCGGGCGCTGGATGCGGGAGGTTGGGGGCGGCGCCGACAGATGGGGCCCTGGCGTCAGCGGCTGGGCGCGGCAGTTGCCGGGCCGGCGCGGAGCGCGCGGCTGCTGGGCTGGGCTGAGCGCGTGGCTGGGCCGAGCGGGGGAGGGAAGGTGAGCTGGGCTGCTGGCTGCGGTGCTGGGCCGCGGGAAGGAGAAAAGCCAGCGGGCCGAATCTGAGGAAGGGAGGAATGGAAGGAAATTTTCCTTTTTCTTTTTATAAATAACATTTTGAAACTCAATTTCAAAAGGTTTTTAAAATCTTTTAGCATTTGAATAAAACACCCATCACAGAAATAAATACGCAATAGCATGAATGCATCACATGTTTCTATTCTTGCATTTTCTTTTAATTTTATAAAAGAAATATTACTTCCTAATTTGAATTGCACATATAATTGCATATTTAAATCAAATTTACTATTTTTAAAAGAATTCAAATTTTAGGGTGTTACAATTCTACCCCCCTTAAGATGAATCTCGTCCTCGAGATTCGGGTGATTGCTTACTCAAACAGTTGGGGATAGGTCTTCCTCAGATCCTCTTCTCTTTCCCAAGTAGCCTCATCCTCTGTGTAACGATTCCACTGCACCTTGCACATCTTTACTGTTTGGCTTCTCGTAACTCTTTCGGCAGTTTCCAAGATCTTTATCGGATACTCCTCATAAGTAAGATCTTCCTTGACAACAAGTTCTTCCAAAGGAATTTGTTCTTCTGGTACCCTCAGACACTTTTTCAACTGGGAAACATGGAACACGTCGTGCACACCGGACAAGCTCTCAGGCAGTTCCAACTGATAAGCTACTTCTCCACGTCTCTCTAGGATCTTAAAAGGTCCTATATACCTTGGGGCTAACTTTCCTTTCATATTGAATCTTCTCACACTTCTCATTGGTGACACTTTCAGGTACACATAATCACCAATCTCGAAAGTCAGCTCTCTTCTGCGGTTATCAGCGTAACTCTTCTGTCGAGACTGAGCTACTCTCAAATTGTCTCTAATCATTCTCACTTGTTCTTCCGCGTCTCTAAGGACATCGGGACCAAACACTTGAGTTTCTCCAGTCTGATTCCAGAACAAAGGCGTTCTACACTTACGTCCATACAATGCCTCGAAAGGTGCCATCTTGAGGCTCTTTTGATAACTATTGTTGTACGAGAACTCTGCGTAAGGCAGACTCTTATCCCAACTATCACCATACTGAAGTGCACAGGCTCTCAACATATCTTCCAAAATCTGGTTGATCCTTTCCGTCTGCCCATCAGTTTGCGGGTGGTAAGCAGAACTGAAATTCAACTTTGTTCCCAAAGATCTATGTACTTTATGCCAGAATTGCGATGTAAATTGGGTGCCTCTATCCGACACAATTTTCTTGGGAACACCATGCAAGCACACTATTCGTTCCATGTATAACTCTGCTAATCTTGCACCATTATAAGTAGTCTTGACTGGTAAAAAGTGAGCGACCTTGGTGAGTCGATCCACTATTACCCATATTGAATCATAACCTCTTTGAGTGCGGGGTAATCCTACAATAAAATCCATGCCAACTTCTTCCCATTTCCATTCAGGGATCTTCATTGGTTGTAGTAACCCTGCAGGTCTTTGATGCTCAGCTTTCACTCTTTGGCAAGTGTCACACAAAGCCACATATTCTGCCACATCTCTCTTCAAACCATACCACTAATACTTTTCTTTGAGATCCAAGTACATTTTGGTACTTCTAGGATGTATAGAATAAGCAGACTCATGGGCCTCTTGCAGAATTGCATCTCGGATAGCTTTCACTTCTGGTACACATATCCTTTTCCCGAACCAAAGGGTTCCATTCTCATCCATTCTGAATCCGGGTGCCTTTCCAAGCACTACATTCTCTGCTATCTCTTTAAGTTTTTCATCCTCCAATTGACCTTTGCGTATCTCCTGCTCTAGAGTAGGCTCTATCACCAATTCCATTGCATTAGTGACCAGACTCAAGTTGAGATACTCCATTTCAGCACACAACTTTGCTGACATAGATGTTGTCTGAATACCATTGGCATAACTCTTTCTGCTAAGTGCATCAGCTACGACGTTTGCCTTTCCTGGGTGATAATGCACTTCCAAGTCATAGTCTTTGATCAATTCCAACCAACGATGTTGTCTTAGATTCAGATCTGATTGGGTGAATATATACTTCAAACTCTTATGATCAGTATAGATATCACTCTTATGTCCAATCAGATAATGTCTCCAGATCTTCAAAGCATGAACCACCGCTGCCAATTCCAAGTCATGAGTAGGATAATTCAACTCATGCTTCCTTAGTTGTCTAGATGCATATGCAACCACTCTTCCTTCTTGCGTAAGCACACATCCAAGACCCAAACGGGATGCATCACAATATATAGAGAAGTTCTTGTTTAAATCGGGCAAAATTAATACTGGAGCTGTAGTCAATCTCTTCTTTAGCTCTTCAAAGTTTGCCTGGCATTTATCCGACCATACATACTTAGCATTCTTTTCCAACAAAGCTGTCATAGGCTTGGCTAACTTGGAAAAGCCTTCAATGAACCTTCGGTAATAACCAGCCAATCCCAAAAAGCTTCGAATCTCACTTACAGTAGTTGGTGGTTTCCAATTCAGTACATCTTGCACTTTGCCTGGATCCACTGCTATTCCACCGTTGGAGACAACATGACCTAGAAAAGAGACTTCCTTTAACCAAAACTCACACTTGCTCCGTTTAGCGTACAACTTATGTTCTCTAAGCTTTTGCAAAACCATCCTTATGTGTTCCGCATGTTCTTCTTCAGTCTTGGAGAATATTAGTATGTCATCTATGAATACTACCACAAATTTATCCAGAAACTCCATGAACACCTTATTCATCAAATACATGAAGTATGCAGGTGCATTGGTCAATCCAAAAGACATAACGGTGTACTCATATAATCCATATCGTGTAGTAAATGCTGTCTTGGGTATATCCGAGTTCCGAATCTTAAGCTGATGATAACCAGATCGGAGATCAATCTTGGAGAACACATGAGCTCCTCTCAACTGATCAAACAAATCATCTATCCTAGGGAAAGGGTATTTATTCTTGATGGTAACCTCATTAAGTGAGCGGTAATCCACACACATCCGTTGACTACCATCCTTCTTATCCACAAAGATCACAGGTGCCCCCCACGGGGAAGAACTGGGGCGTATGAAACCTTTTTCTTGCAACTGTTTTAGTTGTTTCTTAAGCTCTTCTAATTCATTAACTCCCATTCTATATGGACGTTTAGCTATTGGTGCAGTTCCAGGTAATAATTCAATAATGAATTCAATGTCTCGGTCAGGTGGCATACCTGGCAAGTCATCAGGGAAGACATCCGGAAATTCCTCCACGACCTGATTTTGTTCATTGATTTCACCATCTAGCTGATTCACTATGGCTGTAGGCTGAGCTTGCACTACTACTTCTACACAGATTCTATCCCCATTGAGTGATGTCACAACCACAGATTTCTCCTGACACTGTATCACTGCCCGGTGTTGTTTCATCCAATCCATTCCCAGGATAAGGTCAATTCCCGCCGTTCTCAAAACAATAGGCTTCACCTTGAAGTCTACCCCCCTTAAGGAAATGCTAGTTGAGGGGCTCCAATAAGAAGCGGGCATACTACCTCCCGGGGAATTCACTAGTATTGGGTTTTTCATGGCACACAAAGGTATGCTATGCATTCTAACAAAAGCTTGGGAGATAAAAGAATGCGAAGCACCAGAATCAAAAAGTACGGTAGCAGAAATAGAGTTGACACTGAACGTACCCAACATGACCTCAGGCGTCTCCTGAGCTGCATCAGATGACACATAGTTCACCTTCGCTGTGAGAGGTGGTCGGGCGTTGAACTTCTGATTGTTGGCCTGGTTCTGAGGTGCTTGTTGGTTCTGCTTCTTAGGACACTGATGAGCATAGTGACCTACTTCTCCACATCGGTAACAGGCATTGGGATTGTTGGGTGCACCACTCTTCACAGGAGCATTGTTAGGCACTCCCTGGCGTGTTGCAGGATTGCCAGTCTGTTGTGGGGGACGCTGATTTCCAAACTGTTGCTAAAACTGAGGGCGTTGCTGGAATTGGTTCCGCTGAGGATACTGACCACGGTTTCCCTGATGAGTTGGTCCTTGATTCCTTTGCTGGAAACCTTGCTGGGGATAAGCACGCGGGCGAGTGTTGCTTCCAGAAGCTTGCCCTTGGAGCCTTCTCTTCTTAGCTTCCATCTCCTTGCGCTTATCATCAATCACGATTGCGCGATTCACCAAAGACTGGAAGTTAGGATAAGTATTGGACATCAGCTGGAGCTGCAGTCCATCATAGAGTCCCTTGAGGAAACGGCGTTGCTTATCCTTGTCATCTGCCACATCATTAGGAGCGTAGCGAGATAGTTGTGCAAACTTATCCCGATATTCCGCCACAGTCATTGATCCTTGCTTGAGAGATCTGAATTCTTCCTGCTTCAGTTCCACTAGTCCATCAGGAATATGGTATGATCGGAAACTGTCCTTAAATTCCTGCCAAGTGATATCAGGAGCATTGTTGGGACGTCCAAACTGAAATGATTCCCACCAATCCTGAGCAGCTCCTTGGAGTTGCCCGGAAGCATACAACACTTTCTCTAGGTCATTGCATTGTGCTATGTTCAGTTGTTTCTCCACAGCACGCAACCAGTCATCGGCCTCCATAGGGTCTGTGGCATGTGTGAACACCGGTGGACGACCTTTCATAAACTCTCCACGCTTATCTCTAACCTGGACAGGCGGTGGACCTCTTGCAGGTTCATTGTCCAAGCGCTGCATCATAGCTTGCATCAGCTGCGCTTGCATTCCCAAAATCTGCTCCATGGTCACAGGTGGCGGTGGTGGATTCATAAGAGCATCACGCCCACGACCATGGCCTCTGCCCCTTCCTCCTCTTGCGGCCATCTGTTTTCCAACAAATGTGCAAAATTTAGGGATTTTTCCAATTATAGAGAACTTACAAGAGATAAGAAACAATGCTGAAAATTTTCTGGGCAAGATTCAAACTCAGCAGTTCAGTAAAACTGTTATAACTCGAGTTTCAGAGATCCAACAGAGGTGCACCAAGATTCGTTAGAAAGCTTAGGACATCAGCTACAACTTTCATTTAGACCATTTTTACAGATTCGAACTCACACATAGTCAAAAATAGAGCTAAACCGAAACTGTTCTGAGTTCCAGACAGCGCAGGAACATCAACTCGTGCCAATTATATCTCCCAAACCTGAATAGCTATTGACATGATTCCAAAGACACTTGAGAGATACAGAGGTCTAGTTATCTCCACAAAAATTTCAGAATTTTTATCATCCCAGATTTCGAGTTACCAGATAAAGAACACAGGCTGCTCCAGAAGTCAGCACAGCAGAGATAAGATAAAATGATACTTCTGCATTAAGATTTCATTCTAAAATTTAAAGTTCCAATCTAGGGAAGTTGTGGACATGCCCACAAACTTCCAGCAATCAAGCAAAATACCAACTCAACCAAGTTCACAAATCAAACATCTAAACAACCAAGTTCACAAGACCAACAAGACTAAATAAGGACACGAACTAACGACGTGATAATCTAGATCAAGGCACCTAACACCTATGGAGCGGTGTCAATCATGGTGAAAGAACGGCGCTTCTTCTTGTAGATTGAAGGCTGTCCCAGCTGTGCTCGAAGTTCATCCACTTGTTTCTGAAGACGTCTCTGCGCCCTCTGAGATGCACGTAGTTCTCCTTTGACCTCATCATCCACTCCCTGCATAGCGTGGACATGCTGCACCGTTGCCTCCAAAGTGGGGTCATTCTCTGGTGGAGCCAAAACTTGCCAAACACCCTCATGATCATTTCGAGGAAGGAACCTAAAGCGATCCTCCCTCATGGCCTCGAAGCGATGACCATGGTAGTGGATGTAGGCATTCTGTGCTGCATCCTCCATGCCATCCAAAGCATGGGCTCTCCTGGCAGGGGCACTGTGGACAGTCTCCACCTCATGTCCATTGATGATATCATTCCATGCGGTGACCACCAGCTCTACCTTCCAGAAGGTAGCCTCCAGTGGGTGCTTGTACTCGGCGCAGTGATAGCTGATGGAGGCGTGCAAGTCGGGGAAGTAGTCGTCCAGCACGTGGGTGAGAAGAGTGTGGTAGTAGGCTGTCTCTGGAGCTGGCTTGAAGTAGTATTTGCACTTCCAGCCAATCTCCTCGTCCTCCACGGGGGCAGCTGGGGCGGGTGCAGGTGTGGGGGAAGTAGCCGTCGACTCCTCAGGTGTAGCTACCACGGGGTAGATGGGCACAGCGACTGGTGTAGGAGTAGGTGTAGGCGTCGGTGTAGCCATCTCCTCGTCGTCGGAGATGATCACAATCTCCCTCTCCACTGGTGGGGCACGCGGGGTGAACATGGCACGATAGCCGGCGGTGCTGAGTCGAGCAGTCTTCGGATTATGAGACATCTATAGTTTTAAAGTGAGATGAAATTAGAATCAACAATTTTAAATAATAGATTAAGGTATGAAAAGCATAAATGTTTTAATAAAATAACAAGGATAAGTTAGTAAGCAAGAAACCAGAGGAGCAAAGCTGCTAAAACGACCTTTTTCTAACTAGGCTTGCGTCCTACAGTCAACACGGCTCTGATACCAATTTGTCACACCCAATTTTACGGATAAAATTGAATGCACTAAACTCGTGTGTGCCCAGGATTCAATCACACACACAAGCTGACAAATTACAATAGTATCATCACAGTGTCACATACATCAGAGTTATAATCGAACTTAGTCTCATACATCGCAGCGGAATAATAAAAATAGAATAAACTCTCATGGCCGTCATCACAGGGAAGGTCAACTGGTTGACCACAAGCCTAATAATCCTCCGGGAAATCCTCATACCCGTTGTCATCTGTTACCCATCCGGGATTTTTATCCAAGTAAAGAAAATAAACAAGTGTAAGTACATTCCGTACTTAGCAAGCTAACATGGGGTTATGAAGCTCAAAAGGATAGACTCTGGTTTACTGCAGTTAGCATTTTTAGTAGGTCAAACTTTTATTCTCAAGTATTATCAAGTTATGCTTAAGCTCCCAATTAATTCCCATAAGAACATATAACGGGGTCAAGATTACCATAATTCATCATAGAACAACTTAATTGATCGTCATCAAGCATCCAATTATTCTGTGAGTTTTCCGGGCCGCTCGTAACCGTGAGCACGGCTGTTATAACAGTTTGTTACCCTCTGCAGAGGTGGTGCACATTCACCGCGAGTCGTGATCCCCATATGCCCGGGTTAATTACTCCCATGTCACTTCCAAGGTGAACGGGCAGGGTACACTATGAAGCCATTTCATAGGTTTCCCTAACAAGTTAGGGCCGCTAGGTTTCCTTAGCAGGCAGATGTAGGGACCCCCCTTTCCTATGGCACAAATCCATCGCGGCTATACTCATAGGAACAGAGGCAGCCCTATACCCAAAGTGGCAAGCCCCATTTGCGCCAAAAAGGTAACCTCTAACTAGTTAGGAAAGATCCTATTACTGAGCTAAAGTCAGAGCCATATGACTCTCCCGGTTGCACTGTCAGTCCCAGCTTTTGCCGACAGATAAGTCCTTATGGAGGGCCGGGAGCAACATGAACAAAGGTCATTTGCACTTTCGCCCTATGGAACAGTTGTTATAATTCATGTTACTCACTTTGTTCCATAGTATCATTCATCAATATGTATATCATGTTCAGTTAGAGCACTAGCCATCTACCCATATGCATTTAACCCATAGGAGACAAGAAACAGGATAACAATCACTAGGATGTCCTTACGGGTATCAAATTTAGACACATGCAAATGAGTAATTGATTAAAGTGAAATAGGACATCAAGGAAGGCCCATGTTATACTTGCCTTGGTTCACAAACTCGTGCTGGTCCTGCTGGTCGTCGAAGAGTTCTTGGTCTCCAACGTTTTCCTCACCGTCTGAACGTGACCAACACGGCAACATACAACATTCCAAAAGCATTCATGCAAGGCAAACACTCCTATCATTAGAATAGTACACCAACAGTATTGAAATCAAAATAAAATGTTTGTAAAACTAATCTACGTTTCGCTATGATCACGTCAACGCGAAGTTCACGAAAAACGGAGCTAAAATGCGAAAGTTATGATTAAAACGGGTTTTTCCAAAAGCCCTATATTTAATTAATTCTAATCATGAAATTAAAAAGTTCCAAACTTGACTAACAGTAGCTCCAATATGTAGCTTATGAAATTACGAAGCTAACGCGATTTGAATGGATCAATTCGGAGTTAAAACGACAATTCTATAAGCGAAACAGTTCGAATGGCATTTCTGTAAATACTGAAAGCGTACTTTTGACTTAAACAACGAAGTTTACGCTTTCTAAACGGGTTTGCGCATTCGGAGGAATACGCTAAGGACGGCGGGTTAGGACTTAGAAAAATCCAGGGACTCTTTAGCAAATTTACCCCCGAAGGGGTATCTTCTATTTCCGGCCGTTGATCGCGCGATGGACGGTTCGGATTAGCCTGGGGGTTTCGGCCGGCCGGAACAGTGACTCCGGCGAGGCAAGCCATGGCCGGCGGCGTGAAGCTCACTGGCGCGCGCGGTAAGGGGCCTACGGTCCACCAAAATGGCCACCGAGGACACCCGTGAGATCGGAGGGTACGGGGGTTCGCGGCCATGCCGAGAAGACGGCCGGAGGGGAAGGTTGGAGCGGCGGCCGCCATGGCCGACGGCCAAGAGCTCGCGGACGCTTGCGGAAAGGGCGCTAAAAAGCCACGAAACTCGAAAAGAAATGCATGGGGAGAGAGAGGGGACCACGGCGAGCTCACCACGGGCGAAAAACGGAGGCGGTGACGGCTCGGAAACGACGGCGACGCGGACGGCGAGGACGGTGGTCGGCGGGGCTCCTCCGTGCGGCAGTTGCGGCCGGGACGAGGCGAAAATGGAGCGGGGGCAGCAGGAGGGCGCGCGAGGGGGGCTCGGCTGCCTTTTAACGAGGCCGAGGGAGCGGGGGCGCGCCCACGACGCGCGTCATGGCGACGGTTCCACCTTGACCGGGAGCGGGCGCTGGATGCGGGAGGTTGGGGGCGGCGCCGACAGATGGGGCCCTGGCGTCAGCGGCTGGGCGCGGCAGTTGCCGGGCCGGCGCGGAGCGCGCGGCTACTGGGCTGGGCTGAGCGCGTGGCTGGGCCGAGCGGGGGAGGGAAGGTGAGCTGGGCTGCTGGCTGCGGTGCTGGGCCGCGGGAAGGAGAAAAGCCAGCGGGCCGAATCTGAGGAAGGGAGGAATGGAAGGAAATTTTCCTTTTTCTTTTTATAAATAACATTTTCAAACTCAATTTCAAAAGGTTTTTAAAATCTTTTAGCATTTGAATAAAACACCCGTCACAGAAATAAATACGCAATAGCATGAATGCATCACATGTTTCTATTCTTGCATTTTCTTTTAATTTTATAAAAGAAATATTACTTCCTAATTTGAATTGCACATATAATTGCATATTTAAATCAAATTTACTATTTTTAAAAGAATTCAAATTTTAGGGTGTTACACAAGGGCATGATGACATGCCACATCCTTCACCACCTCGTATCGAGCATGGGCATGATGACATACCACGCCCTTCTCCAGCTCGTACCGAGCAAAGGCATGATGAGATGCAACATCCTTCTCAACAAGCGCAACCGATACATGAACAACAAGTGTCTCATGAACAACAATTGCCTCGTGAACAGCCGATACATGAAGAACAAGTGGCCCCTAGAGTAGGTGATGCACAAGTTGACAAGAACGTGCCCTAATGGGAAGCTCGAAACAAAATCCCAATCAAGATAAGGCCATCGTATGTGGGCATTAATGACATCATGTCGATGCACAAGTGGATGGCCCATGACTAGTTCAAGCCTAAGAACCAAGTAAAAGAATTTAGAGCACCAGCTTTTGAGGAGGGCACCACTAGCAAACTGCACAAAGGGTTTAACAAGTATCTAGCTGTTGATAACCTCAAATGGTCAAATGATTGCCCGGATAAATATGAAAAGGCAAGAACTTCCTACCAAACCGAGTCATACAGTGCTTGCCACGTGGAATGAGAAAGTTCCACGATTGGTACTTGCGTGCTCAGATAACAGAACTAGAAATCTTACAAGCATGGATCCCTACCGGCACATTTGGAGCCCCAGGTAGGAAAATTGCCGTTGAGTTTAAGGATATCCAGGCATGCTTACACCTCAGACGAATGGAAATGAATCTAATTCGCATATGGTGCCTATAAGTCCTTGCCCTCTCGATATGATATGAATGTAATCTTTTGATTTTGTTGTAACTAACCCGCGCCGTGATTTGTAGAATGCAAGCGGACTTTGTGAAAAAGAGGCCAGCTCTGAAACACGGGTATATAGACCCTTCACCTATAGCATCAACAAATTTTAATTACCCTAAAGAGTGGAAACTAGATTGCAAAGAACTAGGAGCTGGAAAGACACTTAAGGAGAAAGAGGACATCAGGAACAAGAAAATATTGGAAGAGTCCCTCAAGGTTGCGGCATACATTGCCCTATGTTTTAAAAATCTCCAACAACACGATAATATATGGATACCATACCACTTCAAGTAAGTTCGACAGCATACTTAGCTTTGTTCAATATACTTTGTTCGATGCAAAAGAGCTTATGTGTTCCTTCTATGACTAAATTCATGCAGCGATCACTGGATTTGCATAGGCGTCTGGCTCTCACATAGCATGGCATGAGTCTTTGATTCAGTAGATTTCCCAGTCGAGACATACAAAGACTTCATAGCGATTGTCAAGACGTAAACATATTGACAATCCTCATTTTAGCTACTATGTTTGTATACATACTTGTAAGGTTCAATGTGGGATACTAACAAGTTGCATTTGCTAAAACCATTGGAACAGGGCATTCAGGCACTATGTATAGGAACATAAGGGAGGCATCATCCAAATAGGAAGGAAAAGTTGTATGTCAAAACTCTATGTGCGGTAAGTGTCATTTACTTTGGTACTCCATATATTACGTGTCTGTCAATAGCATTACTTAACATCTCCATATGCAAAACACACAGTGCCCCAAGCAGAAGCCTAGGAGTCTACATTGTGGATACTACACATGTATTATGATGAGTACCATCGGTGGCTACAACAGAAACCCCAATCTGGTAAGTTTGAACCTCTTCGCTCGTAGTACGAAAAGTTCACATATGTTGTGATATAGTAAACCTAAACTTGTTCTCTTGTAGTTGGAGAAAGATAAAGACACGAGAAAGAACCCATACAAGGATGACGAGCTCTTAGAGATGGTCGGCGACCTTTGCAACTTCATAATGGACCAGATTGTGTACCATAAAGGCACTTACCATCATCTTCTTTCCGACTTAGGTAGTAATCCTCTATACCAACACCTTTCGGGAGACTAATAGGCTAGCCCTAGGCCGTTGATGACAATGTGGACTTGTGGTATGGTTTGGATTAGACTTTGGAACGATTTGGGCTTTGTTTTGCATGTGGACTTGTGGATTTCTTAATGGACTATGTTATAATGATGGACTTCATAATGTACTATGTTGTAATGATGGACTTTTATGAATTATGACTTGTGATGATGTTCTAAATAATGATCTTGTGTTTGTGGATGTATATATGTATATTTGTGACGGTCAGATTTGAATTTGAATTATATATATATGGTCAGATTTGAATTTGAATTATTATTTTTTTTGCTGAAAAATCCACTGTAGGGGCGGTTCTTGATTAAACCGTCCTTACAAATACACATAGCAGGGGCGGCTGGTGATACAGCCGCCCTTACAAAAGTCCACTACAGGGGCGGCTGATATTACCAGCCGCCCTTACAGAGGGCACTGTAGGGGCGGCTGAAAACACCAGCCGCCCCTACAGAGGGCACTGCAGGGGCGGTTAGGAAACCGCCCCTACAGAGGCACCCTCTGTAGGAACACCCTGGGAAGGGCGGCTGGCGCAACCGTCCCTACAGAGGCTCTAGAGCCGTCCCTACAGTTAACTTCTGTAGTAGTGGCTGTTCAGTTAACAAGGAATCTTCGCAAGTGTTTGGCAAAGCTCGAACAGCGAAGACGAGAACAAAGAAACAAAGTTGGAGGCGGAGATCTGAAGTTGATTGGTCCACCTCGCGACGAAACAAAGTTGAAGATAGTATGCCGAAGGCAATCAACCCAATTTGCAGTGAGAAGTCGAAGGCGAATGGAATGAAGTTAACTTGTCTTGGGCTCGCGAACATTCATCCCGAGACTCGTCTCGTGAAGCTAGACAGACGAAGTAGAAATGCAGTATCGGCTATGTAATGACCAAATTGCCCTCGAACTAGAAATGACGAATCGCTCCAGGGACATAATAGAGATTGCATTAGGATTAATGAAGGCTTCATCCTCTATAAATAAGCCCTGAGATGTGTGCTTTTTCAGGATATGAAATATTTATTCAATTCAGTTAAACCCACCGTCTGATGCTTGAGTATGATGTGTGCAACAAACTTATGACTTAATTAAGTTATGTTGTGTTATTTTCGCATTAGGCTAATTTTGTTTAATAACGGTAAAGGTAGATAATTGAGAAGCAAGTAAATAAAGGTGTATTATTTTGTTGAATGTTCATAATGGTAATAATGTGGAATTTTTAAATAGGTAGATGGTCTTTGGGGGGGATTTTTCCATTGATGACAATGGTTAGAAATTTCTAATAATTAAGGTATAGGGGTACTTTGGTTAATTTTTTGTAAGTAGATATATGGTCGTTTGCTTTCGTTTTTTCCTAACTAATGTGGTACTTTGCTTTGTACCTTGGCCTTGATAGAAAACCTATAGAGGGTTCTCTTGATGACCAATTACTAAAATGACTGATAAAGGACACAAAATTATTGTGCGATCCGTATGTACAAAAATCTGAAAGGACCTGCTATCGGAGGGAGTAATAATTATTATTGACCTGTAAGCTGTAGTACTGTACATGGCAATAGCACAGACGCATGTCCTCTAGTGCCGACAGAGCTATAGCAGGCGGCCCATGGACGATCAGCCTGCTGTCTGCTGCAGCCATTTCAGCTAGCAGTACTACTACTAGTACCTCTGTTGCTGTACATTACTACAACGTACGTACGTGGACTGACCAGTGCTCAGCTCCTTTCTCTGCCACAACAGGTAATAAAAGCCGGACACTGCATGCAATTAACTACTGGATAATGCATTGCTTCGGTAGCATCAACCATCAATCTCAACTTGGATGATCGATCTGTTGGTTCATGCCAGCCTCAAGGCATCAATTCCGCGCATTCTGGCCGATTCACTCGTATATATAGGTTTTCTTTCTTTCTTTCTATTTGTGAGAACTAGCGACTTTAGAGGTTTGCAAAAAATAAGTCGAATTCTTTCTAATCTAATCTCATATATCGCACATCACGTATAGCCCATGCATATACACGGAGAATGAGTATTGTTTCTTTAGGCATCCTGCATATAAGAAAACTAAAAATAGATGTATGTATAAAAATTAAACCAGGAGGTGTATGTAGGATTCAATTACCGGCGCTGTGTCCCCATTTGAATCAGCTCCGTATATGCACCTTGATGAGATTCAGATTTGAATTATATTGTTGCGTCAAAATTCACCTTAATTACTCCATCTGGAGGACATCAGTGATGTCTCTTCACTTGATTAATTCTTCATAGGATATGCCAAGGATCTAGAATGGATAAGATCACTTGTCATTTCCCATGCCCACTTGCATGCTTATGAGTTACTCCCTCCGTCCTAAAATATCTGACGTTTTCGTTTTTCCAAAAAATAACATTGACAAAATATATATTAAAAAATATTAATATCTATGCTACATAATTGGTATCACTGAAAGATCTTTGAATTTAGTTTATTAATAAATTTATTTAGAGATACAAATGTTGCACGTATTTTTTATAAATTAAGTCAAACTTATGGCACGAAAACAAAAAAACGACAGATAATTTGGAACAGAGGAAGTATAAAAATCGATGCTATTTCTTGCTGTCCATAATAATGCCCACATGGCACATAAGACATGTACCACATTTATCCTGGGAACATAATGCACTATCAAGAAGGTCCTGGCTCCATGTAGTCGAGTACTCGAGTGTATATAATAGTGGTAATTTAATGACGTACATACTTTTGAAAGAATTCAAGAAAATACACTACCAGAAATATCCATTTTATGACAAAAATCTTAATGGCGATTCCAAAATTGTCATAGAAGATCGCTTTTTATGACAAATATTTATGTTTCGTCATAGATCATCGGTGACGATCCTCAAACCCTCCCTATCTATCACAAAATCAGATATCGTCACAAGAAACATCATAGAAGAGCATAGGGTTTCATCACAGATCACTCGCGCGACTCGTCTGTGACGATCTTCTTTAATATTGTGACAAACAGAGCTTCGTCATTGAACTAATTACATATCTGTGATGAACAATATTCGATCTGTAACGAAAGACGCTTCGTCATAGATCTCCATACGGTACTTTCTCCATCCGAAGTGTAACTGTGGGACCTGCAGTTAATCATCCGCGCCACTTGTAATTCATCATAAAAGTCTTCGCTCAATTCTTTCTCCATGCGACGTGTACCTATGAGACCCCTCTCCATCTGACCTGTGGGACCCGATGACTTACGTGTCACGTGTACCTGTGGGGCCTTTCTCCATCTCCATCCGACCTGTGGGACCCGACAGCACCTTTCTCCATCTCCATTCGATCCGTGGGACTCGATGGCTTGCGTGTCATGTGTACATGTTAGGACTCTTCTCTATCTCCATCCAACCTGTGGAATCCGACGACGTGTGGACCCTCCTCCATCCGACTTGTGGGACCCAACAGCTTACAGTGTCACATATACCTATGGGACCTTTCTCCATCTCCATCCGACATGTGGGACCCGACGGCTTGCATGTCACTTGTTGCCCCTAAGGGTTTAATAAATTCAAATTCAAAAAAACCATGAGACCTGAAAGTCGAAACCCGGGACCTAGAGCAAGGAATAGACCATCTTCACCATTGTGCTAGACGTCCTGGTTGTGTTGATATGTCTTTGAAGCCCTCATAGTAGTACATGTTCTCTGTGCGGACAGGTTGACCTATATATTGGATATATCCCCTTTGAGTGGAAACCAATCTATGCCCATTGGACTTGCAAGCGACGGCGGTAATGGAGGATCTTCAGTGTGTTGTTGTGGCTCATGCGTCCTTTTAAAGGCTAGGCGGGGGGGGGGGGGGGCTTTCCGATGGAGCGCGGCGGCTTTGGCATCCTTGTCCGTTGTGTGCCACGACAGAAGCGACATATCTGATCCGTAGGTCCCCTTTCTAACCTTTTTCTATTCGCTTCACTGTTTAGGTTCTTGCTTGAACATGAGCTATACAAGAAACATTCTAGCATTATATGGGGCCGGAATCCTTAACAAAATATATATTAAAAGATATTAATATTTATGGTACATAATTGGTATCACTAGAAACATCTTTGAATTCAGTTTTTTAATAAATTTATTTGGGGATACAAATGTTGCACGTATTTTCTATAAATTGAGTCAAACTTGTGGCACGAAAACCAAAAGTGACAGCTAATTTGGGACAGAGGAAGTATAAAAATCGATGCTATTTCTTGCTGTCCATAATAATGCCCACATGGCACATAAGACATGTACCATATTTATCTTGCGAACTTAATGCACTATCAAGAAGGTCCTGGCTCCATGTAGTTGAGTACTCGAGTGTATATAATAGTGGTAATTTAATGACATACATACTTTTGAAAGAATTCAATAAAATATACTACCAGAAATATCCACTTTTATGGCAAAAATCTTAATGACGATTCTGAAATTGTCATAGAAGATCGCTTTTTATGACGAATATTTCCATTTCATCATAGGTCATGGGTGATGATTCTCAAACCCTCTCTATCTATCATGAAATCAGATATCATCACAAGAAACTGTCATAGGAGAGCACAGGGTTTCGTCACAGATTACTCACGCGACTCGTCTATGACGATCTTCTTTAATATTGTGACAAACAGGGCTTCGTCATTGAACTAATTATACACCTATGATGAACAATATTCGATCTGTAACAAAAGGCGCTACGTCATAGATCTCCACACGGTAATTTCTCCATCCGACGTGTACCTGTGGGACATGTAGTTAATCATCCGCACCACTTGCAATTCAGTCATAAAAGTCTTCCGCTCGATCCTTTCTCCATACGACGTGTACCTATGGGACCCCTCACCATCTGACCTATGGGACCCGATAGCTTACGTGTCATGTGTACCTATGGGGCCTTTCTCCATCTCCATCCGACCTATGGGACCCGACAGCTAATATGTCACTTGTGATTGTGGACCATTCTCCATCCAACCTATGCGACCTGATGGCACCTTTCTCCATCTCCATTCGACCTATGGGACTCGATGGTTTGCATGTCACGTATACATGTAGGACCTTTCTCCATCTCCATCTAACATGTGGGACCCGATGGCTTACGTGTCATGTGTACCTATGGGACCATTCTCTATCTCCATCCGACCTGTGGGACCCGACGGCTTGCATGTCACTTGTTGCCCCTGGGGTTTAATAAATTCAAATTCAAAAAACCATGAGACCTGGGAGTCAAACCCGGCACCTAGAGCAAGAAATAGACCATCTTCACCATTATACTAGATGCCTGGTTGTGTTGATATGTCTTTGGAGCCCTCATAGTAGTACCTGTTCTCTATGTGGACAGGTTGACCTATATATTGGATATATCCCCTATGAGTGGAAACAAATTTGTGCCCGTTGGACTTGCAGTGGCAACGGTAATGGAGGATCCCCAGTGTGTTGTGGTAGCTCATGCAGTCCTTTTGAAGGCTAGGCGGGGGGGGGGGGGGCTTCCTGGTGGAGCAGCGGTGGCTTTGTTGTCCGTGTCCATTGTGTGCCGTGACAGAGGCGACAGATCTGATCCATAGGTCCCCTTTCTAGCCTTTTTCTATTCGCTTCACTATTTTCATCCTTGCTTGAACAAGATCTATACAAGAAACATTCTAGCATTACAAGGGGCAGGAATCCTTGGGTGACATTTGAGAGATCAGAAACTATGTATCTTAACAGTTGTCTGCACTGTTATGGCGTACTCACAGGGTTACCCTCAGATACTTGTTGTGGATATGGATGGAGAGACATGGAGGAAAATCCCTAGGCCGCGTGGTTCTTTACCCTCCATCCATCAAGCTCAGGGTCACTTGTGTGTATGTACTGTTCATAGTTGTAATATGTTCGATCATAAAATCTGGATCCTTGAAGACTAACAAATGGATGTTGTTGAAGCATACTGTCAGTACTTGGTGTTTGTGAAGACTAACATTGAATTTTGTTACTTGGATGTTGTTGAGTACTACTCAACGGTTCACCCAGAATAAAATTTGCTTCTCTTTGTTGGGGTTGGGGAGGAAAATGACATCGTCATATATAACAAGGACAACAGAATAGTTCATGTCATCCCTACATGTTACAGTGCATTTTTGAAACATGGTGTCCTACCACAAATCAACTGCGGACCTTAATATCTTCCCTATGTTCCCTTGTTCTCAGAGTTGGAGTCATTAGCAGAGGAGTAAATAAAGTTCCATGATGTATCTCTCTATCATGACATGTTTAAATGGATAAATGTTGTTTGATTGTCTATGCATATGTTTAGTGTTGTTACTATAAATGCTTGTGTGCAACTAGGCATGTTAATTATCAAGTGCTTGCTTGATTATACCTATCTATCTAGGCAAACAAATAGACCCATTGCATCTGCCTTGAAAACTGTTGTAATTGCCATCCTCTTAATCTTTGTCTGTCTCCTACGAAAGAAGCTCTAAGCTCGTGTATTGATTTTAAGTGTGATGGATAGACTTGATTTAGCTAGAATTATAATGGTTACAACTCTATTAACTGTTACTCTAGTTTGAGTTATATATATTTATATGGTGCTACTCTAAATTTGTTTGAGGTCGTACCATGAAAATTGTTAATGGTTGTTAAAGTTGCACTTTGGTATGAGCTCTAGACTTCACTGATGGGTCTTGATTGGATTATTTTCCTCTTCAGTGATATCTTTAGACTATGCTGTTGTCAAGATCCTCCACCGCCTCTCCACCCACTCCTTATTCTGCTACAAATGTGTCTATCACTCCTAGAACTACCTCATCTCGGACTACAACAATCATAAGGTGCAACCCCAGACTCTAGTCGACTTCTTCTATGACTTTGGCCAAGGCCATCGACGCTACACTAGCAGTCATCGGTGAAGACCCCTCATTTTCCTTCTTGCCCTTCAGCCTTGGATAATGTAGCTATCTCAAATATCTGCAACGACCTTATCCTATGCTGGTGCTGAGGGGCTGATGGATTATACCGCTATGTCATCTATAATCCAACAACCAAGAAGTTCAAGGAACTACCGCTTAGCATCCATTTTGTTGGTGAGGCTCAATTGGGGTTCGATCCGATAGCCTCCTCGCACTTCCATGTGATTGAATATATAGAAGAGGAGCATGATGATGAGTGCAAGGGTGTGGACATCTACTCATCTAAAACTACAGCATGGATCTATAAAGAATCTAAATGGGGACTGAATACTAGTGTGACAATTGAGCGATTAGAAGAAAGAAGATCATCAGAAACTATGTATCTTAACGGTTGTCTACACATTATGGGGTCTCAAGGGCTTACACTTAGATACTTGCTGTGGATATGGAGGGTGATACATAGAGGAAAATTTCTTGGGCGCATGGTTCTTCACCCTCCATCAATCAAGCTCAGGGTCACTTGTGTGTATGTACTATTCGTAGTCGCAATATGTCCAAACTTTCAATCTGGATCCTTTAAAACTATGGAACTAATAAATGGACATTGAAGCATACTGTCAGCATTCTAAAGGTGTTTGCAAAAACTAACATTGAATTTGGTTACTATGATGTTAATGAGTATTACTCAACAGTTCATCCAGAATGGAATTTGCTTCTCCTTGTTGGGGATGGGGAGGAAAATGACATCGTATTATATAACATGGACAACAGAAAAGTTCATGTCATCCTACACATTACAGTCAGTTTTTGAAACGTGGCATCCTACCAGAAATCAACGGCAGACCTTACTATCTTTCCTATGTTCCCTTGTTCTTGGAGTTGGAGTCTTTAGCAGAGGAGTAAATAAAGTTCCATGATGGATCTTTCTGCCATGACATGTTTAAATGGATTAGTGTTGTTTGATTATATTGTCTATGGACATGTTAATTTCCTCTTGGATGGATGTTGTTCATTATTTTGCTAGCAACTTTAACTTGTTTGTAATGTAAGCTTAGGTCTATGCAGTGTGTACCATGAATATTATGAATGGTTGTTTGAAGTTGTGTTTTGGTATGAGTTGTGGATTTATAAAATTTACTCACTGCCAATCTCAACATAGAGGTGGTAAGCTCACCTTCTTTAGATGCAAGGTAACTCTCCTCATAGAACATAGACAACCAAATACCTTCTCAACAAGTTGCATCCGCTCGTGCAACCTAAGATTCAGCATACCAAACACAATCTCAGCTAAGCTTGCATCCACAGCTGCAGACAACCAAACACCCTTCACAAACCAAAGACATTAGTTCCTATTCTTCATACATCGTCCTAGCTAACATGAAATAGAGCATTCCAAATCTAACATGTTGATGACCTACTTCAATACAACAGAATACATGATTCCAAATCCAACAACCATAACACACACAAAGAAAAAATATGTTCAACTTCCGCTGTAGGTTCTGCATGCTGAGTTCCAATGCTTTCCTGTCACCTCCGCCATTCAAGTGGCCTTTGCTTCCTTCCTCCTCTTCGTCCTATCAGTCCATTAGCTTGACTTGGATCATGCCTGACTTTTTCAAATCCTCAAGATACTATCGCTACCATACATAGTAACCACAGAGTTTCAGACACTACACAAATTTATTTTAAAAAGTTAAACCAAGCCATGCAATAGTTATTATCGAAGAAGTGACAAGAAGCTCACCCCATTCATCTGGCACTTGAAGTAG
Source organism: Miscanthus floridulus (assembly GCF_019320115.1). NCBI lineage: Eukaryota > Viridiplantae > Streptophyta > Magnoliopsida > Poales > Poaceae > Miscanthus > Miscanthus floridulus. Next base: position 18,303,870 of record NC_089584.1, on the reverse strand, counting down.
ACACGATCAAGGTTCAGGTTTTCTTTCATAGACTATCGCTCAATCACTCTAGCAAGCATGCAGCAGGGGCAAATCACCAATGGAAGATCAGTCTCTTCACCAACTAGATCTGACAACCGATCTATTGTCCGAGAGCTGCTCTGTCCATGCATCCTGTTCGACACGGTGCTACCCAGAGAGGATTGGATCTAGTGGGACATGGCACCAATAGAGCTACACCGAGGGAATGGGCTAGCGAGAGAGAGAGATGGGGGAGGGGGCGACCATTTTGTAACACAATAGCTACTCCTACCAATTTATAAAAGAGAGGAGGGAGCTGAGATAGAGAGGGACATTGTCATGTGTATTGTGTACCTTCAAATTCCTCAAAAAAGGTAAAGTTTTGTCTCCTATAACTTGGGTTAGGGATTAATCTATGTCATGAGGCCAAGATTAGCTTTACCTCCTATATAAACAAATCCACACAAATTGTTGCAGCACCCAAAACCACAGAGGATACTATATACTGTTAGACACAATCAAACCTACAGAGGTCGGACTTTCATACATGTGTAGTAACATTTCAACACCAATGGCTCCTTTGTTCTATATTAGACTGAGGTGAGACTTGGTCCTCGCTGCAAGATTCTTGCAAGTTGAACAAAGTTTGACATAGAATCTTTAGATCTCTAATTAGGCTTATTATGAAAATATAATTTAAGATCAATGTAATGATACTTACTATGCATCATAATCATCAATACTTCTCTATATATATTTGGTCAAAATTCAAAATCCTTGAGGAAAGAGGGACGCTCCTCCCATATAGACCTTGTGCAGTTGCCGAGAGTGAAGTGAATGCGCAGGAAAGCTAGACATAAGAAGTGCATCTTAGAAGAAGGGCTTTTGACCACCATGACATGTTTGAGACTTGAAAGCCTGGTGTGGTTGTGAAGAGGACTCACAGCAGTTGAGGGGCAGTCTAGCAGACCAAAGGCAATTTCTCTTAGTCAGAGGAGCAAAGGCAGTCAGCCAGCTAGAGATGGCTATATAATGGGAGTGAGGCCAGGCTTTGTACACACATGGATGCCAGGGATGGAACAGGCTTCTGAAGTGAATGCATGATGTTCATCATTACCAGTATCCAAGTAGTAAATATTTTAGATCATCGGACCTTCTGTCATCCGATGAAGTATACAGTGCACTCCAATTCAAGCAGTCGTAGGCTCACAGCAGTCGAGGGGTAGCAGCTAGCTAGAGATGTCTACATGGTTTCATAGGTTCTGATCGACTACACTCCCTGGGCTATGGTTGACACTGCCGCTTCAGAAAGCCAACTACTAAGTAAAGACATACTCCTACCTTACTTTTACTTCATGCATGAAGCCACAGCCGATGCAGGTGCTATTTGTAGCACAACCGATCAGGCAAGTTCTATTCACATAAACAATTAATGTTTTTTATGTATGACATGGGGCTAGGAGTACTTTTATCAGCTTTGAACAAATACACTCAATTTGCTATGACTTTCAAATGTACAGACGACACTATATACTATCCTAGGAGATTAAATGTATAGCGATCGGACTTTCTTACATGTGTAGTAAAAAATGTGAACAGAAAGAAACATGCAGATCAGAAAGAGAACTAGAAAACTCTGCATTTCCTGATAATCTGAACCATCTCTTCTACCCGATTGACCGCCCACATGGTAATCTAAACTATGTCATTGTTGCGAGTTCCCATGCTAGTTCATAGAGGGTATTTAAGAACTCCTACTGTAACCCCCACTCAGGCCGCCTCTCCCTGCCTCCTCTTCAATCAATGTAATTAAGTCGATCACACCGCTCTACCTCTCTAGCCCTCTATCTCGCCACCATCCACACGTCGTAGCTCCATCTACCTAGGCAATCATGTCACTGACAATGCTCCCTACTGATGTGCAAATTGAGATCGCTGGCCACCTTGCTGTGACATCGGATCAGCCCATGGATGACCTCCGTAGCCTACAACCATATTGCTCTATAGGCACAATGGCGATGCCCACAATGACAACACTGCAAGGTGGTACATGAGATGGGTTGAAGGCAAGGAAGAACCATGGGCTGGCGGTAGCAGGACCAATGAGTAGGTGGCTACTGCAACAATGGATGTGTGCATGTAGTGTGGTAAACATACATAATAGAATTTATCCAATCCTAGTCTCGTGTCAATCTAATGCCTAATGGACGAGTCACATAGCTATTCAAATTTTACTGCACACTGTAAGAAAGTCCAAGCATTGTAAATCTGACTGTCCTGAACACATCTCACATTATACATTGAACTATTTCATATGAGTACTTTTGTTGCATCCCTATAGGAAACAAATATAATTGAAAACAAAACAATAGAAAAGCAAAAGCAACAGGAAATCAAATGCTGTAGAATACAATATATTTGAGGACAAATTTCAAATGCCAGAATACACTACATTTTAGGATGGAGTGAGCAATGTACTCTTGCATGTAAAGAGTGAATTACTAGTCTCTTATTCCAAATTCCCATTCAAAAAAATAGATTTCTTAATGAAGCCTACAGTCCTCGTTGCAATACAGAGCCCTGAGGTTTCCATCCATCTACAATATCGCCGTAGACACCACCTACGCATAGAAAGGTCGCTATGCACCTATGCCTGTGGTGGCGGCGAACAACGATCCCCATGTCGTATTGTAAATCACCTTGATGGCCGGGTGGCGGCACAACACACACCCCTTAGTTGCTTAGCCACCTACTCATTGGTCCACCGCCGCCCATGATTCTTCCTTGCCCTAGACCCATCTCATGTACCACCTCATAGTGTCATCGTCACTGACATCACCATTGTGCCTATTGAGCAATAGGGTGACTAGATATGCCGCCAGATTGGCACAGGCGAGATCATTGAGGCATGGTCGGGGCTATGCTTTTCCAACAATACGATTTGTATCCCAGTGAGGAACCAAGCCTCTGGCATGTCGACTTGGTTTAGGCTAGCAAGGAGGGCATAGTAGTTGACATGGTCGGCCACCGTCCTCTCATGTCTGAACTGATCTAGTGCCAGATGCCAACTAACGGTGGGGTCACCACAGATGGGGTGCATGGATGAGCAGGTCACCCGTAGGCTACAGAGGTCATCCATGGGCCGATCTAAGGTCATAGCAAGGTGGGCGACGATCTCAATTTACACATCGGTAGGGAGCATTGTCAGTGACATGATTGCCCTAGTGGATGGAGCTACAGTGTGTGGACAGTGGCGAGACGGAGTGCTAGAGAGGTAGAGCGGCACGATCAACTTAATTACTTTGATTGAGGAGGAGGTGGGGGAGGCAGCCGAGTGGTTGTTACAGTAGGAGTTCTTAAATACCCTCTGTGAACTGGCATGGGAACTCACAACGATGACACACAAAAAAACCATCTTCAATCCGGGTGGGCAAGTGACCGGGTGGATTGAATGTACACTATCTCTAAACCCAGGAGTCAAAACATGAAATGGGGGATGCTAACCAACCACAAAGCCTGAGCGTCGTGTCCTGTGGGAGAGCAACCACTTGGCTCTCCTCTTTAAAATGACCAGTAGGCTGTAGAGAGCACCACCGACTGGGGTATTCTCTCATATGTACTCTACTTACCAATCCATCACATCACCTCCTCCGATCCCTACTCATCGGCAGTGACTATAGCGTAGAGCGAGCAATGGGGCACTAGTCATCCAGCAAGTATTCCACCGACTATGAAGATGAGGATGGCGAGGAGGTGAATCAACCGACGCTGAGCCCCAAGCGCGATGAGTATCTATTGCCGGCGGAGGAGCCTGCCAAAGATGATGGGGAGCCCATCGATGATGATGAGGCAGAGGCGCCACCAGTGGCAGAGGAGGAGAAGGATAAGGATTAGGAGGAGGAGGCTCTAATGGAGGAGGTGGACAACATCACCGAGATGATTCCGCTAGGGTTTGCCCCATGTCGTGGTACAAGAAGCGTAGGCTCAACCCTCCATCCCCCAACACGATTGTGGAGGACGAGGATGACTCCTTGTCGGAGTAGGACAACAAGGAAGGGCGGTGACAACGGCCACAGCGGGGCTAGAGGCATCAATCCATAGGTGTTAATTAGTACAATAGTAGTAGGTGTAGTAGTAACTAGTAGTAGTACAATGGCGGGTGCGTTGTAGTGCACTTTTGGTCTATTTTGAATGGCCTCATGTACCAAGATAAATATTAGGAATCAATATAATGGTAGTTTTAACTATTTTTGAGTGCTTTTCATGTACATTTTGGAATGTGCTTTTGATGAGGGTGCACAGGCAATGGCTTTCTTTAAACAGTGAACACCACTGTGAAGAAATGAACAAACTGATATAAACACATAATAAACAAGCACACTACCAATTATAGATTGGGATACATCAGCATTATTGTAGCCTTTCTACTTCTGCACCCTTTTTTGCATGTCCGACCTGTGGCAAAATGAGGGGGGCAGACTATCCTTTGGTTGTTGATTTTGCATGTCCAAGATAAAAGAGTTGGCCGGGCCCCTAATATATGGTCTAGCCTCATCTAATACAACATGGCCGGACTGTGCTTTGGTGGCATAAAAGATTAGGCACCTATTCCTAGGTCTTGGTTGGTTTTGTAGAGCTAGGCATGGCTACATGCATAATAATAGGAGAGTAGTGCTACTAGAAAGATGACATAACATCAAACCAGAGTTCATATATATATGTGGAGTGCAGCAATGATACAAGTTCAGACTATCTAACCATGCCTTCATCGACCATAATAAGAGGAGAAACATGCCACACTACTCAAAGTCATACAACTACTACATAAACATACTAGTTCTAACTATAGATTATTAACATGACTTCATAGTAGTAATGAGCACCAGGCAGCATACTCGTCCTAACTACAAATGTTTACACGACTTGATACTACTAATTAATTTAATGAGTGGTGCCATCCCATAGCTCTAAGCAAGTCATGCAACAAGGGTACCAATAGGCACAATCAAAATCCAATGCCTGCAAGGTAAACCTACCTAGGTTGAAACCTATAAACCTCTCTACCATGTTGAACCTGAGGAACACTTCACCCACTCCCGCCGTGGGGCGCGCGGGAGCTGATCCGGCGAAGGCGAGCTGGACCACGATGGGGCCACCTCTATAGAACCCTAGAACATGTCCTCAGCGGACGGTGAGCGGGATCGTGATGTTGTAGGAGACCCGCTCCCACCATGGGGAGCCAGGAGCAGATCCGGTGATGGCGAGCTCGACACAACGGTGCCACCGATGACGGCGAGGTGGACTGCACCGGGAGCAGCGGTGGCGAGAGAACCATCGGTGCCAGTGGCATCAACGTCATCATTGTGGGTGATGGGGAGATCAATGCCAACCTAGGGGAGGGCATGCGGGACCACGATGGTGCCTACGACAACGGTGAGGTGGACCACACCGGGAGCGGCGGTGGTTAGCGAACTATTGGCATTTCTTAGCATAACTCTTTACTAAGTTGTCATCCCTAGCAATGATGCTAGAAATACATCATTGGTAATTATTAAGGACACTTGTAAACTTAGAGGAAATCATATATGTTAGAGTAATTCACAAGCAGCACAGATAATATACCATTATCGCACTTCACCCAGGAGTATACCAGGTATCATTATTTATATTTTTCCACTGGGAGCGGTGGGGTGGCTAGAGACATTGACAAATAGTTATACTTATGATAAAATCATTAACTCAACTCTCATGCTATAATAGGGTAAGCAAAATGATAAATAAATGATATGTGTAAGATATTGATAATAATAATCTAGAGATAGAAATAGATACTCATAAATGTAGTATGGATAGGCAGGAGATTAATTAAGAGAAAAGATTCCTAAGTCATTCCTTAATTACTATCTTTTGTACATTCTAGTATATATACTTTCATCTATAGCATAACTAACTTAGTATCTATGCATAAGGAACATTACTAAGGAAGATCAAGAACAGAGCTTGATTCCCTTCGCAATCGGGTTATACTTGTTCTACAAATGGGAGTGGACTACAAAGGACTCAACGAGAATATCACACTCGCGATCTACCACATGGCCCAAAATATAGAGTGCATTCGCAGGTAAACAACATATAAGCACCATGCTTACATAATGTCGACCACTTAACTCACTCGAGTACTGAGCTAAGCGCTTTTGCGATCTTATGCATAAATTCATCATCAATCATGACTATATCAAGCATACAACTAGAGCAAACTAAGAACATAATAAATATAAACATAGTATTGAAATAGCACAAAGTCAAAATATAGAGGATACAATCCTGATCTTGCTGGTGAATCTAAAATCCTAATCAATAGCCCAACTCTACTTGAATCTTGCTAGCTAGCCTATACTAGAACTTTGAGGAATTGAAGATCTATTCTCTCTCTCTCTATGTGGAAACCCTAATTTTTTATCCTTCTTGACTTAGTGATCAGGGTTATGCTAGGGGGGTGGCAGGGGCTAGGTATATATAGGGAGGAGCATCAATCCTAAGCCCTCGGATCAAACCGACTTAAAAGAACGACGGAGATGCAAACCCTAAGGTGGTGGAGAACCAATGTAGCGAAAAGGGGCTACCTTGTTGGCCCCTAAGTAGGCTAGCATGCAGGTGTGGTCGGCCGAACCCACCTGTCATCCTCTCATGCCTTGCTTCAATGGAGTACCTTCTAGCGTCCTCTAGAACCTTCTAGAGCTATTTTCATTGTGGATAATTGTGATTAATTCTGACAAATGCGTTCACCTTGACAGTTTTTGGAATAAACCATGCTAAAAACACAGATTCACCAAAACTTATGGGATTTGTTAGTTTCTACCCCTAAACCTATTTTGATGATCATTTTCATGCATTATATTAACGGTTTATGATGGATGATAACTACCATTGTTGGTATATTTAACACACACAAATAAATCCGCAAGCACATGGTTACCACTGTAGCTTTCATCTGGAAGTATTCTAAGTATCGTATCCATAAGAAATGTGTGAGACTAACTATGATCTAACTAAACAAGGGGTAGCGACTAGGTTAACGTTTAACTTAACTAGGAGTAGCAACAAGGCTAAGGATAAATAGGAGAGTAGCGAGGATAACCGAGGTTCTCTAATTCTAACTTGGGTAAGCTATGCCTTCTACTATTTAACTAGGGACATTACTAGGGAAAGACACTAGTAGATGATGCTTTCCTTCATAACTAGGTCCTACTTGGCCTATAGATGGGAGGTGGACTACAAAGGACCAATGATGCTATATAGTACAAGGCTATATAGTACTGATGTCACAACCATGATCTACCACCGATCTGGAATGCACGGGTGCATCCATAATTAACCTAAGTCTAAGCACCATGCTTACACTCTTGATTAATACTCTACTCCAGTAGGAAGAGAATAAAGCACTCAAAAGAGAGTCGTGATCCTGATGAATAATATAAACAAAATACTTACTTGAATCAGAAGTTGATTACCAGGGAAATCTCATAAACAAGCTCAAGTAGAACTTGATTTTCGCCAAGGTACAAGCCATAGAGAGAGCACCAACAAGCCAGCATCTCCTCCAAACTCTTCCCTCACTCTTTATCTCACCATTTCTAATTATAGGACTAATCTTCTCTTGATAGTTGGCTCTGATCCTGACGATGAGAATATGAATTAGGGTTTCAGGATGGCTCCTGGGAGGGTGGCAGGGGCTGGTATATATAGGCCAGAACATCTAACATGAGCCCTTGGATCAAACCAACTTAAAGGACGACGTAGATTGGATCTCAATGGCGGTGAAGAACCAACATTCGAAGCGGACACTGATAGGTGGGTCCCATGGGCCGATCGGCCTACATGTGGGTCCGACCAGCCCCACATGTTAGCCCCTCAGGGTCTGCTTTGGCGGGTTGCCTTTCAGAGTGTTCTAGACTCTTCCCTTGTTGGTTTTGTTGCGGATAAATGTGATTTACTTTAACGAATAGGTCCTCCTTGACTAGTTTTCTGGATAAAGCCTATTGAAAACATAAATTCACCAAAACTTGTGGAATTTATTTGTTTAAACCCCTATACCTATGGTTCATGATGGAATTAAGTATAAATACATGTTATAGTTGACTGGTTTATAATTAATGTTAGTGACCGTCAACAACCGTCAACAAACTCCCCCAAGCTTTAACCTATGCTCATCCCTGAGCAATGCTAAACTTAGCAATGGATCAGGAGTTGCATCAATATTTTCACTCCTCAAAAGTACACATGCATTCAATCAAGAATTCTCCTCTGAATTAGAATAAATCTATCTGACTTTTAGAGTTACCCATATTACTTTCAATCATGGGGCTTTTGAGCCTTCACTTGGATCTTGAGCAATTGAAAGATAGAACAATCAAGTCAAGCACTATGTCTCAAGTTCTTTGTTCAACCATTATTCTAGAGTTTTTGTAAGTTTTCAAAATAAAACTCAGAGATTCCACTATATAACACTCTCAAGTCTCTCAATATAGTGGTATTTGTGGATCCTCACCAATGACAATAATGATGTTATGTCTTTCTCTTCCTATAACTAAAGCTTATGTGGAGCTCATAGGAGTGGAAACAACATGAAAGAGCATACTTGCAATGCATATATTGTAAAGTCAAACCTCAGATCTAAAGAGAGTTGAGTCATACAATCAAATCAAGATGCGCATGTGTGTGGAAATGGTGGATATATATATGGTGGCTAACCTAATTCTATTATGCTCCTTGAAACATATCTCTCTTTTGAAACTTGGAAATACTTTTGCAAGAGAACATGGGCTATCTTATTCATCTCTTCTCTCTCTTTTTCAGGCGAGGAATCTAAGTACCCATTGTTTTAGATATTTTGGACACTTGTCTTTTTTCTCTTTCTTTGTTTTATGAATAACTTTTGCATGGTCCAAGCTTCTTTTCTGCAACAAACCTTTTGAGAGATAGCAACAAGAACTTTGGAACATTTATTTGGTGGATGGAAAACCTATCAAACATGTTTTTATGTTTACTCCCAGTGTAGGAGTAGAATATTTTTGGGTGGATCTAGATGGAAAGGATGTTTTTGTACCTACTCCTAGTGTAGGAGTAGTGCGTATGTGGTCGTGTGTATGTGATCTTGATTTTAAGAGCATGCCAAACCTCTCATAAGGGTCAACAAAGCTTGAATAAACTCAATGCAAAATAAGTAGCATATATGAGTGCAAGTTTTCCTAGCCAAAATATCAGTGTTTGGCTCTAGTAAGAATTCAAGATTTCTCATATAGGAACTCATCATATAGCATTTTCATGTTTTTTAAAAGATAAATCTCTAGAACTTTAGTATCACTTAAAACAAGATAAATAGCAGCTCAAACCTTCTCATATCATATCTGTCAATTACCTAGACTTAAATCAAGCATATGCTACCCACGAGTTTCAAGTTCAGAGCAAATCCTCAGTGTCAAAACATCTTATCCAAAACTCAAGAGAATTCATGGCCAAAAACTAGGTACCTAAAAGGAATTACAAAAGCACAACTATTCATCATTTTCACTCAAGAGATCTCAAAGTGTTCCTCATTTTATTTAGTTATTAAAAACAGAAAGTAAACTAAACTTTATACACACCCTTTTTATTTTGTTTTTATTTTTTATATCACACCTTACTAATACTAATATGTATAGAGACAAATTTTTATTTCATTTTTAGTTATGCATCTTTTTTTAATTATTATATATATAGAAAATATAAAACAAACTTGAAAATAAAGAAAATAAATGAAATGAAGTACTAGAAAAAGAAAAGTTATCTTAGATAAATGGGGGATCCTCCTCCCCCAATCTAGGTGTTGCTACAGACGTTCAGTACGGTGGGTCGATGTTGAAATTCTAGAACAAGTAGTTCCAGTTCTCTGTTCTGTTGCTACTGGTTTTGCAAAATGTTGGCAATGGCACCTCCCATTTCTGCCTGTCATTGAGAATGCTGATGCAAAGTGTTGCGTATATCTTGTTGTGTTTCTTCAATGGTGGTCAGCCTGTTGTCGAGGCGGGAATGATCCATCTACTGATCAGGGTAGCCATAGGCAAATAAAGACATACGTCCTCCTTGGTGGCCACTTGGAACTTCTTCATAGTGTTGTTGCTGGTAGTTGTCGAAGTTTCCATAGTGCCATTGCTCACTTGAACCTTATTGCTAGGAGCCCTCAGCCTAATGCGGAGATGGTTGATGCTAACCAACTTGCTCGGATGGGTACTTGCGGGAAGATCCCGGTTGATCCCATCCTACATAGACAGTGTACGTCAGTCCTTCTGGAATAGGGTCATCATCACGATAGCAAGGCTATGGATTATGAGTCAACCTCGTAGAACCACTTCTACAGGGTGCTGCCTCCTTAACTTGCAGGTTGAACGTGAAAGAATTCATAGTATATAAACCAAGATCCTGGTTAGGTAATAGAATCTCGTTTGTGTACCTAAGATACATCATGATGAGCTAGTCCATTCATTCTCTTTTTCAGCATATGGGTTTGGCAAAAGTAATCATAATCAAGGTACCAGCGGTTCGTATCAATGTAAAAAAATTGAAGCATTACTCAACAGACCCAAATTTTGGCCAATGCGAGTGACTAAAGAGGTACACTCAACATCACCCATGAGATAAAAAACGTCCTTCCATTGGTTCATCATGAATTTAGCAGGTGAGACTTTCCTCCTCTTCATCATAGCATATAGTAACTTCAGATCCATCAACCCTCATGGTGCGGAAGTCGAGTCTAGGTAACAGAGAAAATCCTATCCACTTATGCATAAACCGTAGTGTAGGGTGATGGATATCATTAGTACGAGGATGGTACATCTGAGGTTTTTCAAAAATTTCTCTTGAAAAGTTCATCTTATCAAAATCTTGCAAAGTAGAGTCTACATCAACTACGCACTGTGAATTAAATTCTAGAAGCAAACTAAACTCCATCTAGGGGATAGAAAATTATTTCCCAAAGAGTCTAAATTTAACTTCAGTATTAGTGAGTTGCAGAGTGCATAGAAATTCCGATGTTAAGAGTTTAGACCCTTGCTCATTAATATTCCAAACACTTTCCCAACCAACAGTTCTAAAAATGAAATCAAATTCAATGTCCATACCTGTTGCCTAGAGAAGAGCGAAATCATATGTAGACGTGTGCACGAACCTTCTAGTCTTCAACTCCTTGAAGGCATTCTTTTCCCACTTGTTCTACAACTTAAGGTGCTTGTCCTCCAATAGGATGTTCCTTTCAGCCAATGATGATTGAGGCGACGCTCCGACTGCAGGGGGTGAAACGTCGATTTGCATGTCATCGCTTGCCTAGGAAGAAGGGCTTCTTGTAGAATGGCTCGACCTCGAGCTCATGAGCTTGTCCTTGAACTTGTTCAACATCCTGCACAAAGTCAACATACAACAAAACTCGTGGAATGGATTAAGAAATAAAATGTTAGTGGTTAGTCAGTCCAGAAGTCAGTCGTCCAAGGGTTAGTCATTCTTGATTGCTTAATAAATTTTCTAATCAGAATTTTGACAAAACTTCTACCCTCAATCTCTTTAGTTTTTCTTCCTAATTTTGGCAGCACTTCTATTCTTAATCTTTCTTACTCTTTCTAATCTCAGAAGCACTCCAACTAAGTGGATTTCCAAACTATTTACTTGGAATTTGAATTTTCGAACTCAGAGGCTTGTTTGCAGCTGTGGTTGAGGCCGAGAGCAGCCAGGAAGGGTGTTCATTTGTAAGAGGTGTAGCAGAAGGTCAACTAGCCTAGTGGTGGGGCAGGCTAGCCCCACATGGGGCCCACTTGTCCTCATCCTCCACCAGATGCTCCTTTGCTTCGTGCTTAAGCAAAATTCAATGGTCGATGGCCGTCGGTGCTCTTTCGATGGAGAAACGATCGGAACATTGCATGGTGCTTGGTGGTGGTTAAGTGGGTCCTAGGTGTCACTTGTGGGTCTCGGTTTCCTGTATTTCTACCATATACACGTGTATATATATGCTATGCAAAAATATTTTATGATACTATGAAATATAAGAAGATGAATGGATGGTATTTTTAAATTTTTTATGCCTCCAGAGTAAATATCCTTTTGGGTTTTTACGCTTTGTAAGAATTATTTACATGGGGCTTGCCATTTTATGATACAGTGAAAAGATTTTTATTTTATTATTTTTAATGCAAGTGTTGGAAAATAAATATATCAAAGTAAAAATACAATGTAAAAAGTAAATATGGGTAACTACCGATTTTACCCCCCGGTGAGGGTTTGGAATTTTAGGTCCGTCGAACCAGACTTCTCCAATTTTGTTCATTCCTTAGGTGCATCAATCGGTCCTGAAGATGGGAACCTTGACAGTTGTTCTCACCTCTCTTGCCACTCCAATTGAGAGCATTGTTCCGGTCTTGGCTTGAAGGCGAATCGTTCTTCCTTCCCATTGATGTGGAATTGGATTTCTCTAGCCCCAACATCAATGTGTGCATTTTGTAGTGCAAAGGAATGGCCTCCCAAGTATGAGGGGTGTCTTCATGTCTTCCTGCATGTCAAGTACTACAAAATCCACTGGAACGAAGAAATTTCTTATTTTTACCAGAATATTTTTAGCGATCCCTGTAGGGTAGCGAACTAATTGGTCAGCTAGTTGTAGGCACATCGATGTTGGCATGAGTGTTGAATAGTCGAGCTTGTCGAAAACATTCCTGGGCATGACACTTACGCTTGCCCCAAGGTCGCATAGTGCATTTTCAAAATGTTGGTTTTCGATCGAACAATCAATAGTGCGACATCCTGGATCCTTTTTCTTTACTAGTGATGTGTTTAGGATGGCCGTACTACACTCCTCTGTTAGCTTGATTACTTCAGTGGTGGGTAGTGGTCTCTTATTGTTCATAATGTCTCTGAGGTACTTAGCATAGGTAGGTACTTGTAGGGCATCTAGCAGAGGGCTATTGATATATAACTTTTGAATTATCTCTACAAACTTACCAAACTGCTCACCTATTTTAGCCTTTTGATGTCTACATGGAAACGGATAAGAGGTTGGTGTCATGAAAATTCTTGTTGCATTTCCTGTTCTTGTGGCTCAATTTCTTCACTTCATTATTCTTCTTCTATTCTTGTGCTCTTGCTGATGTCTTAGATGTCCTTGTTGGATATGGGGATCACAAGTAGACTTGCCACCACTTATGGTTATGATGTTGACCTTTTCAAGGTTAGTGGCAAAAGGTAGAGCAGAAGCCTAATTGGGCTATGGTCTTTTATAGTAGAAGAAAAACTTTCCATTTTAGTGTTTATATTTTCAAGGACCTTATCATTAGAAGCAAGCTTTTTAGAAATACTCTCATTAGTCTTGGCTGATTATAAGATCAAATCTCTCAAGGATGGTTGTTTGGACTTAAAAGATTTATAGTAATTACCTAGATACTTACCTTGATAATTTGACCATTGTTGTTGTTGCCCCCATCCTTGTCTCTATTGTTGTGGAGCAGAATTGACAATATTTGCATCTTCTTGATATTCGTGGAAATCAACCCCCAAATATTCTCCACATATATTTTGGGCATTGTAAGCATCTTGAATAGCTTGATGATCTTTCTTATAACTGGCTCACTATTTCGAGCCAATTCAACAGTACATCCATCTTGGTTGAAAGTGCACACACCTCTTCTGGTACTTCTTTCGCTCTTATTGCATGTTTGAATACTTCCTTGAGACTAGCCTTGATGAGAGGCTATCTTTTCCTTTAGAGTTTCATCTTTTCCAAGGGTGAGTGACATAAATGCTCCCCCAGCAGTTGCATCAAGTTGTTCATGAGCTTTCTAAATTAATCCATGGTAGAAATCTTGCATGAGCAACCAATCTTCCATCCCATGATGAGGACAATCTGAAGTGTATTCTTGAAAACATTCCCATGCCTCTGGAATGGTTTCTCCTTTTTATTGTTGGAAGTTAGAATTTTTTCCTCTTAAGGCATTGGTCTTGCCTATAGAAAAAACTTTGCTAGAAAGGCCTTCGAACATCTTGCCCATGTATTAATGTTATCTTTGTTGATGTAGAACCACTGCTTCGCCCTTCCCACTATCGAGAATGGAAACAGGCCGAGTAGTATGATGTCTTGAGCATTGTCCTTGATGACAATTGTGCTGCTAATCTCCAGAAAATTCTGAAGGTGAGCACTAGCATTTTCGTGAGTCTTTCTACTGAATGGGGCAGCTAGCACCATGTTGATGAGGCTTGGCTTGAGCTCCAACTTAAGCTTGTTGGTTTTGAGTGTTGGTCCAGTGCGAATGTTCTCGGTGCTTAGAGCAGAGAATTCACTGCAGAGTCTTGTCAGCCATGGCTTCAGAAACTAGTGTTGAGCTGCCTCTTGATTGGTTTGATTATGATTGATGGAATTTGTTGGTGAATCAAAACCAATCCTGCAATACCCTATATAAGATATGAACAAAGGCAAACAAGGGTAAGCTTGCTAAAGCAGAGGTGCATAGTTATGATGTCATCAATAAGCATTTATTTGATCAATTCTCTTTTAGCCTTGTGCCCCTCCTAGGCAATGGCGCAAGAAATACTTGTTGGTATTTCTTAGCATCACTCTTTACTATGTTGTCATTCCTAGCAATGATGCCAGAAATGCATTGTTAGGAATTATTAAGGACACTTGTAAACTCAGAGGAAATCATATATGTTGGAGTAATCCATAAGCGCATAGATAATATACCATTGTGGCACTCCGCTCGGGAGTATACCAGGTATCATTATTTGTATTTTCCATAGGGAGGAGCAGTGGGGTGGTTAGAGATATTAACAGATATGTATACTTATGATAAAATCATTAACTCAACTCTCATGCTATAATAGGGGTAAGCCAAATGATAAATAAATGGTAAGTGTAAGGCATTGATAATAAGAATCTAGAGATAGAAGTAGATACTCATAAATGTAGTATGGTGTTGGTATTTCTTAACGCAGACACAAAGATTCCGCTAAGCGCAAGGAATTACCATTGTAGCTTTCACCTAGGTGGTATTTAGGGTATCATATTTCCATAGGGAACGGAGGGACTTCTTCTAGCTAGTTTGTCCAAGGACAACACAAGGGGTAAAGTTGGAAAGGGTAGAGATGGATTCCTATGGATTTTGGGTCTAAGAACAGGTAAACTCTACTTTCACTTCCTTACTTCTCGCACCTGGTCTGCTGGGTGATGCCAGCCTATGGCTCTATGTCGTATCTAAATGTCGGGGATTACAAAGGACGAACTAGGGCCATCACCACCTGCCGCCTACCACTCAACTAGAGGATACAAGGCAAACGAAGGTATCCCTATAGCCTAGACACCATGTCTACACTATTGATTACTACTCTAGCATTCGCAGTAGGGTTATCCATCTCTATCAGGGCCCTCTACTAGAGTATCCACCATGGGGATGTATGATGAACCCACAAACAAGTAAGAATAGAGCTTAACTATTCAAAGGACTTAATACCACAAGAACCACTGAACACTCACTTTAGCAGAAAGCTCCGTTGAGGTACAAGTGTTCGTTGAGGTACAAGCTCAGGGAGACACCAACAAGTCTAGCTCTTCCCTGTACTCTCCCTCACATCTCTCCTAAGCCAAATTTACTAGCTAGCTAGGGCCTAAGACCATTGGAGTGATACTCTTGTGGTGTAGCTCTTGCCTTGAGGTGTTGTTCAAGTGAGGAGAGGGGAGCCTCCTTTTATAGGTAGAGAGGATAGGGGTCTTTAGAATATTGACCATTCCCATATGGAAGGCGTAAACCTGCCCTTAGCATTCAATTTGCCGCCTTCCTCATGTAGACCATCCTTAGAGAGGTGGTATAAACCAACCCATGAAGTTTGGGCCCTGAACGGGGCCACTAGGGGTGCGGCCACACCCCCACTGGGGCCTTTGGGCCCCATCTTCGGTGGGTCGACTCCTTCGGGCCTCTTGAGTGGGTCCATGTGGGTGCCTAGCAAAGATGAAGCAATTTGATTTGTGTTTAGCCTTATTCACCTCTCGTTTGGGCCCTGTTTTACCAAGTTGTGGGCCTCTCTCCTTTGGGCTTGTATATAATGGTATTTGTGCTTTGTTCTCTTGCACATTTTTAGCCCTTTTATGTGTATTCCCACAAATGCCCTCCTACAAATGAATAAACACCAAAACTTATGGAATTCATTAGTTATAAACCCTATTTCTATGTTTGGTGTTCCTTTTTAGCAGGTTTTATATAAATGTTGGTGGTAAAAAGTGTGAGTTAAGGACCGCCAAGAAACTCCCCCACACTTAGCCCTATGCTCATCCTCGAGTAAAGTTAAGGACTAAGATGGGTCATCTCCTTAACATGATATCTGCATACAAGTTATTCCATGCTTCACCTGCACTTGTGAACATTGGAGTGTGTACCACATTATCTTGGGTAATTGAATAATGGAACAACATGGATTCAAATTTCCTTGCATCAATCAGTTTAGAAACTTGGGTTTTCATGTCAATTTGAAAAATGTAAACACGACTTTGCTCCTCAAATGATTCTCTCAAATTGCTCATATATGTGTTTGGTTCCTCACCAAGGCATATCATATTGTTGCCTTCTTTCTTTCCTACTTCTAAGAGCTTATATGTATCTTTGGGAAGGAAAGGATATGAAGGCATACTTGCTCTGCATATTTTGTTAAGTCAAATCTTGGATCCATGGAGAAAAGATGTCATACCCTTAGATCAAGAAGTGCAAGTGTGTGGATAAAACAATTCTAAATCTATACTATACTCCTTTTGTAGATAGTGGTCTTTCTCTAGCTTTTTATTTTGACACATGGCTATCATTCATTTTTTTCTTCTTTTTATGAGGCTTCATGTGCTCATCAATTTTTTTTCAATACCTTGGGACCTTCATGTGTCCCTATTTTTTTTTCTTTTTCTTCATGGACCTTCATGTGTCTAAAAAATGTTTCAATACTTTTGCATAGCACATGTCTCTTAAACCATATATTGAGAGGGAGATCACTATTTATAGAATATGGAGTATTTATTTCTAAGACATGATTTTGTCCTACTCCTAGTGTAGGAGTAGATATTTTAGGTGGATGAAGGCATGTTTTAGCGTATTCCTAATGTAGGAATATCTTATGTATGTGGGTGTACATGATCTTGATCTTGGGGGCATGATAACTTTCTCAACAAGGGTCAACAAGACTTGACAAAACTCAATGCAAAAATAAGTAGCGTATTTTTGAAGGTTTTAAGCTCAAAGCACTAGATATGTCTTTGGTATGAATTTGCATATCATTGAGGAGTCATGCTATTCAAGCTTTGATTTTGTAAGATAAATCTCAAGTTCTTCACATAATGGAGCAAGGTTCATTTCCATCCTACTATATCACAATTTCAATTACTTAGATAACATAAGGTCCCTATGATAAGTTGCCCACAAGTTTAGGAATATTAGCGAGGAATAAAGAGTATGTAAATTTAATCAAAGGATAGCATGCAGATGAAGAGGTATTGTTGTTTTAAATTTTTTTAGTTTTAAATTTTAAAACTTAGGAGAGCTGAAGGTAGATTTGCACAAACTAACGTTGTAGAGGAAGGAGTTAAGGGGAATCAGAGGTGGTTTGGCTAAACCAAAAGGTTTAGCCAATCCTCTCTGAGCTACCTAACTTGTCCTTCTGCATGAGGTACCATTCAATGTTGTGCAACATATTGGTGGGAGATCTCGAATGTGCATTTGTTGTCCTTGAGAGATCTCCCCCACACTTATTTTTGTACCTGCTTTATTTTCAACAAAGAAACAAAAACAAAAGAAATAGAAACAAGCAAGGGCTCTACTGGCTTGAACACCGAGGAGCCTAAATTTATTAATTATTAATTATTATTATTATATTATTATTATATTAATTATTATTATTATTATTTTCTTATTTTATTCCATGTGTATTTTTATTTGTTCACCGTACTTTTCATACTCAAGTAAGGCCAAGGTAAAGATGTATTGTATCTCTAGCCTTGATTATCTCAATTTTAAATCACTACCATTGTTTATAAAAGCAATTACTCAAAGTTCATTAATCAAAATTAAATCACCACATCTAAATTTGATTAAAGTAAGGCTATTTTAACCTAAGCACCATGCTTAATTGTATGAACATAAACAAAGGCAACATGAACTTGTATGAGCAAAATCATATGGAGACAAAATTGAGTAAAAAGAGTTGGTGAACATTTTACCTTTGCATACATGAGTGTACTTACCGACCGTATATTTGGACAAAAGTTTTGCATGGTGGTTTTATCGGATGTGGTCTATCTCAGGCTAGCAACAAGGCTTGGCCACACATAGTTTAGTGTGTATGGAACATGGGCCTTGATGGTGGCAAAGGTCTAGAATAGGAGCGCCCATCTTACGGCTCCTTTTCTTTCTCTTTTTTATATCATTTTCTTTTTCTCCCTTTTTTCAGCTCCTTTTTTCAAATATATTTTTAACTCTCTTTTTTATAGCAAGGTAGAGCTGACATCACTATATATATATTATATTTTTTTCATGATAGCTTTTGGTATGGAACTTGTGGTGAGATTCTCACCATCCTTCCCCACATGAATCAGATGGTAGCACACGAGACACAGAGATTTATACTGATTTGGGACGCGGTGCGCGCTAAACCCTACTCCAGTGGTGCAAGCTGCTCTTGTATTCATATGCTCAATTATATGGGGCTGTTGCTCCTAGCTATGAGGTAGATGGAATATGTGGAAGATTGGATCCTGTGCCTGAGGTCCCTACCCTCCTTTATATAGGCAGGAGAGGTAGGGTTACAAAGAGGGTGATCAAGATAACATATTGTGTCCCTAGTTTGTTACACGATATGCGCAACAGATTGATCCTAGCTATCATCTAGGTACACCTGCCTTGGTTTGCCTTGATCTCCATGTTGGTTGATCACGTTAGCCTTTGCGGGCCTCCCCCTTGATGGCTGCTGGGCCGATAGCTTGGTGATAGTCATATATACAGGCGATGTAGGTACCCCTGGCCTATATCTATGATAGTAGCCCCGTAGGACTTAATTATATGCTAGCATGTAGCTTCAAGCCCTCGAGACGTCACAGTCTCCCCTGTAAGTTCTGTGTACTGTGAGTACATGTGAGCATCTTTGGGTGCCGAAGCTCTAAGTAGTGCATTTGGATATTTCCAAGTATGTAGCTAGTATGTTGCTGTTTGAGTACCAAGAGCATTTCTCGGGTAGCGAGAATCTTCTTCAAGCATCGAGTGAGGCGGTGGTACACCATTGTTGACACCTAAAGTGGTAAATAGGTAAACCGCAAGCATACGGTAGTCAATGTAGCCTTCACCAGGAGTATTCCAGGTATCATATTTCCATGGGGAACGTGAAGTGAACTAACTAAGGATCAAGACCATCCTATGTTGATACAAAAGAGCCTATAAAACTTGGGTAGAGAGGATCTAGATAGCAATGATATCTGGTAAAGATAGTAGTTATACAGGGCATTTCACCCACCTTACTTACAGGAGGCGATATGCAAGATAATAGGAGACAAAACCCCTATCCGAAGCAGGCTACCTTGTTACTGGAGCCCTACCTTTTAAGAACTTACCTACAACACATGGTGGAATGCAAAGGTTAGACAGGGCTAGTCACCACCTACAAGCTACCACTAACAATCTGTGCGACAAGTGGTCTACACTAGGCAAGATATAGTCTAGACACCACATCTACACTATACTTACTACTCTAACCTCGGCCAACTAAGTTCCTTAAGAAAGGCTAGAGCACTCTAGTGAAGTAAAGCGATGTATAGGTAAGAAGGCTTATATAACTACTAGCAGAGATAGAATATCAAATACTATAAAGAACTCAGATGTATTACTTACTAGAAGATAGCATCTGCTGAGGTACACCTTGGAGAAGACTCTTGATAGGTCAAGGGCTTTCTCCTCAAGATTTCCCTCTCTCCATAATTGCATAGCACTACAGTAGAGCTTCGCTAAAGGATACTAGAGAGTGATTTACTCTATTGTGTCATACATGAGAGTGAAGGCCTATGGGATATTTATAGCTAGAGAATGAGTAGGGGTTACTCTAGTGCCATATCAATGATCCATGTGAGCTTCATCATGCACCCATTGGATCCACCACCATCAAATTGACTTGAAATCAAGGGTTGAGGTTATTTGACATGTGTTCAATATGTGGGAAGTCAGTGGACTGCTAGAGGCTCCATAGGGAGGTCGGCCAACCTCCCTATGATAGCTTGGGCCCACCACTTCCTTCTAGAAGGTGTCCCCACATGTCATGGTGGGAGTTGGTTACTTTTGTCATGTTGGATGCTTCGTTGTGGTCCCTTGAATCTGTGTGCTCTCCCTCTTGGCCAATAGGAGAAGAAAATCTCAGGATCCAAAGGTGGAGATTGACTCTAGAAGTGTTGGGAGGATCACGGGAGGCTTGAGAGGGGGCAGTGAGTCCATATTCAGGTTGGGCGACCTGCATATGGAACCTCTAGCCACCCAGAGTCCATTCTTTGTGTACCTACAAGCAAATAATGACATGTACATGTGGAACCAAGTTATTTATACCTAAATCACTATGTTCTTGCATGTTGGCTTCCGAAAGAGTGTTTTGTTGATAGTTTTGATGGTGTAAAATCACTGGTGAAATTACCATCAACAACCGTACATCAAGGAACATTATTCCCTGGCAACTGTAAGTGCCTGCCTTGGGTGGTGCGCCTGATATTAGGAAATGCAGTTTCCTAGGCATAGCCCTTGGGATGTTGTTAACAGTCGTGATAGGGTGGTGTACCCAATAACCGGAAGCGTAGCTCCCAGGACATCGTAGATGCCATGCTAGGGTAAAAAAAATACCGCTCTACTTGAGAAGTTAGTTCTCGATGTATTCTGACATGTAAATAGTGGTTGCAGCATCATTAAGTCCTAGTCATAAAACAATAATGAGGATGGGGTAGGTGCCCCTCCAGCGCCCATGTAGTCACTAAGCTAGTTGATGTTTAGGGTGACCTATTGCAGGTTGAGCACTAAGGGTGTCACATTTTTCTTCGAGATCCAGTCGAGTAATGTGATTTGAATTTTCATGAACCTCATTAGTGGAAAGGTGAGGATGTTGTCCTAGAGCCCTGAAGCCAATATAATAATGTCCCAGTGTGGGCACCACTGTGGGTGAGTAATGAACATGTGAGCAGCTATCGGTAGTTCCATTTATTACTCTTCAAGCTAGTAATGGGTAGAAGGAGTGAATGTCCGCTATCATTGAAAGGAAGCGACAGGGTTAGGCCTAACCTGCGGGGGCATGTCATAAACACTTTTTCTAGATTTTAGGAGCTCATACTTTGGTTATAGCCATGGGCCAACCATTTTTCTGATTACCCCCGAAGAGGCACACATCTGCCAAAATATGGTACTTCGAGCTCATCTGAGTATTAGGGAGATTTATGTGACATGGAGTGTCAGAGGTTTTAGGATCAGACTAGTGACCCTCCCAAATATCCCCCTAACTCTGGAGGGACATGGTCGATAGTGAATGAATCACCACCGCTTACACCTACTGAGGGGGTGAGTGGGCCAAGTACACTGATCTGAGTTTTAGATCACTAGCCTACACCGGCTTGGGTGATGGTGCATTAGTTTTTTCGGCCAAAAGTCCCCTCAGTTTCCATGGTTGCGGAGATGGGTTCCTTCTCGACTGAAACTAAGGCATTGGTTTCGGTGGCCCATTTCCCACGTATGTCTCTCAGGAAGCGTCCCTCTAGAAATCATGGGGACATGGCATGGCCTGAATGGCGCCACTGCTTAGAGAGATTGCTGGATTCCATCGACCGTGCGCGTCCCCTACCTACAAAATAGAGGAATAGAGGAGGGGAGTAAGTACATTTGCATAGTAGCCTTTGCACGCTCACCTTCCTTCGCTCCTCGCATCTCCTAGTCGTTGTCAGATCTTGCCTACCGCCCATGGCCAGAGAGAAGCGCCAATGAGAGGAGCCTGAGGAGGGACCTACTAAGAGGGGTGTGCCTCCCTCCACTTGGGCCTTCCGCTTGGGCTTGATGGGGTTTGGGTAAGGATAGATCTTGCTATTGACTTTGTTGAAGATGAATCTAATGTGTTTCTTGGTGTAGTGGTTTCTCATTCGGCACGCTCAATGCCATGGCCCACCATCATCTGAGAGGCCCTTTCGCCTGTCATGTCCCCCAGCAACACAAACCGTGCTGTCACTAGCCTCGCCTTGTTCCTCTGACGATGAAGAGGCCAAAGGAGATGAGCACTGACATCCATACCATTCGACTAGGAGCTGGCCATGGCCAAGCAATCTCTCTAGAATAGGTGTCATGAGGTGGAACGGTTGAAGGCTGCCTTGCAATAGCCGAGACCATGCTCAACGCCACGAACGAGGAGGCATCCAACGCCTAGGGCCACCAACGTGGCGACGTGCACTGAACTCACCAGGTGAGTTCCTTTATGAAATTGCTTCTTGTCTTAACTTTGAATCTCCAGTGTTTCTCAGTGGTTCAAGAGTAGCTAGGCGCGGTCCTAGTTGAAGTGGCAGATCTTCAGCTGGGCCAGCAAGGAGCTAGCCGGTAGACTAGTGGAAATGACTCATCTATGTGATGAGGCAGCAGGATTGGGCATGTGGTGGTGCAGCCATGGTGCTGGAGAGAGCAAGTGGAGGCCGCCAGTCAGGTTGGTGCGACTGACGGGTTTAGACCTTCGCGAGCAGGTTCTTGGCCTCCTTAGCGTGAATTAGGGCGGTGATGGCACACGACATTCACCATGGGACCACTGACAGCCCTTACTGTCGCTCATCTTCATCTTTAGCCAGAGGTGGACCTACATGTGATGGAGCCTAGGTTCCCATCGCGGCCGGACGTGCCTGAAGACATCGATGTTGGATGGCTAATAGCAGATTTTGGTGCCACCACCAATGCCATTGTAGTGGTTGTATGCAGAGCAAGTCATCAAGGACACTCCTCGTTGAGGTCAGGTCCTATTGGTTTGCTTTTTATGTAAAATATTATCTGAACAAAATTCCGCTTTGCAGACCGATAGTTGCATGATTGTAATTCTAGCCCCCGAGCACTCGGGTAGGTTAGTATAACATGTTTGAGTGTTGAGACCATGCACATTATCTGCAACAATTTTAGCATTGCCATGTCAGTGCAAAGCCCTCGAGCACAAGTGTCGACTGGCCAGTATGGCTTCACTCAGGGAGGTGATGTTGCATAGCATTTAGGACATAGCCTTCGAGTCATTCTTTAGGAAAGTGTTTCCCTAGCTATCTAAGGCGTTAAACCCTTTCATGCATAGCAACCATATATATTTCTTTTTTAAAAGGTGGGAAAGCAACGATTAGTGCGTATTAATAGCACTGATGTAGTTTGCCCTGTTGTCTTTGTCCCTTCTCTGCTTGGGGTTGACCCAAGGTTTTTTGCGGTCTACACCATTGGTGCTCTAGGCCCCGATCATGAGGTCATCCCTTGCGGCTAGGTCACCTTTCTCCTCTTCTGGTTTTGCTTCTTCGGGCAAGTCAGGGTGCCTCTAGTGGTACCGGTGTACTCAGCGAAGTAGAAACCGTGGAATCAGGAGTTAAAATGTTGGCCAGGGTTTCTGGCATGAGCCAGTGCTCTAGGAATTGAGGCGAGCATCAGGGTGTTCCTAAGCCCATCTCTTGTTTATCCTCATGAGCAAGTTTTGACTCATCTAGGATCAAGTCCTGTTTGGCCTGTTCAATAGCTAGCCTCTCACACTCGTATGCATCTTGAAAACTACCTACGATGGTGCTGACACTGTGGGGGCCTAGCATCTTGAGTTTGAGGTAGGCATAACTAGGAATTGCCATGAATTTAGCGTAGCAGGGTTTCTCGAGGATGGCGTGGTAAGGACCCTCAAAGTCTATGACTTCAAAGGAGAGTGTCTCCTTGTGGTAGTGTACCTAGTCACCAAACATGATAGACAGAGCGATCGTGTCGAGGGGCATAACTCATCGTCTAGGGATGATCCCATGGAATGGAGAGTGTGGGGGATGCATTTTGCTTGTCTCGATGTTCAACTTCTCAAACGCATCCTTGTAAAGGATGTTTATGCCGCTTCCTCCATCCATTAGGACTTTGGTCATCTTTACGCCTCCCATGACCATGTTGACCACTAGAGGGAACCGACCAGCCTCGATGACATGATCAGGGGTGGTCATCCCCATTGAAGGTGATTGGGCGCTCCAACCATCTTAAATAAATAGGAACTACAAGCGTAGTGGCAAAGATGAGATGTCGGGTTACATTTTCATGACAGTGGTCCTTGTAGGCCTATGGGCCCCCAAAGATGATCATGATGCCCTTGATGTTGGGGTAGCTGCCTTCATCATCCTCAACAGCATCGTCCTTCTCATTCTTTAGGTGGTCGTTGTTCGTCTTGTCCTTGCCAGCTTTAATGATATCACGTTTGTAAGTATGGCAGTCCCTGGCCAAGTGATTCACCAGGAAACCATGGTTTTGACAAGTCTGGTTCATGATCTCATTGAATTTTGCACAGCATCCATGGCTTTGTTTGAATTTGTTGCCTTCTTGTTTCTCGGCGTTGGCCACGAGCTCACCTCAACGCTTACGATCCTTCTTGGGTAGTGGGGATTGGTCCACGTTGTTAGGTGAGTCACAACTTATATTTGCCATTACTGGCATTAAAGCAATCTTCACCATCGGTGTGCTCAGTGGGCTAAGGCAAACATGTCGTGGACACCGATGTTCTTCCTTCGCCCAATGTCCCTAAATGAGGGTTTCGCTGTTGACTGCCGGCGATGAAGGTTGTGACAATGCTAGTGTTGGGAATGTCCTCAAGCTTATTCTTGCGCTGCATGAAGTGCTTTATGTAATCACAAAGACTCTCGTCAGGTCTTGCGTTTGCATCCTAGGAGGTCCCATGAGGTGCCTAGGCTTAGTGTAAGCTCCCTCAAAGTGATTATAGAATGCCTTTTCGAGGTTAGCCCATCGTTTGATCGTGCCTTCCCGAAGGTTGTTTAGCCAGTTTTTGGTAGAGTCAGTGAGGTAGATTGGAAGGTACTAAATCATGAAAAACGTGTCTAGTGCGGATGCCGCTTTCATGGTGCAAGTTGGTAGTTTACTTGCCAAATCTTTGGGTATATCTCACCATCAGTATTTTTCAATGTCGGGAGCATGAAACCTATGGGGCGTTAGGGCCAACCGGATTCGGTATTCAAATGTGGGGGTTCCTACCAAGTCACAGGGATCACCCCTAGGTAGCGCATGGCACCAGCTCGGGTCAATTATAGGGATCTCCCATCGTAATGGGTATCGCCCTAGGCCATCAGAGCAATAGCTACTCCCCAAATAGTCATTAGCCCTACCAGTCCTCGTGACTCCCTCCATTGGGAGAGTGCCCTCTATTACCACCTCTCTAACCGCCACCATCGTCACCCGGTTGTGGAGCGAGATCTTGGCAGCGTTCATGGTTGTGGCATGTAGGATTTGTTAGATGGGTGCAGTGGTTGAGCCCCCTGAGTTTTGCAGGTGTGTGGCTACGTGTAATAGACGCATCGCTGGGTGCTGGTTTGCGGTCGGTAGCGGCCTCTATCTTCTCTTGAATCCTTTGGAAAGCCTATTATCCCTCTTCTGTGGATGGTTGTGGCATCGCCTCAACTTCCCTCATGGCCTCGGCCAAGTTTTGCTCGGTGTTAGAATACACTAGAGCTGCTTGTAGAATGTCATTGTGGGCCTGATAGCCCCTGAGCTACATTTTGTTGTTGGAGCTAACGTTGGAGTTTCATATTTTCCTTTGCTAACACATCGTTGTGATTAAGCAGATGATCCCTAGGCCTACTGGCTGGTCTCATAAGGTGCTGCATAATCAAACTTGAAATGATCATGGGGGAAACATTCGGGGGTGATGTACTCATTCCCCTCATGATCGTTCATACCAAGATAGCAATTGCGTGTATGTGAGATGATGTCATCATTGTCAATGTCCGTGCGGTTAACTCCATGTGGTTAGTAACGGTCGTAGAGAGAAAGGCATGAAGCCACTAGTGTTAATGAGCTTGGCGGCTCCCATGTCATGGCGCTGATTGCTCTCATCGGAGTAGTCCGATTGTTCCAAGATGGTATTGCCCTGGCTGAGATTGTGGATGGCGATCCTGACTAGGTTCAAGCCAAAGTCATCATCATGGTGATCCCAATTAGTATGACACAGGTTTTTTGGATCCTCCATAGGAGATCCAGAAGGTGGCAGTGATAGCTTGAAGGGATTGGATCAGGTACCAGTATCCGATGTTGGGATAGGATCCCTGATCTTGTGAAGGAAAAGAGTGGCATATAGTCCAGGCTCTTGGCTGGGTTTCGGTGAAAAGTTGACCATGGCAGGTTAGATGATGGACGATGGCAAGTGGTCCTTCATCAGCAGCCTTCGCTAGTCTGGCGATGAAAGCTTGGATCTAGGAGTGACTGCTCCTCCTCTCGTTCGGTCGGTTCGGGCTCCTCCTCTCATTCGGTTCCCTAACCGATCAAGTGATGAAGTCGAGCTTTGCGAAGATGATCCTCGTGCCCGACTGCATCTTCTCCTGATTCATCACCAAAGTAGAAGATGATTCCCATATGAAACACAAAAAACAAAATCTAAATGCGAAAGGCCCCTACCTAGCATGCCAACTATCGGATTGTTTTGCTCTAGTAATATCTAGCAACATGATCATGTAGATGGAATCAGATGGTAGCATACGAGACATAGAGATTTATACTGGTTTCAGGGCATGGGGTGTGCTAAACCCTACTCTAGTGGTCTAGCTACTGAGGTAGATCGAATAGGTGGAAGATTGGATCCCGTGCCTGAGGTCCCTACCCTCCTTTATATAGGCAGGAGAGGTAGGGTTATAGAGAGGGTGATGGGCTAACATATTGTGTTCCTAGTTTGTTACATGGTATGCACAACAGACTTGATCCTAGCTATCATCTTGATACACCCAGCCTTGGTTTGCCTTGATCTCCACTGTTGGTTGATCATGTTAGCCCTTGCGGGCCTCGTCCTTGACAGCTGCTGGGTCGATATCTTGGTGGTAGTTATATATATAGGTGGATGTAGGTACCCCTGGCCCATATCTCTAACACCAGGCTTTATACACATAGGGACGCTGGGGCTAGAACAGACTTCTGACATGACTGCACAATGTTCATCATTACTAGTACTATCCGAGTAGTGAATATTTTAGATGGTCGGACCTTCTATCATCCGGTGAAGTATACAGTGCAGTCCATTCCAAGCAGTCATAGGCTCACGCAGCCAAGGGGTAGCAGCTAGCTAGAGATGGCTACTGAGTACATGGTTTCATAGGTTCTGATCGCCTACACACCCTCGACTATGTTTGAAGCTGCCGTAGTAGGAATCTAACTACCTTACTACTTTATGCATGTAGCCTACGCAGATGGTGCAAGCTCCTGTTTGTAGCACAGCCGATCAGGCAAAAGTTCTACTCATAGCTAAGTACAAGAGTTACATGTCCTAGCCATTTCAAATTTACGCTGCTCGGACTATCAAGCGAACATACGGTTTACAAGAAACTGGTAAATGTCATTTCGTCCTAATATCATAGAGAGGACGTGGTCGAGGGAAAAGTTGTGAGCGAGAAGGTTGGGAAAATGCAAACAGGTGAGGGAAGGGGGAGCCAGAAGGTAGGCGATTGATGTAATGCTATTCATATGAGGGAAGGGGAGATGCTCCTTTCATATAGACCTTGAGTGGTTGACGAGAGTGAAGCTAATGCGGCAGGAAAGCTAGACACAAGAAGTGAATCGAGAGAAAGAGCTTTTGACCACCATGACACGCTTGACACTTGAATGCCTGGTGTGGTTGTGATAGGTCTTTTCTGTACTTATTTCACTCCAATCCAAGTAGTCACAAGCAGTCGAGGGGCAGACTGATTGCTACTCCGTATGACACTTTATTCTATCCTACGAGATCAAATACTCAGCGGGCGGATTTTCCTGCATTGCACAGTAAATGTCAATAGCTATGGCTCCTCCATTATGTATTAGATCAAGGCGATACTTGTTCAGATGAACTCCTCACTGTATGGTTCTTTTAAGGTCAACAAATTTTATCGAAGACACGAGTTGGCTTTAAAGGTACTCATTAATGTTTAGCATATTATAGATCAGATCAACGACAACTAGAAAGAAATTTGTAGCAAAAAGTAATCAATAGGGGCTAGAAACTAGCTACAAAATGACCAAAGGACCTAAGCTACACCATGCTCAACAGACTTTAACCCACCTAATACAAAGTTCAACAAAAATTAACACCAACATACAAATAAGAGTTCACATATTTGCAAGGGCGTCCCACAGATAAAACATATTCATGACTACTAATACTACTGATACATCCCACAGATAGGGTTGAGGCTAGCATGCAAGATTAGCTCCATGTCCACCTTCACTAAAATGGCATTGGCGGCCAGCTCAAACTCTCGACCTAGATCAGTGATGTCATCGTCCTTCGATCTTGGCCAAAAACCCTACGCCACCACCTAGACATTCACTATTGCACCAATCTGAAGCTGGGCAGTAGCCAACGCTATGGCAGCCCCCTGATGAACATCTTCGATCACCATGACTCGAAGGCCAGCAGTGCTCGAAGGTTCTCCTCTATGGTGACCAGATTGTCTGTTGTTTCCACGGGGAAGGCCGCATCACAGGTGGCTTGCATGCATGGCTATAGGGTCAAGACACACGTCCTCAAGTTCCACAAGATGGTTCATCATGTTATGGGCCTACTCCTTGATGATCACCTAGTCGGCTCACGCCTGGGAGGCCTCATTCTCGAAAACTTGAAGTGCATCGCACACGGCATCTAGCTCAATGCGCAACATCTCAGCGTTTAGCCTAGGACAATGACAACAACGCTTGGACCTTGTGGTAGTCCTTCAATAATTGATGGTAGTCTGCGTCATCTAAGTATCCGTGCTCTTTTGATGATTCACCCACTTCAGAACCAAAAGGTTGTGCGGGGACATAAGGGCTCGGCGGCTGGCGAGCGGCGATGCGATGACTCTCTGGCAACACTAGGGGGAAGCCCCATGACCAGGGATGGCACCATCTTAGAGAAAGCACTAACAATGCAAGCCAAGTTCAACCACATATAGGATAAGGGGGGAGCGATCGGATTGAGAATGCAAACGACTTATACCGAACTAATTGGCATAGCACGGCATGGAATCGCAGGTGGCTGCCCCCATCGATGGATGCCTTGTGGGGATGCTTTTTGAGCGTGACAACTGGATGAAGAATCGGGCTCTAGGGCCAATGAGGCTCAAGACACCGTCATGCCCATGTTCACCTAGTGATGAAGTAGGCACATTCCAAATACTAGTTAAATTAAAAAGCATAAACACATACTAGCTAGTATGAGCATTGCTCGCACATTCTAGTTAAATGAAGATAAACAACATGAACAATGGTATAGTGATGATCCACCTTCGAAGGGGGAACTAGTGGTGGGTCAGAGACCATGCTGATGAGAGGTCTATCTAGTCGGAGGAGGATTGCCAGCGTCAAAGGCATCCGAGGACCTCCCTATCGCCATGATCATGCATGGACACTCCAATAGCTGTCATCATCAGATCGTCTACCTCCTCCATATGGATGGGGACACTCAACTTGATTGTAGAGTCTATCACGCCCTAGAACTCCCACTAGGGGTGGTCCCTCATCTTTAATGGGGGGACCCGATAGCTAAAGAAGGTATGGATCACCCTCAGGTGTCGTTAGTCCTCGGTCCCTTTAGATCCTCAATCGCATCTAGGCAATAAGCGCAAATGCTACAGTTCTAATAGGGTTGGCATCCTCGACCATGATTCTGACATGTCAGGACGCAGCCGATCATGAGAAAAAGTCAGCATCGGCGGTCAAGGCTCAGGTAGCGCTCCTCCAATCTGGGACGAACTTCGATCGAGGCGCCCCCCATCGGACAACGATGGTGCCAAGAGGATGCTAATGGAACCACCTAGAAAAGAAACCACCACAGATCATAATGGGTAGATATTCCCAGCAAGCCCTTGCATAGCATAACGAAGACCAAGAGGTGGAGGATCCCCTCTGGGTTAAGTCATGGAGGTGGAGCCTATAGTAGTAGAGCAACCACCACAGTAAGGGGTGCGCCGGTAGCCTGAAACCCAAGAAGGTGGAAAGGGATGAAAGAGATGACAACATTTTCCTTCGGCCTCAGGCTCCACTTCGCTTCTCGCTGGTACTCTCCACCCGAGCTCAGTTGGTGGTCTCCTGAATCACCCCCTTTCTCACAACTTGTCGAACTCAGCCCGGTCAACAGAAGACCTCATCCACTCCACCATGGTCCTAGCAGGAGGTGTCGGTGGTGCACAGTAAGGTGAAGGCAAAAGCTTTGAGATGGGAATCAGGAGCTCTAGAGAGAGAAGGCAACATGTATAACCTTCCATCTTGCCCTTTGTCTCTGCTGCTATAGTTTGGGGGGCCATCGACCACCCCACGATTGAGACGTTTGTGTGGGTGGGCGAATGAGGCTTTGCCCCATCCTATCAATGTGATGGGCTGGGAGGCGACATCCCTGCTATAACAAGCTACTAATGCCACCCACGCACGCATGCCTACACTGGGAAAGTAGGAGCATGTCGTCTGAGTAGTCAAGATTTTCAGACAGCCGGACCTTTTGTGATTTTGTGAAGTAGAAGTGTTGTCTAATCCAAGCAGTCATGACAGTCGAGGAGCACACTGAGGACTTGCTTCAATTTCTCTTGGTTTGTAGAGGCACGCATCAGTTTATAAAATCTAAATTTTGATTAAAATTGTCTTTGATGCATGGTTCTTGCAAGTCAACAAATCTTATCAAATACATAAAAATAGGATACAGTTGGGTTCAATCATAGATCAAAGGCACTCATGACTACTACTACTACTGATACAAATGTTGTGACCAAGTACACTTCAGTAGGCAATAGTTTTACTCATAGCTCTGTATAGTTTAGTGTCCGATGAGATGAAATGTGCCATATTCGGACTTTCTTGCGAGTGCAGTAAAATATGATGAGCTATTTGGATGCTCTATTTTGGCAGCTCATTTCATTGATGTGTATTTCTTAGAAGACGTGCTCCTCAGAGATTGTGGAGATGTGGCCTCGCCTTACCTCCCGCTATCGCTCGGTATCTACTAGAATTCGATCGGCCATGCGCATCTCCTGCTATAAAAATAGAGGAAAAATAGGGAAGTCAGTACAGTTGCCTTGTAACCTTGCAAACGCACCTTCCCTGCTCACCACCTCCCTAGCACCTCATTCTTCAAGCTTGAACCATGGCAGCATAGAAGCGTCCAAGGGAGGAGACGATGGGGGACCAACTAAGGAGAGGGTGTTCAGGGGGCCCTCCGTGCTCCGTGTTGGACTGGTGGAAGTTGGGTGAGTACGGATCTCACCCTCAATCTTTTTGGGAACATTTTGAAGTTCTATCTTGGTGCAGTGCCATCTCAATGGCTTGACCAGGTGCCATGGCCTCTCATTGGCGGTGACAGACCCTCGTCGTCCTAGCGGCTGGTGGACCCAGTCATCGTAATCGGTAGGCTCCTCTTCTAGCTCATCGAGCGATGAGCAAGGGGGGTGCACCATGGTGTAGAACCTTGACATGACTAGGTAGGCTTTCCACGTGGAGAGTCAGGAGGCAGGAGCGGCTGCAGTCATGCCTCTCCGTTGTGGAGACTGGCACTCGCCATAGCCGATAGGGAGATAGGCACATCTAAAGCCGCAGCAGGGTTTAGCGCAGGTGTAGCTCACTGGTAAGGCATTATCATTACCGTATCTTCTTAGTTTTGTGTGGCACCGCACCTTATTAATTGGTACAGTTTTCTCATTCTTGCTCTTTAGCCGTCATGGACCAACTGAATGCTGTGTTGGTGCTGCCAATGGGGCTAAACTTCCTTGAGCGTGTCCATGCTCTGTCGACTGCATGTTCGGTAGGTAGTGATGCATGGCCTTCACCATGGGGCTATGTCAGCCTTGGCCACTGCCCACCTCCGTTCAGACATGGACTTGCATGTGGTGGAGCCAGGGTTCCCGCCGGAGCTACTGGTCTATGAAATCTAATTGGTTTTAAGTTTTTGAGTTTCTTTTGTCTATTTCTCAGGATTCCATTTTGCAGTGTTGGTGGGCCCCAAACGGATAGGGAGATCTGCCGACGTGAAAATTTGATATTCGACAAAAAATTCACACCGCACCAAAAATTAGATGCCTCTCTTTTGCCCTCTGCACGGAAGTTAGGTTTACCATGCCATCGATTTTAGACAATGGCATTTGTTGTACTATGATGGCCACATAAAAGTGCAAGGAGTCGCCAGTCTCTGCCTAAATCTCCATCCTCCAGCCAGCCACCATCTCTCATCCCGCTCCAAATCCTAGCCCCATGGCCTTCCTTCTCCACTCTCTAGCCACCCCCTCTACCACCCCGCTCTGGACCCTAGGCGTCATCGGCACAACAGCTCGAATCATCAATCTCCACTCTCCAGCCGCAACCTCTCTCATACCTTTTTGAACCCTAGCTAGAGCCAGATCCCCTTCGATTCATCAACAACAGGTCAGCATAGCCAGAGCTAGATTGGGTACCCCTACCTCGGCACCTATCGATGACTGTATAGGTTAGATCAGGATCCGCTACCTCAACACCTTTCATGACCGGCCAGGATCTGAACCCTAGCTAGAGCTGGATCTGGTACCCCTTTGTCAACGCTGGCCGCACCAGTTCAGCGACCATGATGACAAGACCACGATGCCGATGACTAAGCGTAGCCAGGGTACATGGAGGAAGAAGGTACCTAAATTCCTTTTATGATAGTGTGTTGTGTTGTAGTGGTTGAACCTAGGATATGTAGATAGCGATTGGGTTACATATTTCCTATAGTGAGTGTAGATGACATGTGCTTTATGGGATTAATGACTTTCGTATAAGTTGTAGTTACTAGTTAGGTACTTATTTGCAAACTCTTGCTCTGTTATGTAGACATTCGGTAGAAGTTTTAGTTAATAAATACCTTTGTAATCTCGATGAATAGCTACTAAATGCTTTTGAATAAGAGCAGGAGGCACAAATCAGCAAAGAATCATAGGAAGATGGAAGAACCAGGGGAGGTAGTTGAGGGATTTGGTGATACAGATGAAATATATTCAGATTTACAAGATGAGGCTAGTGGCCCTTGCAGTTGAGGTGCTTGTTCTATCTTGTATTGTGTTCGGGCAGGAGGGACCGGGGCATGCAGGATAGCAATGCAATGCTCTGCTGTCTAGATAGTAATGCAATTTATGCATCCTTGCTGCTTAAATTTGTTTCTCCTAATTTTAGCGTCTAGTTTGAAGAAGCCAGTACAAGAGGCTCCGCTAGCAGAACAAAAGGCAGCACTAGTATCAGTCCTAGCGGAAGGCAATCCAAGAGAGTGAAGTCACCATGACCAGGAGAGTTAAATCATGGATCTGAGAAGAACAAGCAAAACCATGCAAAAGTGAAGTACCACCTAGGCTACAAGATCTCGCACATATGTTGTATAGTTGCAATCATTTGTAAGTGATGGTTGTGTTTTATTGTTACTCTAGCCTTTGTATAAATAGAAACTCATGTGCACTGTTAATAGAAGTAATAGTGGCAAGAGTCAATTTGGCATCATCATTTAATTTTGCAGTTGCAATTTTGCACCAATCAATATGGTACCTGTGCATTGTTCTTATGTAATTCCATATCTATAACCTAATCTTTATTTCTTGAATTTCGTAGTATGTAATCCATATTAGTACTTGTGCATTGTGCTTATGTAACCCGTATCAATATGAAAATGTGTTACTTGTTTTGAACTAATCTCTTGGATTTTCAATTAAAGTCCTCTTCCACTATCTATAACCTAATGTTTACTGTTTGAATTTTACAGTAAGCTATGGAAACTATACGAGCAGAACCTGCTGCTGATGGGCACAAATCAATGAATAGTGCTGATGTTGTTCCCAATGTCCTATGCCTCTCCTAGGGCTAGGTCCACTCCTAGGTTAGCGACAACACCCGTTTTTTGAAGAATGCTGGTATCCCGAAAAGTTCCACCAGAATAGAGACATCGGCGGAGAGAATGCTTCGGGAACACTTGTTGCTGAACAGGAAAGTTCTGCTAACCTCATCAAACAAGTGGATGAACTAAGGAGGAAGACAGAAAAGACTAAAATGGAGTTTGAGGAGTTCAAGATACAGTAACAGGAGGAGTACAATAAGCTACGTGAGAATATCATGCATTTCAACTCTTCTTCTGGTAACTCTTGGTCGTAAACTCTGTTGGCTTGATGCAGTGAACAATTGTGGTTTGATGTCTATACTGGTGTGCTGATTTGATGTGGTGAAACTGTCCGTGGGTTGCTGCTGATGTGTAAATAGTAATTTGTTGTGTTTGATTGTCATGCTGAATAATTATGTAGATAATCGTCGAATAATTATATAGTCAATCTGTGCAACAGTGATGATCTCGAATTACTTTTATGATGAATTGATTGTTGAGCACGTGGTAGAACCTGGGCAGGCCACGTGATCAAATAAAAATGTGACACGTGGACGAACTAGTGCATGACACATGAAATAGCCAATGGCACCACACATGGGCTAATAAAAATCCGACATGTGGAAGAAAGTCGTCAAGCCACAGTGGCCGAATAAAAAACAAAATGTGGACGGACAGCAATGTGACACGTGGTCAAATAAAAAAACGGCCACGTGGACCAATAAAAACATGACACATGGTCCACTAAAGAAGCAACATGCGACCCAACCGCAACACGACATGTGTGCCAATAGAAAATTGTCATGTGAAACAATAGGGGCCCGACACATGGTACAGTAAGAACCTTAAATGTGTAAGAACCAGAGATGGACATGTTGTGTAATAAGAAGGTGACACGTGCCCGAACCATCTCCAATTCAACCAACTATAGCATGTACACGTGAAAATCATCTCCAACAAAAGCACCCGTCAGTGTAGCTGCTCCCTGACACGCATGCCAAAACAGTTCTATGATGGTCAGTTTTTCATCATAGATCTATCCAATTCTATGACGAATTTCTAGAATCGTCATAGAAGTTCAAATATGACGCGACTTCTATGACTGAACCCTTTTTCGTCTTAAATTCGTTATAAAACTGGAATTATGACGAATTTAGCTGCTTTTGTGACAAAAGTTATTTGTCATGAAAGTGGATATTCCTAGTAGTGATAGGAGCCAATGTGCATTGAGTTAAAGCATGATAAGTTGTATCCTCTTCAGCTGCACGTTTTGGGCAAAAACTCTAGACATCTATTGTATTTTGGCCAGGTTTGCATAAGCTGGAATAGAGTTATTGGTAACACGCCACCAAAAAACTTTAACTTTTGGAGGTAATTTCAGTTTCCAAAGAACTTGCCAAATTCGGTTGTTTTGATTAACCGAAAGCAGTGTTATTTTTAAAATGGTCAATAGTTCTTGTGTGAGAAATCAATAAACAGTAGGTTGATCTTACGGTATACATACCACTCTTTTCGGCTCTCCAGGACTAGCTATCTTCCTCAAGTCTTCCAAGAGGAATTATACCAACTACATTTACATCATGCATTAGATAGTTATCCGGAAGAGCTTGTGTGTTCCACGTCAATCCATCCAGGGATAGGAGCTCATGAAACTCTTTCGGGTTGTGCTTCCGACTTTTAGTTGTTTTCTGTCTCCAATTCTCTTAATGGGGCCTTTCTCCAAAACTTTCTCTTCCTTTCAAGATTGCCTATCAAATGTGAGAACTTCCAATTTTAACAAGGACGAAGGCCCTAGGGATGAGCAACTGTAACAATAATAGACAAGCTTTCATACATGGAAAATATAGCTAGGTTTCTGTCCCTTGCTCGAGTAAGTGGTTAATCTAAGACCATAAATCATATACAATGAAGGTGCTTAGAGGAGGTTTTTAGCCAAAAAAAAACTTGTTTTCTTCACTATACCATTAGCACGGTACCTGATGCTTACAAGGAACATAAGATGCTGAGCACCAATACTTTCTAATGCAATTGTTGTCATTGTAGGAACTAACTTTTATACTGATTGTAGAGGAATTCTCGTCGATAATGATCGTTTTATGTGCAGGGAATAAGAAGGTTAGGATAAATATTTTATTTAATATTTTATCTATTATGAAGTTATGTTCCCTTAATAAATCACATACCAAATGATACTAAAAATTCACTTTAGATTATATTATTATAATGTGATAATAAATTTTGTAAGTTGTACATTTCGACTAAGACAAATGACATAATAATGGTAATTTAACTTGAAATACTTTATGTTTTTATAAAACGATACTACCACATATATAATAGTTGAGGACAATTCCGATCCCTGTGTGCCACTGAAAAAAATGGTTGGCCCGTATATACCATTGAAAAATTTCACTTGCAACTTCTATACCAGCTTTTAAATCTTTTCTTTCCCCTGATGCCACTTTCATCAAGTGGATGTTAACTTCCTAGATAGCACCGATAGTAACCGATTGACATATGGGGAATTGTAAAAGAACCAAATGATACATGTACAAATCTTGTAATAAATATTTTGGCTTCAAAACAATGTTAAATGTAAAAAATTTCAGCTACAAAGTTTTAGATGTCATCGAGCACTCCTACTTTGATGTTAAACTTAGGATATAACTTAAACTTAGGTTTCAAGTAATGCATACTAAAGAATAACAGTGTGCAATGTAAAGGATGATAACACATATTTTAATATGGAGCCTCCATATTAAACCTCCACAATATACAGATAACACTTTAATTTGTTATTCATGAGAACATAAATAAACCTCTAAATCTAGATCTAAACTACCAACCTCTATCATTATGAAACTTAATATAAAGTAACATATACATTTCCTTTTAGTTACCACCTTTGCCATTATGAAATATAATACAAAGTAACCCTTTAACTTGCATATAAAATATCAAGCAATTGTTGTTATAAATATATAAACCCTTTGCCATTATGAAATATTGTATGATGTGACCACTTTAATTTGCATCTAAAATACCAACATTTATTGTTAGAAAAAATAAACTAAAATGTCCCTTTATCTCTAACTTACAAATATAAGATATTTGGGAAATTATATAACCATAAAGTATACTATATATGTTTCTAAATTCCTAGTTTCTACCACTATTAAATTGAAAGTAAATTTGAATCCTATAGTATTCTATAGTTTATCGATCATGGAAAAAAATCCCTTAAGAATTAATCGATAAATAAATTATGCATACATACATAGAAATTACATGTATTTTAATAGTTTAATGTCATAAAAATATTCTCTTAATAAACCACATAATAATGACCCTTATAGTTTATTTTGTAGTTATATTAAACTCTCTAAAAATTAATTCATTGAAAGAGAAAATTCGATATCTTGAGTGCCAAGGTGCACGCTTGAACGACTATTTAAGCTATAAAGGAAAATTTTTAATGAAGGCACACAATAAGATCTAGAGTTTGACCTTAACACGTGAGCAGTAGCAGATCTATGTATTAGCTTTTGCCAAAATATGTTTATCTCCCTTCATAAATTTTTATTTATGTATGTTAATTATGCAATAGTTGCATGTGTTAATTGACTTAAAATCAATAGGTTTGGCGCCACCAGTTTTGAAACCTAGATCCTCCACTAACGCGTGTAAAGAAACTAAAAATATTATCAAACTGTTGAAAGCTAAACACATATTCATAATGTCACAAAAGGATGTAACAAGAGATACTATAACTTAAGCTAAGGTTTGAACTTATAGTACATATTAAAAACTAGGTGTGCAACACAAAGATAGAAACATATATAGAACAACTCGTAAATGTATCGCAATTGTATGGAGACTATAGAGTATCTGAATGGATACTGCGTTAGGTCAAATGATTTGAATGCATTGAGAGCAAAATTAATTAATTTTGATTAGTTGCGCTACTTAATTTATCTACTAAACTTTTAATGCTTTAGATACTACTAGTTGTTGTATGGTGTCGATGTTTCGAGTAAACATCAATGAGTAAATTTGTATTATTACGCGTTGGACCCGGATGGTGTGCTAAAAGACACAAGGTTTATACTGGTTCAGGGCAGAATGTCCCTACATCCAGTTTGCAGCTACTGCTCGTGTTATTAGCACTGAAAGGTTCGTAGTAGGGGTTACAAACGGGTGAGAGAGGGACTGGTCCCAAGTGTCTGATCGAAAGGTTGAAAGGATGCTTAGAGCTTTGTATCTGCTCAGCTATGTGTTATGTGGTGCGTGGTGTGTTCTATTGATCTATTTAGTGGGGTGCCCTGACTTCCCTTTTATAGACCGAGGGGAAGCAGAGATTATAGATGGGAGAAAGAAGAAAAACTAGAGGCAAAGAAGGTTCTTCGAATGTGCCAGGTCTTCCTTTTCCTCTAAGCAAGCCCTATTGACATGGCAGACGGTGCTAGAGATAGCTCCATGCTAGGCTTCTGTACGCTCATGATGCCATGCTCTAGCTTAATCTGCAAGTGGTCACATCCCATCCCGCCCAGGTGGGCGGCGCGATAGACCAAGGTGTTGATCCGTGACCCTATGGGGAATGGACGGTGCAGTGACCACATGTCCATCACTATAGAGGATGTGAGTCTCTTTCTAGACCATAGTGGTTTTCGTATTCTTCCATCAGGATCCACGCCCGAGGGCAAATGACGGCGCCCACAACACTGTAAGACAAATGTCTATGCCTACAACACTATTCAAGCTCTAACATGTTCGAAAGGGCTTTAAAGTGCCCATCTTGTCATATCCTGAGGGTACTTTCCTGTAGGTGTGCAGGGTATGGTCCTCGGTATTGCGGTTGACTTGAGTGTCCTGCCTTATCTACACGCGTAGTTATGAAGGAGCAGCGCGCAGACATCGGGCGAGGTAGAGCCAGCCCCTAGGGGGTCAGGCGAGACAGAGTCTGCCCTCATACATTAGGCAAGGCAGAGCTAGCCCTCGGACATCGGGCGAGGCAGAGCCTATCCTCAGATGTCGGGCAAGGCGGAGTCTGCCCTTAGACGTCGGGCGAGGTGGAGACTACCCTCATATGTTGGGCAGGGCAGAGTCTGCCCTTAGACGTCAGGCGAGGAGGAGCCAGCCCACTGTCAGTCGGGCGAGGTGGAGTCTGCCCTCAGACATTGGGTGAGGCAGAGTCTGCCCTCAGACGTCGGGCGAGATGAAGTCTGCCCTTAGACATCGGGCGAGGTGGAGCTAGCCCGCAATCGTCGAGCGAGGAAGAGTCTACCCCTAGACGTCGGGTGAGATAGAGTCTGCCCTCTAACATTGGGCTAGATAGAGTTTGCCCTTAGACATCGGGCGAGGCTGGAGCCAGCCCCTAGAGATCGAGTGAGGCGAAGTCTGCTTGGGGCGGGGCCCATGGTCCTAGTGAATGGACGAGGATTGACCCAGTAAACATTGTAGTCATGCTCTTGATTGTGTGGATGAATCAACGTTCGACGGTCATTAGACCCTGCTCTTCGGGTACCCTAATATTGGTCCCCGACAGTAGCCCCGAGCCCCTGGGCGATTTGAGTAGAATTGCCTAGAGGATTTTTGACTTGCTAGTGGGCGCGCGCGAGTGCACCCAGTGGGTGTAGCCCCTGAGCCTGTATAGGAGTAGGATACTCCTTCAGAGGGTTTTCCATAAGAGAGGATTCTGAGAGCCCTAGCCCTCCATTGTTGCCCACAGCATGCCCTGAAGATGTGATTTCTTCTTCGCCAAGGTTGGACCCTTCACGGGCGTGGTCATGAGACTTGGTGGTTATTTAGCTAGAGAGCTCAACTGGGATCCTGACATCCTATTCAGTGGGGATTCAGTCAGTGTCAGCCCAGCTGAGACTCGATCATGGGGCGAGACTCCCATGAAGCTTGTGTGCCTGAGTTTTAGCCCATCATGGGCCCATCCTTTGTCGTAAGGGTGCCTTGGGATGGTCACCGAAATCATTGATGGTCCAGCCCTCAAACTCCTAGGCCCAGCTGGGCTAGAGGAACATTTTTTGACCTATATCCTTTTGTTGGTAAAGAGTCCTGGTCTGCCCAAGAAGGTGAAACATCCAACGCGACTTTGGAGGGAAAGGATAGGGATTGGGGGCGCATATCCCGCGTCGTGATGTGGTCGTGGATCAGTGGCAGGCATGGAGATCTAGGTAGATGGTTGCCTTCCTTGCATCCGTCGCCCCTATAAAACAAAAGGGTTCACCCCTAGGGTTTGGTACATTGCCTCTTTGCCTTTGCATCTACAAACCTCCACCGCCAATTGCCTAAGCCTCCCACATCCGCATCTTAGCTAGTCGTCGAATTCGCATCCACTCACCCCAATCCTCCAATGGAGCCACTGGTGCCACTTCGAATATCACCCTCCAGCGCCTGGAGGGCCTCAGTTTGTCGCTATCTTCTTTGCATGCAGGACTGCCAGTCGAGGAGTGGTGGCTATCCGGCGATGAGGATGCGCCATCGCCGCCAAATGGCTACATCATATCCTTTGCTCACTTCCACGAGTGGGGATTCAGCCACCCTCGCCCATAAGTTTCTTTGGGGATTGCTGCACTACTACAAGGTGGAGCTGTAGCATCTTAATCCCTAATGGAATCCAACACATTGTGGCATTCGTCACCCTGTGTGAGGGATTCCTGGCGATCAGTCCCCACTTCGAACCTGTGGCGGAACTTCTTCGCTACCACCCTCCTAAAGAAGAAGGAGAAGAAGCAAGAGCTTGAACTGTGCCGATGGGATGCGTCGGCATTCAACTCCGCAATAACTGGGTCAGCGAGTACCCACCGATGCGTCTATCGACCTCCAACCAGGGGTGGCATTTGCATTGGTTCTACGTCAAGAACGATGTAGCTGCCCCCTTCCTAGAATTCACCGAGTGCCTCATCAAAGAGGTCCTAGAATCATGGAGGAGGTAGAAGGTCCCTAGGAGAAAGACAAGAAGAAAATCTAGGACCATCTCGCCACTGTCCAAATTCTGAAGAAGATGGGCATGAAGGGGTCGGGGATCATCGGCGCCTAACCACGCATGGAGGGTGGCGCCGCTGATGAGGTGCACGCTTCCCCTACACGTGATGGTGCTCAAGGCAGTCACTTGATAGGACAGCGCTCGCCAAGGGAGCACTCTCCCCCTCTGATGTGGTGCAGCGCATCAAGGAGGCGATGAGCCTCCATAGGACAACATCGGTGCTCTCCTTGATTTCATATACCCTGGTGTCGTGGCATCGTCCAATGCGGTCGGAATCAGGGGTACATTGTCTTCATAAGTTTTCTTTCCTCAGTGCCTCCTTTTTAATCGAACTTCCCAACCTTTAGATGTTGATATTGAGATAGGGGGACTAGTCGAAAGAAGCTCATCCTTATGGATCTTTTGGCTCCACTGTCGAAGGACCCAGCCATGACGGTGCCCAACCGTGCCACGACTGAGTGGCAGCGGAAGGTGAAGGAGGACGAGAGGAGGAAGAAGCAGCAAAAGCTACGTGCGTGGAGTGCGGGAGGAAACCGATAGTGATGATGGATGACGACGAGGAAGAAGAAGATGAGGTAGTTGCCGACACCGAGTGGGATGACCTGGAGAGCGAGGATCCACTTACAGGTATCCACTCATCCATGTTGGGACCCTTCCCATTTCATGCAGGAGGGAGTGAGTCCATGAGGTCGGTAGAGGCAGGTCGAAACCGTCGGCCTATCCTTAGAACAAGTAGGGGTAGGGTGGATCAGCCACCATGCTCGAGGTGTTAGTGGAGGGGAGCAGCCCCACTGCCGTGCCTCAAGAGTCAGCGGGGGTGGGTGGATCTATTGCCGCACTTAAGGTGCTAGCAGGGGGCGGGTGGATCTTCCGCCACGCCTGAGGTGCCGAGGGAGGGGGATGGCTCTACCGTCATGCCTTTGAGTGCAAGAAAGGTGAGCCCCTTGGCATAGGAGTAGGGGGCAGGCACCAAATGGCCCTGTCCTAAGGAAGCAGAGCAAGGACCTAGGGGTTCATCCCCCAAATGTATCGTGTGCCCAATGGCGCCGATGTAAGTCATTTGACTCCTCTATTTTCTCTGTTTTTCTCTGTTTTTGGTGTGACTCATGCCTTTTGTTTCTTGCAGCATCCTAAGACTAGGGCCACTCTTTGGCGCTCGTGCCCCAAGAAGAGTGTCACCATCCAGGCGAGACATTGGCCATCACCCTGACAGTCGCACTTGCTTTGGGCAGGAGCAGAGCCGACGTCACAGCCTCGTCGGCCGATCAGGCACCGCCCACAGTGGTGCTTGTATCCCTTAGTCAGGACAAATGGTCGCCAGGGCTGAGGGAACACCCTCGGAGGTTGCCGAGTAACTGGCGATGGAAGCGATTCCGTTGCCTAATGTCGAAGCTGATGGAGCTACCAGCTTGCACTAGTGGTGCCTACCGCTGTGGGTGTGACACTATCGGTCGAGGCCCCTCTGAACATAGATAGAGGCAAGTAGCGGACTGTGATGAGCCAGGTGTAGCTGGACGTAGCTATGGCGGTGCCTAAGGAAGCAGCGCGATCCATGCCATCGATGGTCCAAGTGATGGTGCCCGATGCAGGCCGGTCGTGAGGGAGGCATGGCTGAGGGGTCCTTGGGCACCATGGCGGTTATGGAGAGGA
The DNA here is from genome assembly GCF_019320115.1 of Miscanthus floridulus. Lineage (NCBI taxonomy): Eukaryota > Viridiplantae > Streptophyta > Magnoliopsida > Poales > Poaceae > Miscanthus > Miscanthus floridulus. Next base: position 18,261,125 of record NC_089584.1, on the reverse strand, counting down.
CCGACAGGGAGTTGCCCATGGCCATGATGTTGGGGGGTAGCCACTCACCTACGTAGGGTGAGCCATTGCTCTAGTGGATGGATGCACAAGACCCAATGTCGATACTCTTATCGCTCGATGATGCTACTAAGAGCATAGAGCGAGAGAGTCTCAACGGGGAGATTTTGGCCATGTTGGAAGCTCTGAACCAGGCCAGAGGCGTCCTGCGCGACATCGTCATTCCTACCAGTCAGGTATTCACTTAATCTCTCCTCTCGCTTTCTTCTTTCTTCATGTATTTTTGTGTTTTGACATTGATATTCTTTTAGTCCCTTATTGCTCGTAGCTAGGAGAAATTCTGGTTCCTCCACGAGTAGAAGAAGAAATGGGACCGCCTCGCCGAAGGGGCCTGGCTACATGGGGATGTGAGTGCCCAGCTTGTTGTTGCCCAACAGAGGGTGGCCGAGCTGACTCCCCTAGTCAAGGAGGCGGCTGGGCTCCGACAGTGGGAGGCCGAGGCACGTCAGGACATGGAGGTTGTCGAGAAGATGTTCTAGGATCTATCATCGAGGGCGCGACAGGACAAGGAGGAGGCCACCAGAGTCTGGAAGGAGTGGGACGAGCCGCTCCAAAGGGGCGTCGAGGCCTGCCAATGGATCCTCGACCTCTTGGCCAAGGTGGACAAGGAGCGGGAGCTCAAGCTGGGAGTCGAGGAGAGGTCTGCGGCCCTAGAGCAGAAGGTTAACCTAGACGTCGAGGTGGTTGCCCGGCTATGTAGGGAGTGAAGACAAGCTATGCCTAGACTATGGAGAGGCTCCGCTTGGAGCATAGCACTGACCCACTGAAGAGCAGCAACTAGGCCAGTCCAAGAGCACGAATGAGGCACAGTAGAGGATCGGCTCCCTATAGGCCGATCCTAGAACCATGGTAGCCCAAAGGTAGAGGCTGAGAGCATCTCCACTTGGCTGGTCACGGAGCTTGCCTGAGGCATAGATGATCCTTTAGGTGGAGAGCGATGAGCACGATCTCCTGCACACTGTCGTCGGGGTGGTATTCGACGACCTAGAGGTGGCACGGTCGGAGGGAACTAGCTCGCTTGCGGCCCATGCCGTAGATATCACTGACACGGGTGCACTAGCTCGAGCAGGAAGCTCTTCGCTTTGGGATCACCCAAGCCTTTCGCCATCGCCCGCTCCCACTATGCCGATAGTATTGACTTGGAGACAATGAGCCTTAGCTTCGCGCCTGGCTACAAAGCCTCTAAGCTAGATGAAATAGAGAAGGCGGTGGTCCTATCGCGTGGAACCTGGTGGACAAAGCTGAAGAGATAGTTCTCCATGAAGGGAATAGTTAGTCAACTAGGTTGGGTGACCTTGGATAAGCATCATTGTACTCTATACAATTGCCGATCCTTTCGTATTATAAGAACAATTTCAGTAACTTTGTTATTTTTTTTGTTTGATTGAATTTGTTTCCTTCCCTTTTTGTATGTGAAAACAGAAGGCTCATGTATTCCGTACCCTTCCATTCGTTAAGACCATAGGGCCCGAGGTGTAAGGGGAGAACTTCGACCATGCTGGTGAGCAAAGACACCATAGCCGCCGAGGTGTAGGTGTTTTGTAGTCCAGCCAAACATGACCAATTATTCATTTCCACAAACCTTGCCACTAGGCTTAGTGTGAAGAAGAGGTCTGACGCAGCGACTGTTTTAGAAAAGGTATACTTATACCTTCATCAGCCCCCGAGTGAGGTCCAACCCCTTTGCCGCTATTGGGGTTGGATGTCACTAAAAATCGAGGGAAGGACAGCTAAACTTAGGAGAATGCATTTCCCATATTCGCACGTACCCTCTCCCTAGGATCTTAGCTATCATTCTAGTGATCGTGTGTTAGGTCTCCTTGTAAGTCCAACCTTCCTTGAGCCCCCATGTGTGGTGAGGATTTGATCAAGGGTCGGCTCATTTTTCATGACTGTCGCCCCATCCATAGTTTCCACAATAGGAGGGGTTGAGTTAACGCCATTTGCCTTGATGGCTTAGGTGATGCGCTCGATGAGCTTGCTGACGGGCGTGTTCGAACTAGAATTTGGTTCCAGTTGCTTGTAATGGGGTCAGGCAAAGCCCTCGGGGGGGGGGGGGGGCATTCCGTTGCTCCTTTACCCGCCTTCTAATAGATTCCCCCTTAATGGGGAGTTTATGGGCTCAGCTGGAGGTTTGGGTTGAACAAGAAGGTGGAGATGACCTTGTCCGCTTCTAGGCAGGACGGATGAAGGCCACTGGGGCTCATCTACATTTTCTCCCCTGGATTTGTTTGACGCGAGGTGGCATCAGGCCCTTTGTGGGCGGCCTTCAAACCTCGGTCTCTTGATCTAGGATCAGGCATCTTGAGCCCCTAATCCCTATGGGGTTCAAAAGGGGTCGGCCATGTTTCATGCATCACCCATGGGTTTCCGCAACAGGAGGGGCTGAGCAAACGACACTTGCCTTGATAGCTCGAGTGTTGCGCTCAGTGAGCTTGGTAACAGGTGTGTTTAAGTGGAATCTGGGTCCATCATCTACTGACGGGGTCGGTAGAGCCCTCATGTGGCATTACACTACTTCTAAACCCGCCTCCTGATAGATGCCCGAGTCGTTTGGTAGGCTTGGGTGGCCCGTTGGCCTCTCCTCGATTGGAGATTCTGTGGGTTTGGCTTGATGTTATAATCAAATGAGAAGGGTCAAGATGTCCCTATCCGCTTCTAAGTGGGGTCAAGCAAGGCCGCTGGGGCTCATCTCAGTTTTTCTCCCCTAGCTCTGTTTGACATGAGACAGCCTCAAGCCCTTCATGGGCCAGCCTTTGAACCTCGATCGATCGCCGTTCATATTGAATGAGACGACCACTATTTCATGACGCGACGTGAAGCATTGTGATGTGTAATCGCATGTGCAATGCTTGGATGTACGAGATGATTGAATGGATGAATGTATAAATGATCATAGTTTAAGAAAAAACGGGGGTCGATAATGTTACCTCGATGGCATGAGTGACGGGTTCTGGGAGCTCTTTACCAGATGTGTCTATGCGGGGTTCGGGTCCGACGTCTAGCGTAAACTGCATGAGACTCCCATTCCTCCATATCTATCATTCGGCAGCGGTCCAAGCCGTTTGATCGATTTGGGTGACCTAACAACCTCTCCTTGATGGAGATTCTGTAGGTAGGCCCCTCCAAGTCCTTCCCAAGAAGGTGGAGGTTAAGGGTCAGAGTGCGGAGACAAGGACTCTGATCGCACTGGTGGACAAAAATGCCGTAGCCACTAGGGCATAGGGTCCTAGCAGTCCGACCAGGCCTACTCAAGGTTTGCGCCCGCACATCCATGCCTCTAGTTTTTTAAATGTAAGGAATGGCTAGACAAAGAGAATGTCTAGCAGGATAGACAGCCTCGCTAGCCCCCAAGCAATTCTTGACCATCTACCATCGCTGGGGTCAGAAGCTCGGTAATGAAACTAATACGTAAAGTAAGCAAGTGAGAATGCTTACCTTTCGGTAGTGGTCTTGAGCCATCCGATCAACCTGGGCACCGATTTTATCTTGATGGTAAGTGTGGTGGGTTCGAAAAGCCTCCCCTTGATATGAGCATGACCCTGCTTGCTCCTTATCCGTTTCTCAGTTATTGGTCAAGCCGTATGATCGACTCACATTACCTGTTGAGACAAGATTTCCCTATGGAAATAGAGGATAAGGATATTCCTGCACAAGAATTTAGTTAGGTACATAAGCCAAGCGTCGATATTGTGCAAAAATGGACGAGCTCTTCGTTATAGCGAAACAGATTTTTAGCTCTTCTCCCTCTTTTTGTAAAAGTGGTTTTAGTGTATTCTGACCCTTCCCATAGTTGAGGTCATAAAGGTTGGGAGTGCAGGTGAGCTAGCTCTGATCACACCGGTGAGCAAAGGCATCGTAGCTGCTAGGGGCATAGGTTTCTCATAGTCCACCCAGTTTTACTCAGAGCTTGTTCCCAAAAACCTAGCTCCTAGGACTTAACATACAAAGGGCAGGCATAGAGAATTTTTGTAGGATAAATGTACTTATATCAGCCCTCGAGTGAGGCCCGACCCCCTGGTATTTGTTGGGATCGGATGTCATGAAGGGCCAGGGAATTTTGATAACGAAACTAATATGTAAAAAGTGTGCTGCTCGATGTTCCAGGCATTGGTGAAGACCTCAACATTGATGGTTTTTAGTTTTTAGGTGCCTGGCTGGAGTACCTCTATGATGACATATGGTCCCTCCCACAGTGGGGAGACCTTGTGGTAGTCCTTGTTGCTCTAGACAAGGTAGAGGACCAGGTCCCTAATCTTGAAGGCCCGACCCCGCACTCGTTGGTTCTGGTACCGTTACAACGTTTGCTGGTACATGGTCGAGCAGAGGAGGGAAACATCGCGAGCTTTGTCTAGCTAGTCCATGGCATCTCATGGGATGCCTTGGTTCATCGTACGCCATAATCCTTGGTGCTCCATAGTCGAGGTCGGTTGGGAGGATGGCCTCGGAACTGTACACCATAAAGAAGGGCGAGTAGCTGGTGGCTCGACTAGGGGGTTGTCCTCAGGCTCTAGAGTACTAAAGGAAGTTTGGCAACCCAGCGTGTGCCAAATTTGTTCAACCGGTTGAAGATCCTAGGTTTGAGGCCTTATAGGACCATGTTGTTTGCGCGTTCCACCTGCCCGTTCGTTCGAGGGTGTGCTATGGAGCCCAGTCGATGCTGATGTGATGTTCATCGCAAAATCAGAGGAACTTCTTCCTAGTGAACTATGTGCCATTGTCCATGATGATGGAGTTTGGGACTCCAAAGCGATGGATAATGTTGAGGAAGAACAAGCATGGCCTACTCGAATTTTATCATGGAGATCGGCTGAGTTTCTATCCATTTTGTAAACTGGTCAATGGTAATAAGCAAGTGGATTTAGCCCTTGGGTGCCTTTTTGAGTGGTCCAACCAGATCAAGTCCCTAGACTGTGAATGGCTAGGTGATGGGGATCATCTGAAATGCTTGGGCTTGTAGGTAAGTCTACTGAGCGTAGTATTGGCACCCTTCGTAGGTGCATACGATTTGCTCAGCATCGGCTACCACAGTAGGCCAGTAGAAGCCCTATCGGAATGTGTTTCTGACCAAGGTTCAAGGCGTGACATGGTGACCACAGACCCCCACCATGGATATCAGTCAGCAAACGCTTCCTCTGTTCGAAGGGGATGCAGCACTGTAGGATCCCGGTGTGTCCTCACTTGTAGAGTTCACCCTACACAAGAACAAAGGACTTGGCGTGATGTGCAAGCCATTGGGCCTCTATCCTATCTATCGGTAGTGTGTCACGGAGGAGGTAGTTGAGGTAGAGCGTTCTCTAGTCGACCAGAGGGTCGGGCTCTGTCACTGGATCTTCTTCAAGGTCCATGACTTTGGAATCGGATGTAGCCAATGGTTGTTCAGCCCCTAGGCCAGGATTGGACATACCATCACTGCCCTATTCTGACTCCTCATAGTGAACCAAGGGCTCATGCTGGTCGCTGGCAAAGATGCTCATTGGCACTTGCTCTCAGCCGGATGCATCTTTCACAAGCGCGTTAGCTGCCTTGTTTAGATGCCTCGGGACATGATTGAGTTCAAGGCTATCGAATTTGTCCTCCAACCGGTAGACTTCTCGGTAGTACGTGGCCATCTCAGCATTGTGGCAACTTGACCCCTCCATGACTTGGTCGATGACCAGCTAGGAATGCCCTCAAACATCGAGGCAATGGATGCCCAATTCGATGGCAACGCATAGGCCATTGATGAGCGCCTCGTACTCGACTACAGTTGTTGGAGGAGGGGAAATGGATACAAACCATGTACCTCATGCATATCCTGAAGAGGCAATATGAAGACCAGCCCCATGTTGACGCCCTTCTTCAAAAGTGATCTATTGAAGTACATTGTCCTAGTACTCTTGATCGATGACCACTGGTGGCATTTGGACCTCGATCCATTCCACGATGAAATTAGCCAACACCTAGGAGTTGATGGTTGTCCAAGAGGCATACGCAATGCCCTAACCCATCAGCTCGAGCACCCATTTCACTGGTTCTCCCCGTGGAGTCCTAGTTTTGGATGACCTTGCTGAGGGGGAAGGACATCATGACCATCAATGGATGTGACTCGAAGTAGTGGCGTAGCTTCCTCCTGGTGATGAGGATAGCGTATAGAAGTTTTTGGATTTGGGGGTAGCAGGTCTTTGAGTCGGATAGGACCTCGCTGATGAAGTACATAAGGCACGATTCTTTGAGGGCATGCCCCTCTTCTTCCTGCTCCACTACTAGAGTGACGCTAACTAATTGTGCGGTGGCCGCGATGTAGAGCAGAAGGGGTTCTCCCTCGGTGGGAGGAACCAGGATTGGGGCCTTTGTCAGGAGCTATTTTAACCATGTCAAGTGCTTCATAGGCCTCAGATGTCCATTTGAAGTGATCGGCCTTCTTCAGAAGTCGATAAGGGGGAGACCTCATTTACCGAGGCATGAGATGAAGCGGCTGAGCGCGATGAGGCACCTCGTAACCCACTTCACCCCCTTTATGTTCTGAATTGGGCCCATCATTGTGATGGCTGAGATCTTCTCTGGGTTGGCTTTGATGCCACGCTCGGAGATGATGAAACCAAGTAGCATGCCCCACGGGACCCTGAAAACACACTTCTTAGGATTGAGTTTGATGTTGTTCGCTCGGAGTTTTGTAAAGGTCTGCTTAAGATCGGTGATGAGATGGTTGGCCTATTTGGTTTTGACCATGATGTCATCAACATAGGCCTCAACGGTCCACCCGATGAGGTCCCTGAAGAACCTGAGCATACAGCACTGGTATGTAGCCCTAATTTTCTTTAGACTGAATGGCATTATGACATAGCAGAATGATCCAAAGAGGGTGATGAATGATGTCACGAGATGGTTGGACTCTTTCATCGCAATTGGTACCCGGAGTACGCATCAAGGAAGCAGAGGGTTTCACATCTCGAGGTAGAATCAACTATCTGGTCTATGCACGTCAAAGGAAACAGACCCTTTGGGCATGCTTTTTTTAGACTCATAGTCAACACACATCCTCCATTTCCTATTCTTCTTTCATACAAGAATAGGATTGGCCAACCACTCTAGGTGGTGCACTTCCTTAATGAATCAGGCCGCCAAAAGCTTTGTGATCTCTTTGCTGGTGGTCATGCATTTCCCCTCATCGAAGCAACGCAGGTGCTGTTTTACCGGCTTGGAGCCTGAACGGATCTTCAAGGTGTGCTCAGCGACTTCCCTCGAGATGCCTGACATGTCCGAGGGTTTCCATGCAAAAATGTCTTTCTTAGCGCGGAGGAAGTCAATGAGCGTGTTTTCCTATTTAGAGGAAAGCGCTGTGCCAAATCGCACCACCTCGCCATCGGGGCTATCAGGATCTATGAGGACCTCTTTAGAGCCCTTCGTGGGCTCGAAAGACCCAGTCGACTTCTTAGGGTTAGGCGCTTCTTTGGTGACCTCCTTTTTTATGGCAGTGAGCACTCTGGAGGTGATGATTGCTATGGCGTGATCACAGCACTTGACCTCACACTCAGAGGCGCGCTGCACTCATAGGCGTGCTAGAAGGAGGAGCCGATAGTGATGACCCCGCTGGGGCCCAGTATCTTTAGCTTGAGGGAGGTATAGTTGGGGACGGCCATGAACTTTGCATAGTATGGATGTCCCTGGATAGCGTGGTAGGTATAGGATGGGAACCCTACCACCTCAAAGGTGAGGGTTTCCATCCTATAATTGTATGGATCCTCAAAGGTAACAGGCAGATCGATCTGCCCAAGTGGCATGGCCTGCTTTTCAGGCACGATGCAGTGGAAATGTGCTCCGGTTGGGCGGACGCGTGTCCGGTCAATGCCCATTTCATCGAGCATCTTGGCATACATTATGTTGAGGCCGCTGCCTCCATCCATCAGTATTTTGGTGAGCCGCTTCGTGTAACACCCAAAAATTTCAACTACAAATTAACAATTAATTTTGAGCATTTATTTAATTTTCTATGTATTTTAAACTTAGGCCAAATAATAAATTTTAGTTAAATAAAATTTACTATAAGGTTTAGAAACATGTTTGTTGCATTCATGCCAAAGCATAATTTTTGGTTGAGTGTAGGGCTAGAATGGTTGAAGTAAATTTCAAAATTCATTTGAATTTGGCCTAGGATTTGAAAACTAGAATTAGAAAAGGAATTAATTTTGGCAAAAAAACTTCTTTTCTTCATTTTAGCCCAACCCCAGGAACTTGCCCGGCCTTCTTTCCCACCCATTCTCGGTTTTGGCCTGCTAGCAGCCCAACAACCCTCCCTTCCTTCTTTCTCCTTCCCGCCTTCCTTCTCTGCATCGGCCTGCTGCGCACGGCCTGCTCCACGCCCCTTCCTCCGCACCGCACCGCACGTGCGCGTGGCCTAGCTTGGTGCCCCAGCCAGCTAGACCTGACCCATGCAACCACGCCCGCACGTGCTCCCTTCTCCCTCTCACTGCACCATTGGCCCTGCACGTCAGTGCCCACACCCGCACCCATCCACTCCCTTCCCTCTCACTGCACCGCTGGCCCACCCATCAGCCGGTCACCTTGCCTAACTTCCCCTTCCTTTCCTTTTCTTCCCCCACACGCTCCCTTCCTTCTTCGCCGCTCAGCGATGGCACTGCCAAGCATGGCAATTAGCCACCATCGTGCATGCAAGGCAGGTGGCCAATCCCGCCCGAGCACCATGCCCCTTCCTTCTACCACAGCACTGGCCGCCTATAAGGCACCATGCCGACCCCTTCCTTCTCTCCTTTCCTCTATCCGCGCTCACGCTAACCAGTCGTCACCGCAATCTATCGCTCCCGCGCCTCGAACCTTGATGCCAACGTGACTCGGAGCTCCGCCGTGTTCCCTCGTAGCCATAGATCACCAATTTCACATTTTGACCTTGATTTGCTCGGATTCACCCACACCCGCGTTGTGGTTCTCTCTCTAGCCACCGCCGCCATCGACGACCAGACTTTGGAGCCCTTCTTGGATGGCACACATCCTTCTTCCCAACTCATGGTGAGCTCCTTGTTCTTCCCATGCACCAGCGACCTCCAAACACCGCCAGCCACGGCACCACCATGGAACCGACGCTCTGGTGTGTTCCCCGCCCATGATTTGCATCCCAGTGTGTTCGCGAGGTCCTATAGATCATGTACAAGCTTTTGGTTTTTCTTGGGATGGCCGAAATCACCATCCCAGTGTTCACCACCATGTCTGCCTCACCGCCAGCCATGGCGGGCTCATCGATGGTACTGCGTAGCGGCGGAGGTCATCCCATGCACCCTATGCCGTTAGATGTTGTCTAGACAGCTGAGATCTAACCATACCGGTTCATATCATAATCGATCCACCGTGGACCCATGGACCCGGCCTCTGGTGCCGTGTCAATGAGTCCACCACACCATGTGGTGCACTGAGCCAATCATAGGTGTCCATGTGTCAGTCCAGTCAGTAGTGCGGTCAACCCGCTGTCAAGCTGCACATATTTTTTAGAAAAACCCCTCTGTTCCAATGAATTAACCCATAGTCCAGTTGAAAGCTCTAGTTTGGTTTTGGTGAATTGATGAAACCCTAAGTGCTAACCTAGTTTATCAAGTGATCATGAGATAGATAGCACACTCCAAGTGATAAAGCAAATGAAGATCATAGCATGATGATGATGATACCATGATGATGATCAAGTGCTTGGACTTGGAAAGAAGAAAGAGAAAAATAAAAAGCTCAAGGCAAAGGTATAAACCATAGGAGCTATTTTGTTTTGGTGATCAAGACACTTAGAGAGTGTGATCACATTTAGGATTGATAGTCGTACTATTAAGAGGGGTGAAACTTGTATCAGAATGTGGTTATCAAAGTGCCACTAGATGCTCTAACTCATTGCATATGCAGTTAGGATCTAGTGGAGTGCTAACACCCTTGAAAATGTTTGTGAAAATATGCTAACACATGTGCTCAAGGTGATACACTTGGTGGTTGGCACATTTGATCAAGGGTGGTGAAGTTTGGGAGCAAGGGTAAGAAACTCCACCAGCGGAGTATCTGCCCGTAGAGTGCGGACAGTCCGACGGTGCCACCGGCGCCCTAGACAAATAAGACGGAGGTCACTAGAAGTGACCGAACGCTGTCCTCAGTTGGACTAGCATGTCCGGTCAGATATATCAGTGAAGATGCTAGCGTTGGTCAAACAACCAGATGCTGGGTCGCTCTACGACCGGACACTGGCAGGGTGCGTCCGGTCAGTGCTGACGTACGCTGACATGAGGTGCATAGAGGAGACGTCGTCTGACCGGACACTGGCAGGGTCCGATCAAGCATGACCGGAAGAGTCCGGTCAGCAAAATACATTTCTAGAACCTTACTAGAAATGACTAGACACTGGAGGCTCAGAGTCCGGTCAGTTGTAGCGGAGCGTCCGGTCAACAGATGACTGTTGAGATTAGACAACTCCTATTGAACGCAGTGTGACACGTGGCTGACATTGTGCGATCGGACGCTGGGTCCTGAGTCCGGTCGATCGGACCAGAGCGTCTGGTCACCCCGTGTTGTACCTAGTGAAGGGGTACAATGGCTCTATTTTATGGGGGCTTCTATTTAAGCCCAATGGCCAGTTCAAGCTCACTCTCTTGGCCATTTACATTGACATAGCAACCTTGTGAGCTTAGCCAAAGCCCTCCCACTCATCTCCATCATTGATTTTTCATCTTTGTGAGATTGGGAGAGGATCCAAGTGCATTGCTTGAGTGTTTGCATCTAGAGGCACTTGGTGTTCGTATTTCGCTGTGGGTTTCGCTTGTTACTCTTGGTGGTTGCCACCACCTAAATGGCTTGGAGCAGCGAGGATCATTGAGCAGAGGGTGGTGATTGTCTCCGGCTCCGATCATGGTGATTGTGAGGGGTTCTTGACCTTTCCCCGGCAGAGAGCCAAAAGGTACTCTAGTGGATTGTCGTGGCTTGTGTGATCCTCATCTTGTGTTGGTTGTGCTGCACCCTATTGAGGGTTTGGTGTGTGAAGCCAATTAGCGCGTGAACCTCCAAGTGAGTGAATCGCCACAACAAGGACTAGCTTGCCAGCAAGCAAGTGAACCTCGGTAAAAAATCATTATGTTCATCATTGATTCCGAGGTGATTGGTCTTCATTGTTATTCATCCTTGTGATTGATTGGTTCTTTCATCTACGCGGTGGTATAATCTTCTTGATCACTCTCTTTCCATTACTGCAAACTAGTTGTCAAGCTCTTTAGTGTAGCTAGTTGTGAGAGCTTGCATGCTTGGTTGGGGTGGCTCTTTAGTTAGCCTTTGAGAGCACACTAACATAGAATAGTGTCATAGCTATTGTGTGAATAGACACTATATAAACTAGAATTGTGATCGGTGGCTTGCATTTTTAGTAGGATAGCGCAACACTTGCTTCGCCTCATAATTGTCTAATCGGTTTGCTAAGTGTTGTTGTAGAAAATTTTACTTAGGCTATTCACCCCCTCTAGCCATTAGGACCTTTCAAGTGGTATCAAAGCCGAGGTCACCAGTGATTTGAGGCTTAACAACCTTCAGTGTAAAAATGGCTCAAATCAACAACACTAAGAAGCCACCCCAATTTGATGGCACAAATTATCCCTATTGGAAGTCAAAAATGACCACACACATCAAGTCAATCAATAGAAAGGTGTGGAAGGTGGTAGAAACCAAAATTGAGATTGGTAATCTGGAGAATCCCACCACGGCTGAAGAAGTGCTTCTCCAAAACAATGACATTGCTCTAGGTGCTATTCATGATTCAATTGATGAGAGAACATTTGAGCAAATCAAGAATATTGAAATGGCTCATGAGGCTTTGAAGAAATTGGAAGAATCATTTGAGGGCACTCAAGCCATGAAGGGTGCAAAGGACATATATTCTCAAAGAGAAGTTTGCAAGCTTCAAGATGAAGGAGGATGAAAGTGTGCCGGAGATGTTCCATAGGCTTCAAGTGCTTGTCAATGATCTCAAAGCACTTGGAGAAGAGGTGAAGGACAAGGACTTCTCCCACAAGTTCTTAAGATGCTTACCTTCAAGATTTGGCACATTGGTCACTATTCTAGTAAGGAGTGGTTTGGACACCATGACACCAAAGCAAGTGTTGGGAGACATCATGACCAATGATACATATAGAGATGAAGATGAGAGGGAAGAAAAGAAGGAGAAGAAAGATGAGAAGAAGGATGAGAAGAAGAAGAGTGTGGCATTCAAGG